>NC_047677.1:5635836-5965003 GCF_011762505.2 Arvicanthis niloticus
AAAGAATATTAAAAGCTGTAATGAAAAAAAGATCAGGTAACAAAAAACAAAGACCAATTACAGTAACACCTAAAATAATTCTGAATAATCAAAGAACTTTTGGATTTATCATCATACCTGACCTCAAACTGCACAAATGAAGCTTCCAATACCAAGAGTGGATTGTATCTGATTGAATTGTTAGCCAAAGGGTCCAAAAGGAAACCTCAAATAACCCAGGATGTTGCCAAGACTATAGGTTGTTCTCCACAAACTGATGGCAAGGCTCCATTACTAAGGACAACACATATGAACTCAGTGAACGTGAAGAAACCAAGCTGTCGCCTACAAACTGTCTTCACCTCCATATTTCTGTCTTTGGTATAGGAAGGTACTCTGCATGCTACCAAAAGAGAAACACCAACCACAAAACCTTTGATCTACAGTAGTGTTTTGCCTGCAAGAGATGATGGTATAACAGTAGTGTGAAGTCTGTAGGAACAATCTACCAATATCTGCTTTGACTTAATGCCCACTTTCCAAGATGGAACCCATACTCAAAACTGCTTGGGTGACCAAGAACTGTGAAGCAAGTGGACCATGCTACCAGACAGAAGAACTGGTAATGTAAGGTTGAAGCAGGTTCAAAAGCCCTGGGAAATCTCATAATTGAGAATGACAGGCATTGAAACCAGTTTATGGCCAGGCTTTAGCTGTCCTGGAACACATAACTATGACTGAGAAGACCAATCAGATACAACCCACTCTTGGTATTGGAAGCTTCATTTGTGCAGTTTGAGGTCAGTTATGATGATCCCACTGAGAAGACCATGTAGCATAAAAACCTAGAGTTCTCCATGCCAACAAGGTGTCTAGACAGACGTTGAGTATTTAACAAATGAACTTACTTTCCTTGGTATCCCTTCCTGAAAAAGGTACTTAATCCCTGGTTTACCCTGAGTAAGATGCAGGTATTCATATCTGCCATAAATAAAGCAATTTGGACAAGCAAGGACTGTCTCCTTCAGGAGGATAACAGCAGGGAGAGGCCACGTCTAAATATCCAGGAGAAGGCCTTCTCTCTTTCAGCTCCTGTGTACTCTGGTCATTCACTCAGAACCAAACCAGATTCTTCCTGACCTGGGCCCAACAATCCCCTTCCTGATGCATAGGGGAAACTTGGACTGGAAGATCACTATTCTCAACTCGTTGAGGTCTCCAGCAGTGTCTGAGTACACAGAAGATTGAGAACCATGGCATCTGTCTCAGCCTCCACCCAGGGAGACATGGGCTGAAACCCCCTATCATGGAATGCATTCTGCCTTCCCTGAGCAGCTTCCTGGTAGTGCTCCTGCATTCCATCCCATCCTGGAGGCAGACAGCAGCCTGACAAAGAACCTGAGACTAGATAGCCTAGCCACTTAGGGTAAAACCAAATACTACTATTTTAAAACACAAAATAAACAGACAAACCCATATCAAAACAAATAAAATGAGTTCTAATGACATCTGGCTAGACTCATAGATCAGTGCCTTGTTCAGACATTATTAGAGACACTTCCTCCTGAAGTGGATAAAAACAAAGACAGATACCCATACATTATGCAGAGTAAGAGACTTTAGAACCCCAAGTCTTAAATGGGATCTCAATCAAATCCTTCCCTGAGGGCTAAGGAAAGCCTGAGGAAGGAGAGGCAAAAAAGTGTAAGAAACTGATGGAATGGAGGACCCCAAGCAAACAAGACCCCTCCAAATAAACATGATCAAAGAAGAACTCACAGAGACTGAAGAACCATGCACGGGCCTGCAACTATTTACACTAGGTGGGGTCCTAGAGCTGAAAGGAGATGTGAACATGGATCCCCATCCCTAACTCCCACTATCTCCAATTGGATAAGCACTTGCGAATGAATAGTTAGTTTTCTCCAAGGAAGTCTCAATGGGAAAACAAACCACTCTTAAGGGGAGGCTGTGTGACCAGCAATAGACTGCGGCCAGAAAATGAACTCACTGGCATCTCTGGAGGTTTTTCATAATATAGTGTTCTACCTTATAATATATATTATATATTATATATCATATATCATATGTCATATATTGTATATCATATATTATTATATATTATATATTGTATATTATATACTATGTATTATATATTATTGTATTATATTTAATCTTATTTTACTATTATTCCTTAGAATCTTGGTTTTTAAACAAGAGACAAAAAGTGTGTCCAGGAAAGTAGGGAAAGAATTGAAAGGAGCAGAGGGAAGGAAAACCATTATCAGGATATATTATGTGAGAGAAAAACTATTTCTAATAAAGATAAATACACACACACAAACACACACACACACACACACACACACACACACACACACACACACAAGCACAGGCACAGGTGCACATGAAAGATCTGTTTTAAAGACTAGAGAATACTCACTGGTAGAATACTTGCTTACTGTATGTAATGCCTGAAGTTTGATCCATAGCACCAGGGGAGAAAACAGCTACAGCTATTTTAGAACCACATAATGCCCTGCTGTCCACAGTATTATATTGCCTTTATTGCTGAAGATTTATGTTTCCTAAGGCAAAGTGAGTTTCATTATTCACTGTTTTCAACATTATCTATTCTCATCTATTTGGTATATTTTCTAGATAAAATTTACCATCCTATTTTCAAATCTTTACTTCCCTAACTTAAATCACTGGGGACTTTAAAAGTTCTGTCAACATTCAGTATCTCATTATTAAATATAAAATGAAGCATTTGAGAAGAAAATCAATATATTTGCCCAAAACTGTTACAGAACTTCAAATGAAACTTTGATTTTTGAATATTTGCATTTATTATAGTTGTTGGAAAATATCAGTTGGCTACAAATTATGCTTTTTTGAAAAGCCCAGTGACATTGATGTCAGATAGGATCACAGATGGTTTATTGCTGCATGAAACAAGTCAGAAAAAATAGTATAGTAATTAAGCCAAATGCTCGGGTTTAGCATACCTATTGTTAATTTTTGATTATGCAATGTCGTGTCAAATAATCGAGAATATAAATCAACATCTTATTTGTTTATTAGTTCTCTTACTTTTGAGGTTATTATATATTTCATGTCTCCCTTCCCTTTCCACCATCCAAACCTTCCCACATACTCCTTTTACATCTCTTTTTTCAAAGTCTTGGCCTCTTTTTTAATTACTTGTTGTTACATACATAAACATATACATATGCCAAAATACAACCTACTCAGTCTGTCTAATGTTACTTGTATGTATATTTTTTCAAGGCTAGACATTGGTTGTTTGATAAGCACTTGTGTGCTCTTTCCTAGGGAAGACTATCTTTCCAATCTCAGCATTCTTTAGCTGCCTGTAGTTCTTTGTATAGGGTTGATGTCTTCTGGGCTCTCCTTCTCCTGTCTCTGTTAACATGTTTATTATTGTCCTTGTTCAGCACATGTTTAGGCAATCATGTTGGTGAGACTTTAGTAACGTAGCTTCTGGGATTCCTAGAAGACACAGTCACACAGCAAACTCCCTGAACCTTTGGCTCTAACAATCTTTGGGTACACTCTTTACAGTGTTCCCTGAGATTTAAATGCTGAACTTATTTTTAGATGTATCCATTGGGACTGTGATCCAGAGCCCTATATTTTGATGTAGCTTTCCCTCTTGTAAAAAGAAGTTTTCATAGTAGAGGTGAGGTCTACATTTATGTGTGTGTATAATGACAAATTTTTAAAGTGAAGTTAGGTATTATATTAATTTAGTAAAATGATGGTTGTAGGTTCTCCTTCACAATCCATGACATCAGTAGCTCTGAGTACTAGGTTTCTAGTACCAAGAATGTTTTCCTTCCTATTGAAGAAAGCTGTTGGTTACTACAAAGGCATGTGTGCCACTATTGCAGACTTAAGGTTATCTCGATATGCTGGTCATTGTTGTGGTTCATAGGTGTCATATCTGGGTAGGACTTTTGATCGCTTTTTCCTTTGGAATCTTCCATGCTATTAGAAGGTACAATAAAAGCTGGTCCTCAGGGTGGCAGCTTTCAGGTCAGTTCTAGCTTATGAACGTCTGGGCCCTGTCTCTGAAATGCATGGCTTCTCCAGTAATAAGGACTTATCTTCCACTTCTGGATGGAAACCAAGTGCAAAAGCAATAGCCTATAATTCAACATTTTATATTTTAGAAGAATGAGTGAGTTTGACCAGAAGCATGGGGAAGTGCAAGAGATAATTTTTTAAAGAGATCAAATTTCTAATTTAGATTTCACCCATTTCAAAAAGTGTACTCATTTAAAAAGTCCAAATCAGAGCTGGAGAGATGGCTGAAAGGTTAAGAGCTGATCTTTTAGAGGTTCTAAGTTCAATTCCCAGCAACCATATGGTGGCTCATAACCATCTATAATGAGATCTGGTGCCTTCTTCTGGCCTGCAGGCATACATGCAGACAGAACACTATATACAAAATAAATAAATAAATCTTAAGAAAAAAACCTCCTTCTAATGATTAAGGAATAAGACCATGTTTTAAATGATCATCATACATCTAGCATATTATTGTACTTTATATTGTCTAATACAGATGCTTTGTAAAATGGATGAAGATGGCCAGACAATCTGAGAAATTAAGCGAAGCTGAGAGAGGTACCCTGTAATTAAGAACAGGTAATGGAGGAAATCCTCTAGTTCTAGAGGCCTGGAATGGCTTATTTTTGAAACTTACAGGGTTCCTATTCTGGTGAAATGTGCACTTGGGGCCTGTGTTTTATGTCTAAAATGCTCCAAGTATTACTTGCCTTTTTGATGTTCAATACCTGTGGACTTGACCACTGATTTGCTTGCTCTTGGATCTGGCTAGTAAAGAAAAAATAGCTTGTTTCAGACTGATTGGATACTGGCAGTTCTGAGAGGTTCACTTCACTGACCTAATCGAGCAAATGGAAATCGGGCCACCTGTGCTAACATTAGACAACAGAAGGCAGTAGTGCCTTCTATCTTCCACTTGCAGTGTAACTTCCTGGGAACTTGCAGACAGATATCCTGCGGGAGGCAGTCTTCAGTCCCCAGTGCCTAGCTCAGGGGTCTTTCCACCAGGGACCATCTTAACCACGGCACAGAGTCAGCAGAGCAGCAACAAAATGCACTGAAGATTATTTTCTTCCCTTTTTGTTTTGAGATATCAGATCCCCAAAGGTGGTAAAGTCCCCTCTTAGATGTTGATGTAGGGTTAAGGGGTGGAGAGGGTTAGAGCGAGTGTGGAATGGAGAGATATGGCCCTGACAGCTTTGGGGAGAAGTCAAGACACCCCTGTGTGGTGACAATATAGCAAGACCAGTAATGTCTTCACATTCCTTTTTCACCGTGCTTGGTTCAGGTGATATACACATTCATGGAAAAGTCAGTTTCTTTCTTTCTTTTTTTTTTTTAGTGTGTGTGTTAGTTGGTATTCTTTTTTTTTATTATTAGATATTTTATTTACACTTCAGATGGCATCCCCTATCCCCATTCCCCCCCACCCCCCTTAGGAAACCCATATCCCGTGCCCCCTTTTCCTTTTTGCATTCATACATTTTTTTAAAAAGAATGTTAATCATAGGCTTTATAAGTTTGGAATTGTTCAATCAGAGGTGTAACCCACTGACCGACTTAGATATAACAACTATCTTTGACTGGTGGAGATACATGAATATCTGCCTCCCTGTCTCCCCCCTTTTTCTCTCTTTCATCACCTAGCTTCTCCTCTCCTTCTTCTTCTCCTCTTCTTACTCCTTCTCTTCCTCTCAGTACTCCTCCTACCTTAGCTCCTCCTACACATCACCCTTCCTGTTAAAATGAAACTTTTCTCTCAAAATACAATTAGAGCATAATTATGCCAATTTGTACCAGTGAGGTACAGGATAGTCCTAATACCCAGTCCATCCTTTTGTTGACTAACCAGCTCCTCTGTCATCTATTCTAACTAGAACATTTGGTTCTGAACCTGGCTTTAGGATGAATGTCAGCTGATGACCATCCATTCAAATCGAAAAGTCAGTTTCTTAACCAAAGATTCTATTTTAAAATATTAGGTATAAAAGTCTACAGAAGAAGAAAATCAGAGTCTGTAAGAATAAAATGTTAACAATAGTAACCTTTTAATGTGATGACTGGCTCTTTCCAGACCTGTGGCTCAAATTCTCTGTGGTTTTCAAATTACCTCTGAACATACACTGCTTTCAAAACAGAGCAACACATTATGAGAGTATATGAATCTATCAGTCAGGTAAACCTTCCTCAGGGATCATAGATAGTTTATAAAAACAAAACAACAAAGCCTAAGTGCCCCTATTCCAGCAGAGCGTAATGAAGTGACCTCATCCCTCAGTCAACTCCTCTCTGCCCAAAGGAGACTTCTGCAGTAGCCTTCAGCTCATTAGTACTCCCCTCTAGCTATTCACAGGGCAGGAGCACCCCTCACCTGCCCACCTGTCAGAAGCTCAGCCTGAGGCAACTGTGAGAGATTCCAGGAAAAACAACAATTCTGAATGCCTCCCTCCCTGCTTCTAATTGGGCCTTCTCCCTGGTTTCTAAAAGTGACACATACTATAAATTCATCTCTGGTAGGTACAATGGGAGCACCAACAGGAGGGTGAATCAGGTTTAAGCAGGCAGGTTTCAGGAGTTGAGGAAAGTCCCCTTTGGTCTGACTGGCCTGGTGTAGGGGACTACAATTTGGAAAATGCATATTCACATATCATCAATAACCATTTACATTCTGTGGCCTGGGTAGATATCCGTCCTGCAGCCATTTGAAAATTTAGTCAGGAGTCCATCATGAGACTGCAGTACCTTCCATGTGGAAAAGTCTTTTATAGTAGAAAACTGCTGACACCATTTTAGAATTTCACTGGACTTTTCTCTCCAGGATATTATACTCAGACCATTCACTCCCAGCACCAATACCCTAGGCGTCAATGTTTATATTTTATTGTCTTTAAGTACTCCTGCTGCTGAAACAGTGCTCCTATCATATTGCAAACAAGCAATGCAAACTTGCAAGAGGTTCTTGCCACAGACTACAGCTTTCCAGAAAACATCGTTCAACAATGCAGAAGAGAGTCTCACCACACTACTTTCCTTTTTGCTATCAACAGGACTTAAACATGTGAATTTTATGTCACCTGAGATCTGTCGTCCAAACTTCCTAGTTGCTTGGGCACTTTCATTTTCCTTTTGGGGTTTCAACCATAGAGGGAGATGAATGGGAAGGTGGAAGAGGCACGGCTGTGCACGGAAGATCTGGGAGAGGTACCTGGGAATCTACTTGACCAGAATACACAAGCCTACTCCCTCTGTAGAAAATTTTGTTTGAAGAAGAAATGAGCCTTCCTCGAGAACTAATTTCTACCTCCCTTCTTAGTGAGCATCTCAGTTACTCTAATCACAGCAAAAGGCTCTGATTATCAGCAAATGAATTTCAAAGGGAAAAGCCCAGAACTCCTGTCCCTGGATACTCCGTACCTGGTGCCATGACTGGTACTCAATCTTCCGATTTTACTGATGGAGAAATGGAGCTCTAAAGATCAGCAAATCTCATCAAGTTACTGTTAGACTGAAGATGCTCTACTTGACCCATACATGACCTCTTTTTCTCAAGAAACAGACCATGCTTTCCCACAGCCCTATCTCTGTGACTGTGGACTGCAGGCTCTGTGGACTTGCAGTATTCTCTTGCAGATTTGAGCAAGTCCAGGCTCCTGTTGTCCACACAAATGGCAAGTGTGGATCACAACTTTATCTTATCATTTAGTGCCTGCCTTTCTCTCTGATTTCTAGCATGGAGGTTGGACCACAAGATGTGGAGAGCCCACACAAATGTGTAAGAGCAAAAAATTCCCTTTGTTCCCTATGACTACAGACTCTTTGTTGGGGATTGGTTCCAATGTTTTGTCTTATTTCAGCTCCCCAAATCATATGGGAATCTGTGTGTCCAGACACTGAGGGTCGCTGTCCCCAGTTGGTTTTTGATTGATCAACAAAGAGCCAGCTTCCCATAGCTAAGCAGTGGGGCAGAGGCTGGACTTTTTAGGATGCCCAGGCAAGAAATAAAGGGGAGGAGAATGGAGACTCGCCATGATGGAGAAGCAGAGAGATCAGACTTAAAGGCCTGTAGGCATGTAAGAATCTGGGAAAGTGGCCCCAACTCCTCCAGTTGGGTCTGGGGTAGCAGAGATAAAAGAGATTTAGAAAGTATTAATTTAGAAATACTGGAGAGGTGTGTGTGATAGCCATGGGAAGGTTTGGAAGTGCCCAACCATTGAGCTAGGTAATTCTATTAAATATAAAGGTAGTGTGTGTGTGTGTGTGTGTGTGTGTGTGTGTGTGTGTCTTTCCATTCTCAAATCCAAAGCTCTTGGGCAGGTGCAGAGCAGCATGTGTGCCCACACCGTCAGGAGCTCAGAGTGGATTAACTATTTACCACTACAACTCTTGTTCTTTAGGACCTGAGCATTGTGGTCTACAGAATAATACTGTAATTCTCCTACTAAATCTCTTTTGAGAACAACCAATCTCAACACTGTATATAAAATCCTTTAAGGTAATCTAACAGTTACATAGTAGCCAGTGTGATTGACAGTGGTTCTCATTTTCCATTTCCTTATACAAATGGGAGGGTTTTTGTTTTATTTTGTATTTAATCATGACTGAGGAGAAGGAGAGTCTGTATTGATTGAGTCCCAGGAAGAGGAGTGACTGGATAAATCCAGTCCCAGGAAAAGGAGTAAGTGAACAGATCCAGTCCTAACAAAGGTTATCGAACTCAACTGAGCAGTAGCCTGGTAAGCTTTCGCTCACACAGAAAGAAGAAAAAACACACTAACATAGTTGAAAACCATCACTGGTTGAAAGTTTTATTTTGCATTCTTATATTTAAATCGCAGGTATACAATAATGCCTAGAGAGATTTCGGCAGCCTCTCTGCCTGAGAGGTCTTCTGAGGAAGTCTTGCCTTAAGTAAGCTGGGCCCTAACTTGTATTTTTTATTTATAGAATTCATGAACATGAGAACATTAACGATAACATTAAAGCAAGTACACATTTCAAAGCACATATTGAAGGAAATGAAAGTTTTCTGATAAAATATTAATTCTGCATTAATTTTGTATCTCTCTTGATGCCTTCCAGCATTAAAACTGCACAGCAGGGAGGAACACTTTCAAAAGCTAGAGGAAAACATCTTGTATTTTGGGGGTTTCTATTTCTGGCATCCCTATTCTGTTTTTTTTTTTTTTAAAGACAAAACCAGATTTTCCCCATCTTACACATACATTTGTTCATTCATCAGATAATTATGGAAGACCTACTGTGTGCTCAAGGCCTACTATGTACTCAGATACTTGTTCTCTTTCTCCTTGGACTTGTTGGGTTCTGAGGGTCATCCTGTCATAGTTTGGGGCACCCCCTCCCTCCCTCCTGGCCCTGAAACCTTACATTAGATGCTATTTTATGCCTCTCTGGTCTTCATCTCTTCCCACTAGGAAGCTTTCTTCAGTATCTTGCTTCATCTTAGCCTTAATCTACCCTTTCATTCTTTCCTTCTTTTCTCTTCACTATTTCTCTCTTTTCTTTCTCCTTGTATAGCAATATGGTGTAGCCAAGGACCTAGAATAGCTGATCCTCCTGCTACTACATTCTAGGGCTAGGAATGCAGTTGTATCCAGTTTTATGCAGTGCTGAGGATCAAACCCAGGACTTTCTGCGTGCTAGGCTAGCACTCTACAGGCTCAGCTCTATCTCCAGTCCCCATAATGAATCAATCCCTTTTACTTCTTCTAATTTGTAGTAATTCGACAGTCGTACACAGGTGTCTAATGGATTTTTGCCATTTCCACCTTTTGTCCCCCCTCCCCCACTCCTCTAACTTCCACTGGTTCCCTTCTCATCCATGAGTCCCCATTCTATTTTCCTACCTTCTTTTTTTTGTCTGTGGTCCACTGAGCTTAATTAGATTTACTTGTTCAAGCCTGGGTGGGAAGTCACTTAGTGCAACATGAACAACCTATGACTGTACCACTGAGGAAAGTGACATCACAACCCCAAAGACATGTTGCTGTAAATAGCTCCTCTGGAGGTGGTCAGGCCTCATGGGCTCTTTCGTTATCTATGATGAAATGCTGATGGCCCCAACATTGTTTAGTGCAGGTAAACACTACTGTAATGACTTCATGGTACAATAGCCACATCATGTCCAGGAAACATCCTTTCATAGGTTGTCTCCCTTCCTCAGCTCTTCCATTCTTTCTAACACATTTTTTTGTGATGCTTCCTAAACCTTGCAGTGGTTGTTATAGTTGCCCTAAGTGGGGCCAAGCATGCTGCTACCACTTATTCTTAGCACTTCGGCCAGTTGTGCATCAGCCATTGCCTGTTTCAGTAAGTGGCTTCTTGGATGACATCAAAATGTACATATCCAGAAGGTAGTCTGGCAACAAGACAGTTTAAACTAATGATAATGGTAAGTTCTCTTCTAGACCCTGGGACTTCCCCAGCCCAAGGACAGTTGGCCCCTGATCTTATTATTAATGGGAGATAACTCTGTCATTTATCTTTCCCTCTTCACAGTCAGACTGTAAACATCAATCTACAGACACAGTTTCTGGCTTTCTGGTCTCATCCATTCCTCTAGCTGTCCCTCAGGGACAGATCCTTTTATAACAGTCACCAAAGTGGAATTGCATGACTGCCCTGAGACTCTTACTTTAATAATTGCAACAGGTGATGCCGTTACTAAGTACTTTCTCCTGAGTTCTCACTTCCTGTGGGATTTTTTTTGGGTGTGGTCATTGCCGGCAGCCTTTTTTTTTTTTTATTGGATACTATATTTATATTTCAGATTTTATCCCCTTACCCCATTCCCCCCACCACCTAGGAACCTCCTATTCCATCCCCCCTCCTCCTGCTTCTATGAGGATGTGCCCCCACCTACCCCCTCGACTCCCACCTCCCCACCCTCTAATTCCCCCCCACTCGGTGTTCAGCCTTCAGAGGACCAAGGACCGCTCTCCCACCTATGCCCAACAAGACCATCCTCCCCTACATATACAGATGGAGTCATGGGTTCTTCCCTATGTGCTCCCAGGCTGGTGGTTTAGACCCTGGGGAGCTCTGGTTGTTTGGTATTGTTGCTCTCCTCATGGGGCCACAAACCCTTTCAGCTCCTTCAGTCTTCTCTCTAACTCCTCCATTGGGAACCCCTTGATCAGATCAGTGGTTACCTGTGAGCATCTGCCTCTGAATATGACAGACTCTGGCAGACCTCTAAGGAGACAGCTATATCAGGCTCTTGTCAGCATGCACTTCCTGACATCCACATCAGTGTCTCCCTTTGGTAACTGCACATAGGATGTGTTTTATCTGACTCTCCCAGCTACCTCTCCTCTCAGCTGGCCCTTTCTCCTGTCTTTTGTGAGCATGTCATAGAATAATGAGAAGAGACATTGGGAGATGACTGGATAAAGAATCCCTAGGCAGTAGTCCCCTAAATGTTTGTGCTAAGGTGGCCTGGGGGTGGGGGATGAATGAAGGACAGGGTTTGAGACAGGGTGGCTAAGAGCACCAAAGAAGAAAGGAATGCCAAACTCTACTCTGAGTACTGTAAGAATTAAAATGGATTTCATAGACAGGCAACAGCTTTAGGAACAACCCGTACTTGAGTTGTTGGGGGAGCCACATGGACACTGAGCTGCACATCTGCTACATATGTGTGTGGCGGGGGAGGGGGGGACTTGGCACATATTTGTGCAGTGGCAAGATAAAAGTCTCCTATTTTTAGTTCTTCAAAATTGATGTCTTTGCAGATTCAGTCCTTAACAAAGTAGGGGGAGAGAGAATTTAAAAGAAAGAAGACCTATAAATGGACGCTTCAGGAGGTTAAGAATAGTCTTCCCATGCTCTGTGTCTAGTACTCCTGAAAAGATGTATTATATGTTTGATAAATTGTGGGACTGTGAAAGGATAGCTTGGTTCTTGGTTGGGCACAGGTCTCAAACCCCAGACCCTGATGGGACAAGGGCAGGTGTTCGGCCACGCCCCCAGAACCCAGGGTCCTGATACACAGTCTAAGACTTCCATTTGATCCGGGAAGTTCTACCAACCCCTTCACAGGTAGAGGGTGTGACTACAGGCCTCAGGCCCTAGAGAGATTTCCATATTAATGAGATACCTAAAGGCCAGAGGGTCTAGCCAATTACGTATTCCTTTCCCAGACCCTTCTCCCTCCTCCGTCTCTATTTAAGTCAGGTCCACCCTGACCTAAGGGGGGTTGTGTGCAGACAGATTCAACTACCATTCGTCATGAAAATAAAGCCTGTAAAAACCACGGACTTCCTTGTGTCTTCTGGGGCCCACTGTGGGGAACCACAGAGAAGGCCTTTAATGAGTCACTGTAGCTGCAGCTACCACGTACCTTCCTGCCTGGAGGACTTCTCTGCGTTCCAGCTACAGGGACCACCTCTTCAAGCAAGCTAGCCAGGCCACCAAGTCCGCTAAGTATAGTATAGTAACCAAGTCTCTCCTGCAGGGTGCGCCAGAGCTCTCCCCCTCGTTCCCAGTGGTGTCTGGGGGCCCCAGAATGGAGGCCACCAGCCTCGGATCCACTTAAAGAGCCCTGTGCCCCTGCGGAACTTCAGACTGAGTGAGAACTCTCCTCGCTGGGCAGGACTCAGTTGAAATTCCCGTGCTCCAGTCTCTTTGGAGCCATGGGAATCACAACTGCCCAACAAGATTCAGAAACCTACGTCCATGCGCTGGAAATCCTTGCAGGGAAATACAAACTCCCTGACGAGGCTTATTAATTTCTTCATGTATGTCTCTAGCCAACTCCAAATGTTTTTGTTTCTTCCTTTAGACACTCCATGGGTTGCTAAGATCTTTTGCACAGTATGTTCATAGTTAATAACACTGTATTATGCACGTAAAAACTGAGGAGAAGGCGGAGCACTTGCTAGGTGTTCTTATCACAAACAAAGCACATGAACTTACGCTGAAGGATGCTTAGTTCCTTATCATGCCGTGGTCTTCCTGCCTCACTCATGTGCAGATGTTCCCCTCTTACCTGGAATCCTCATGTCGCTTTCCATTGCCACCCTCTGCGTGCTGCACTTACACTGAAATTTCAAATTCAGTTTAGAGCATACATCTAGAAACTGTTATTTAGGTTCCTGAGTCTAGATTAAGTGCTCTGAAGGGATTCTCATAGAGCTTTAGTCGTAATGTGTATGTATACTAAAATACAATTACTAAAACCGTAAGATACAATTACCTCCTTTAAGAACAGGTATTTCTTTCTTGTACTCGGGGCTTGTTATTTTTTTAAAAAAGATTTATCTTTATGTTATATGCATGTGAATCCTGCCTGCGTGTGTATATGTGCACCATGTGTATTTCTGCCGCCCACATATTCGGAAAAGGGTATTGGATTCTTTGGAGTTTAAGTGAAGGTGATCCTGCGTGGGTGCTGGGAACTGAACCAGGGTCCTGAAAGAGCAGTATGTGCTCTTCACACTTGATCCATCTCTCCAGACTCTTTTTGTATTCGGTTTTATCTGACAACAAAAATAGTGCTTGGGACAGTGTGACTCTGCCAGTGTTAACAGTCCTGGGGACTGACACCTTTGTAACTATGAAGAAGGAACAGATCTTCTGCATAAGATTCCTTTCACAAACATGCACAGATAGCTTGCAGATGTACTTGTGTAAGGGTCTTCAAAGGTTAGTATTCACTGAGGTAGTTACTGTTGTGAACCTCATAGCATCTACCTATGAGAAGTATCTAGGCATACTTGTGAGGGATTATGTTGATTGGGCTCACTGAGTACTGACTGGACCATCCTATAGGAGGGGAGCAGCATTTTCTGAGCTTGGGTCCTTAAGTGTATGAAAAGGAGGAAGTGCAGAACACAAGCATTCATCTCTGTTTCCTGACTGTAGATTCAATGTGAGGAGCTACTTCTTCCTACTTTGAAGGCAGAAGTGTAGGTTCTTTAAATCTCTTTCTGATGTTCTACCCTCAGCTTCTATTGCCTTGCTTTCTACTCCGACTCTGTCTCTGTTTTCCAAGGGTCTTTGTGATTACATTGGGGTCACCCAGATAATTCAGGATAATCTCACTATCTCAATATCATTAGCTTAATCACAACTCTGCATCTGTTTTGCCATTTAACAAAGCACATTTGCATGTTGTGGAAATTAGAACACCAGCATTTTGAAAGGATATTATTTTACCTACACTCCATCTATGCTCATGCATAATAAGAGGTATATTCAAAATAACGAGACATTTCCTTGAAGGGAAAAAGAAAATTACCACTTCTTGAGTAGGCTGTATAGATGTTTGCAGACTTAATCTCCTGTAATGCACTGGAATTCATTCATGCGATCATGGCTGTCATTCAAAATAGTCACAGCAGAAGGTCACAGTTATATTTTTAATGTATGCTCTTTACAAGAACCATTTTAGTTCTCTGAATTTGCCTTCTGTATACTCATCAATGAAAGGAATTGCTCATTCTTTGAGGATAAGTTTGTTATTTGGAAAGATCTGAAATGCTGGATTAAGCTATGTATTACCCCCTGTATCTCTAGAGGAGGGGTTAAAAAAACCCCACATACCTTAAAATTGTCTTTGAAATGGATTTCAAAGGAGAAATTCTGAATGAGTTTGAACAATGGTCATCAGAATAATTGTATCAGATTGAGAAATGAGCACTTTGTAGTATAATAGGGCTGTGGTTATACAAAATTTGCTTTGTTTGCTAATCACTTTGTATTTCTATGAAAGAAGATGTCACTAGTACTTCAAGAGAAGCATGTTCTTAGTAAAAAGTAAAGAAAAATTTTATGTGGGAAGTTGTTTCTAATGAAATCACCGGGAACTGCATAATTTTTAATTTTTGTTTTAATGATTAATTGTGGAAGCCAGGTGCTATCAAATAGTTCTTTAATGTCCATTGTCTCTTTATGGTGAATCATCCAAGTCGTGATTTATAGACAACCCCAAACTAAATGGCTGATTTAAAAAGTCCTTAATCATTGTATTTGACACAGAACATCTTTGATGTCGCCTTCATCTTATCAGTAATCTATGGTGTTCAAGAACCTAAAATGAATTAGGAGAGATTATCAGTATGCTATGTTTAGATTTTTTTTTTCTCAGAGAATGGCAGGAAGAATGGCAGGGAGAATGGTGGAATAAAATGATTCTAACTTTCTTCCAAGAGATTTGTTCTTTGTAGATATCACTTAAAGGACAAATGCACATGCCTGGCCACTGAGTACACTTTGATTGCCAAGATCTCAGAATAGAACTACCTGCAACACTCTGTATTTATTTACTGCATATCAGAACTTATAGCTGAGGCTTCCAATCCTTTTTCAGGGTAGAATTTAAATATTTTTATTTACTGGGCAATTAAGAGACTTTAGTATTAAATAGCCTCTGCTCTCTCACTTCCCCAGATGCTCTCATTCTCTTTCCTCCCACATATATATCCCAGAGATGCTTACTAAGTTTATTTATACTTTCTTACTTAAACGAGTAAAGCACTGGCTTAAGGTTGATTCTTTGTCTCTGTCTACTCATAATTTCCCAGCTCCTTTCTGTAGGTGGCAGTCATGTCTGGAAGGAGGATGTAGTCAATGGTTCCAGAACAATCTGCATAAAGGGGGCTTGGAGAAATCCAAACCTGAGCTTTCTTGGTTTTCCAATTTGTTCTGTTCTTCCTGTCCAACAATACTTCGAGTTATTCAGTTTGGCCTTTTACTTTGAAGATTTAAATGAGAAACATTGTTTGTGGTATAATTCTGGCTTAGAAAAGTGTTTTGCTTGCCACATACTTTATACCACATACATCTAAAGAAGCAAGTAAGAGCTGTTACACACAGTCCAAAGTGATTCCCCACTTATGAAAAATACTCTTATGTACTTTCTGATGCATTAAAAAGGTGTAAATTGTTTACCAAAATTTGTTTTAAAATATTGTTTCAGGAATATGCCCACTGCAGTCAGGTAGTTCCCTTGTACTCCTGATGTGTTCTTTATTCTGTATGCCAAGCAGTGGCATACTGGAGTTTAAAGGGGGTTTAAAATCGTGTGCTAGGTAAACATGACGTAAGGAGGATATCATCACATGTGCCCAGACAATTCCCCATGATGTCTTCACAAACAAGACTATATTAGAAGGATTCTGCTCACATAAAACCATCTCATATTTATCTCCAGGAGCTGGCCTCATCCACTGGCAAATGATTTCATTAATCTAACATCAGTTAATCATGCCAAAGCTCTTCAGAGGTGTGTTTCCTTCCTCCTGGACTTCAAGCAGGTCATTTTCTTTGATCACTTTGCACATAGCTGTGTAATCCATCACTTTTCTTAAAATTTCATGCCAAGAATAAAAAAAAATAAGAATAGGACTGTTGGAAATAATGCATGTCTTCCCTCTTAAATTGGATGGATGGAAAGAACACAGGAAGTAGAAATAATCTAAGCATTTGAATGCTGTTTATTATGCAACTATTCGCATATTCAGCCACAAAAATTCTAAAGACTCCTGAGACTGCTGGAAGACCTGTCAGGCTCTATGGGACTGCTTGCAAAAAGGACAAAGGAACTGCACTTCAGAGGGGCTAGAGACTGCATTAGGAGCTAGTGGCAGGATATTAACAATAGAATGGATTATTGGTGGCTGCATTATTTTATCCTTGGGGCTAGTGAAGAAGCATTAAATGAAATTTTAATGCTTGTATACTATGATCACACTGGGGGTGTTTAGACTCTCAGGTTTAGGTAGGCAAACAGGGAGAGAAAGGGAGGACAAGATAGATAGATAGATAGATAGATAGATAGATAGATAGATAGGTAGATAAGAGAGGAGTGGAGAACAGGCCTACAAGGGCATCTTACTTATTTATAACCTGCCTCTGTGCACCCTGGAGGTGAAAATCACCAATGGTCTGTTTTATTGTTAACTTGTGTTGCCAATAAATCTTACTCAAATGTTACCTCTGGAGTCCTCCCTGTCTTTCATAGGTGTCTTTCATAAGTGTCTTTTGTAAGTGTCCCTGTCTTTCATATTAGGTGTGGTCATAGGGTGTAAACTTATTGGAGGAAGTATGTTACTGAGGGGCAAAGGGGTGCTTTGGGGTTTCTGAATCTTAAGACAGGCTCAGTGCCATGCTCTCTTCCTCCTACCTGCCAATCCAGATGTAGAACTCAGGGCTCCTTCTCCAGCACTGTGTCTGGTTGTGTGCCGCCATGCTTCATAGCACGACCAGAAGGTTAAACCTCTGAACCTCTGAAGATAGCCACTAGCGGAATGTCAGAATCAGAATTGAGTGGAATCTCTTCACCCAATGAAGCAAGAACACGTTTAGCACTGGTCAGCTGCCCTGAAGTAGACACCAGCCACAGGACCAACATGAGGCTACGAGGGTCACAATGTTCATCCAGAGACCCACATGCCACCTCAGACATGAATATGGCAGGTGGGATTTTAAGAAGCTGAGCACTTTTGGACACCAAAAGCAACTGAACTGCCCAAAGAGAGTTTTTAACATGAGAGCAGATTGGTTGGTTTTGTACTGACTCCGTTTTTTCTCTCCAGACACTGCTACTTGACCTGGTAGCAATGGTTTGGGAGATGATTGGCCATTGAGAGATCAATTTCAGTATATAATAGACACTCAGTTTGATCAATTAAATGTAGTACAAATGAATCTGCATCCACACTATGCTTTCAACATGTGAATTTCTATAACTGTGGAACTTTTAAACCTTACCAGTACTTCCTGAATGCTTAGTAGAACATCTGTGATATAGCTAGCATCTCATGACAAATTTGAGTGAAGTGGGTGGATTTACTGATGTTAAAAATCAAGAGTGGTCATTCACACTGCCTTTCTTAATATGTGGAAATGTAACCTTCCTTCTCTTAAGTTGTTTACTGAAAGAGTTAAGGGGTTCAGTACATTTTATTATCTACCATGTCTGTGATACAATAAGTACAATAAAAAGAAATCCATTTCTGCACCTTTTCAAACACTGGGAATTTATTCTGTGTTTATTGTGTACAAGGTGTGCACATCCCACCTTCAAAGACCTTATGTACTCAAAAGGAAGAGGAAACATGTACATGAACAACAACTATCATACAAAGTAGAATGGAGGTATTGCCGTAAGAAACGAAATGATGAAGGAATAAATAAAGAATACAGACTGAATCAAATATACTGGCAATTAGAGTTAAGGGGAAAGGAGGGAGAGTGGAGTTCCTGTTGCCTCTCATGGCTTTACTGATTTCTGTTTGTTCCTGTGGCGTCTAGACTATTATCCCAGCAACCCTAGTCAATGAATACATAACCTCCTTTTCAAAGCTTGGAATGAATAGGCTTGTGGACAATACAGATGCAGATATGGTGAGAGGATAGTGGTGGAGATGGAGTGAGAGGAGGTTTCTGTCTGCTCTTCTGATGGATGAGGTTATAAAGCAATTAAAAGCCCTTGTAAAGTGCTTAGACTGAGGTGCCATGTACTGAAGTTTCTGTTGTTTCAAACACAGAACTGGGACATTTCACTTAAGAAATCTGAAAGATCTAGAACATCCCTTTGGGGTTAAGAAAAGTGTCTATTCTTAAAAGCTTTGTCTTTAGATATATTGAAAATGTTTCTTAGTTAATAAATTTCTACAAACTTCAAGTAGGGACTGGTAGAAACATTAAGGTTAAGCAAGCAGTTACAGTATTATAAGCTGACTTCATAATCATAATTCAAGCCCATATGTCAAGATTCAAATGTATATAGGTGTGGTTTTTCTGGGTTCCACAAAGATAGACATGCAAGTTAGCTCCAGATAAAAAGCACAGTGCCTTTCTCTCATGTATAGTAACTGTGGACCCACTGACTATCTTGGATTCTTTATTGCTGTAGCTGTCTATAAACCCATGACAGGACTCATGTCTGGTTAGTAGTTGTATCCTCTAGGTCCAAGCTGGGGCTTTTTTAATCAGCAAGGGAATATTTATTCCTGTGGCTTCAGCTTTAGCTTGCAAAGAAGGTGCAGACTGGCTGGTCTTTCCTTGTAGCTGATGCTCTCTAATTCACTGCTCATTGAAAATTTGAAAAGTGTGGTCCCAGAATGCCTGAGGGCTAAGGAAAAGAAGGAGGTACACCGTGGTTCTCATACGTGTTGCCTGCCTTGCAGAATTAGTCCCGAGGTTTGTACCACACTGCACCCCGGGGAGCTGCTATTAGTTCTGTCATACTCATTTCAGGAAGGGAAACAATCAGGGCTGAAAGCATTCCTCACTTTTACTCAAAGAATGAAAAAAGCTGTGGAATATGCTCAGTGAGAAGGTTGTGGGGGCATTTGCATCAGAGATACAGATCCGTGGGCAGGGACAGCGCAGGTACTGGAAGTGACTCTGACATGAGTTTATTTTAACTGCCAAGCTTTCAGGTTTGAAGAAACCCTTTCTTTGTATTGCACGGCAGCACTAGTTTAATCTGCTTGCTTTTTAGTACCAAATGGCTGAGAAAGATGAATAATCTTTGGGCAAGAAGTCGTAAAGCTGGTATTTCTACTGCAATGGTTCATATAGCACCGTTGTAAAAATAGCATAGCAGTTAAATGTATCCTAATGTCATTGTTAATCTGTCTCAAAGTCAAAACCACAACCTATTCATTCTTTACAAGTCAAGAGATAAAACCCCATGGCTGTGTCTTTAGAGTAAGAATCCTTATAAATCCGGCATGATGGTGTCACTATCTCTCCTTTTACTTTGAGATAAAGAAAGCAGTGGGATTTTTTCACTTTCAGTGTGCTCTTTTATTATAATTTTCCCACATGGCAAGCCTTTTTGAAAACCGCTGCTAACATTTTTTATCTTTTAATTATAATAGCAATGTTTAAAAAAAAAATTTCCCAAACGTTCCACATTATTGGTCATTAGAGAAATGCAAATTAAAAGTGCAACAAAGCATAACTTTAGGATGGTAAAATTAAAAAAAAATGATAACACCACGTGCTGGGGCAAGTATACTACATCTATATTGGTGATGGGAATGTGTGGTGGTATAGCCAGCCCCTCTGAGAATTAATTTGATGGTTTCTAAATCTAAATAGGCACTGATTGTATGACCAAGCAATAGGAGTTTTAAGCATTTATCCTAGAGGAGAGAATATTTTGGTGATACAAAAAATATGAGAATGTTTACCATAGCTTATGTTGTTCAGTTTTAAAAGCTGAAAACCACACAATTTTCTTCATTTAAACAAACTGGTATATCCATAACATGGACTAATAATACACAACACTAAGGGCTGGAGAGATGGCTCAGTGGTTGAGAACACTGACTGCTCTTCCAGAGGTCCTGAGTTCACTTCCCAGCAACCACATGGTGTCTCACAATCATCTGTAATGAGATCTGATGCCCCCTTCTGGTGTGCTTGTATTTACATAAAACAAATAAATAAATCTTTAAAAAAATACACAACACGAAAAAGGGAATGCAAGAAAGCATGAAAGCCAAAAGCATGAAAGCAAGCAAACAAGCAAGCAAGCAAGCAAAACTATTAACAGGTCAGAGACTGTGTGATCCTATCTTATATAGTATGTTTCTGCAGAAAATATATACAGATGGAGAACAAATTAGTAATTCCTGGATGATGGGGGAGGGAGGGTTTGCTAAGATCATTGTGATCTCAGAGGAGTTGTTTTGGAGAATTCTTTAGTGGTGAACAGACTGATCTGTGTTCTGATATGGTTGTGGTTACATAAACCTGTGTATCAGACCCTTCTGTCTGTTTCTCTTTCTGTCCTCTTCTACATATTCTGTGTATGCATGTGTGAGTGTGAGTGTGTGTGTGTGTGTGTGTGTGTGTGTGTGTGTGTGTAAGATACACACATGAGTTAAGGTAAAAGATGGAAAAATGCAATACTATTTTTAGCTTAGATAATAGTGCTATAAGAATGTCAATATCCTGGATTTGACATTATGTTAAGTCATAGAAAATGTCACCATCGAGAAAGCTGTATATAGTGTTCAAAGGATGCTATATGCTTCTGAAATTTCCTTCATCTTTATAATCATTGAAGAATATGCTTATCATCCCCTCAAGACTCTATATAACAATTGTGATATTTAACCATAGGCTTTGTGACAAGCAGAAAGATGGGAATTGAGGAAGAAGTAACTCCCCCCACCCCATCCTTTTTCTACATATGTTTTGAAAAGAATAAGGAAACCAAAGTACTTGGTACCCTGGCAATCAGTGACAAAGACCTTCTAACATGGCAGGCTTGGGCGAATCCTATCATTCATTTCTTTAGAAGCTTCCAGGGTGCTTTGGTATCTACAAGAGGGAGTTGCCATCTTCTGAGTCTCACTGAAGACCAACAACACAATGTAGACCTAATATCTAACGTTTTCTTTCTCATCTTACATTCCTTTGTGAAAATCTACAGATTGACATCACAAGTAAAGTCATCTTTGACCCTCAAAAAGGTCACATGATAGTGTCAGCTTAACACATTTGGCTGCTTCTTTCTGCTGTCAGCCTGAAGAGGTGAACCCTTCATATGCCCAATGAACTCTGCCTCCTTCTCCATCTGTGTACTGAAAGTGTTCTTCTTGTTTTTTGTCTGACCACATGCACCTTGTCCTTCATACTGTCCCCTTACCATATGCCTAGAACATAATCCACTTTTTCCTGTACACCTGATTCCTTCCAACTCATATTCTACTATTACATCACAGTTCCATGTTAGAAAAATCTTCCCTAGTTCATTTCAGTAGAACATTTCCACAAATGCTGCAATAGAACCACGTTAATATTTTCTAAAATGCAAATCGCTGATTAGAACCATATATTGGTTGTTTGATGAAAGGCTAACTTTCTTGAAAACACAGAATGTATAGATGCTTTAATTACACGCACAGATACACACACACACACACACACACACACACACACACACACACACACACACATCAAGAAAGCAAATGTAGATTACAGAAAAGTAAGAACCCCTGAGAGGCAGGAGCTCCAAAAGAAGAGGAATAGCCATGTATATTTGTATATTTTTTCAAGTGTTTGAGTCATCTTTATTTCAAACCAATGTTTGAAACCCAGAAGTATTTAGGAATTATTTTGAGATAACTGTGTGAATAGAATAGAAATATCCTTTGAACATTGCCCCTGTGTTTTTAGTTCCATGTTTCTATATAGCTATTGAGTTCTTATATAGAGTAATATCTATGTTCTAATCTTAACACAAATTACTCATTCTCATAGACCTCTATAAATTTTCTCTGCTTTCCAATAGCAGTCTTCCCTGTCTTCCTTGAACACTGTATCACTCAGACATCTATTCTTTGACTATACTTGACTGTTTTTTTTTTTTTTTTTTTTAACTTTTCTTTCCAGATTTTGGTCATGTTGATTTTTCCACCCTCACAATAGAACACAAACCAAGATCGCATATAACATAAATTGGTTTAAAAATCTGAGGCTCAGTGAATCAATGTTAGGAATTGTTACTGTTTCCCCAGAAAGAAAAGCTTAAAAAGAATTGGAGGAAAAAACCCATAAATCTTAAAGGACCAATAATTAATTGTGGTTTTTGAAAGCCAGACATAAAAAGAAATGAAAGAAGAAACATCAAGTGTAGTAGATACCTCCTTATTTTCCCTACATCCATTTATGAACATGGATTCCGGTTCACCTCATGGTTCTGCCAAGGAGCCAGTATTCTGCTTTTCCTGTGTGTCCAATCTGTCATAGATGTTCCAGAAGTCTCTAAATTTAGGTAGGAAACTGTTGGGAATTTCTGTGCCCCTAAATGCTAGAGATTGATGCAATTTAATTAACCTCTTTAAAAATATTGATTATCCAGTACACATTGGATTTCTACTAGGAACTAGAGCACCAAAGGTGAAAAAAGAAACTGTGTTTTCAGTGAAAGATCTTGAGTTCAGTGAGTTAAATAGAGATCCACGAGTTTATTCTTAGCAAGGAAACTGTGAAAACGGAGCAGGAACAAAGTACTATGGAAGCACAGCAGAACCCTTCTCACAGTGGAGCTCTTTAGCTCTGCTAAATTACATGTAAGGACATTGTAGCTGGTCCTCCTGCATCCATCTGTCTCGCTCGCAATGTGTGACAGTGATATAATTGGGTGAGACTGATCTAGCCCTCACTTGGATGGAGTGCTATCCTACTAAAACTGTTAGCAGCAAGCTAACCAAGAAGAATTTATCTATCTATAGTAAACCGATGAAAGAAATCTCATCCCCTGTTAGTTCAAGGAGTCCACATCTAAGCCAACTTGCCCTCAATATTGCAATATTTCCTTGGCTACTTGTATGGTCCAATCAGAGTAGACTTCAAGGCTTTTGCTCACTGGTTATAAGTCCATGCTTTATTCATTTGTTTGATTTTCTATCAGTCTATTTATTTGTCTATCACTGGTCATAAGTTAAAAAGCATATGCTCTGATTTGTGCTGGCAGAAATCTACCTTATGACCACAACAAGGGCCTGCAGTAGGATAAGCCGGAAAGGTCAGAAAATGGAGAGATAGATAGATGCCATCATTAAGACATTTGACCGACTGTACTGAAGACTGCCCTTTCTCTAATTGCTCTATATAAGACCCAAGATAGTCTTTACCATTAAAGACAGTTTTGTTGCACTTTCAATTAATATATGATTTGAAAGCATCCTAAATGTAGAAAGAGTTTTAAAGTGAGAAAGATATCAATAGTTAGAAGATGAAGGGATGAAGTGAGAAACATATTCCAAATAGTAGAAAATGTTTGCCAGAGATATTTAAAAACTGTTCTCTCTCTCTCTCTCTCTCTCTCTCTCTCTCTCTCTCTCTCTCTCTCTCTCCTCCTCCTCCTCCTCCTCCTCCTCCTCCTCCTCCTCTGTGTCTGTAAGGTGTGTTGTTTAAAGAAGTTTTTTAATGTGGGGAATCTGCACAGGGGGACATCCTATTCTTACTGTTATTTCTAACTGTTAAAGACTGGACCAAAAAAAAAAAAAAAAAAAAAGACTTTGTTTCTAACTGAAGAAGCTAATGAAAAGTGGGACTCAGAAAACTACTCTTTACACAGTGGCAACATATACTGAATACCCAATTGTTACATTTGTAGAGAATATTGCTAATGATTTTTGTTACCATGATTATTTTTTTAAAAAGTTATCATTGAAAATGGATAAAAGATTTTTTAAAAATGGAATTTATAATAAAGTACCCATTTCAAAAAAACCTATCTTATTTACATTCACTATGTACAACTATGTGTAACTAGGATGTATCTAAAGGGTTTTTCATTTTAAAGCCATAATGATCACTGTTGAAGGAAAGACAAGTGCTTAATTATTCTCCAGTTAGAGCTTGCAACTCTCTTGTGTGTTTTTTTTTTTTTTTAGTTTGCTGATATTTAAAAGAATATCAAAGCAAATATAAATGGGAAATCTTATAACCATATTAGATGCATATATTTCTAAAGGCTAATTTATGTATAATTCATAAATCATTCTAACAAGCCACAGTTCCTGTTTTAAAGATGCCTAAAATCTTACCAAGAATATAGGATGTGAGCATGTTGAAATATATTTTGACCAAAAGTAGTTATGTATTGTGCATGAGGCATCTTGGGAATTATTTTTCTGTAGAAGAAATGGTAAGAAGGAAAATATGGAAATAGGAAATTCAATTTCCGGATGCAGAAGCTCTTATACCTGGATAAAAAGAGGGTCCCAGATGAGCAAAGGTGCCATATAGATAATTTTATAAAGGACAGAGCTAGAGAATGCATGCAGGAACTCTGAGTCTTCTCCATCTGGACATTCGCATCCAATGCCAACCCAAAATCCACAGGATTTTAAAAGCTAAGTTAAGAGGGCCTGTTCAGGTCTTCTCTGCTGGTTCATTTCTTGCTTCACTGTGCCTCTTTACTGGAATTCACCTCACAAATGCTCTCAGAATGCAAGATGTATATGGAAATGGGCTGGGCCCAGGGGTCAGATACTTCAGGCAGTATTAATGCTTGCTTTGCAACCAGGATGACCTGAAGTTGATCCCCAGAATCTGAATAAGAGACAGTGTTGAACAGAGTTGGCCTGAGTTTGTAATTCCAGAGCTGGAAATGCAGAGACAGGAAGATCCCTTGGGCTTGCTTGTCAGTCAGCATAGCCTGAGCAAGTTCAGGTCAAAATAAAAGTAGGTGGTGCCTAAAAAAAGACACCCAAGGTGGTCATCAGACTTCCACATTCAGCATGTGGACCTGCATGTGTCCACACACACACACTTCAAGAATAAATACAAACCGCATGTAGACATGCTTTTATTTTAAGCTATCTACTAGAGTTTGCACATTTGTATCATCCAAAACTTATGTAAATGTTTAATTGCTGTTGCAAGAGTATGTAGAGACCAAGGGTCACTAAAAGGTAATTTGGCTACTGCTGCTCTACTGTCACTGGTGAGATCAGAGACATTATTCAGTGGGGGATTGACCTATCTTTTACTCTTGTTTTTGTTTTCACTCATTGATACTGAATTTCTCAGTGATCCAATCATTCTATACTCATTATGAACTATCAATTTTCCATTATTCTATCATAGTAACAAAAGTAGACCAAGAAACCATTTTTAAAATTCATTTGAAAATTAGGAATGTAACTAAATAGAAAGAGGAAACAAGGTTTAGGTCACTTCTCACCTCAGTCCACAGTGTACATATTGACTCAGGTATTTGTGTATTTGTATATTTGTGTATTCACTCATGCCATTGTCGCTCCAAGACAAACTAAAAGGATGACCGGCATCATATCTCAGTTCATGCTTATTGGTGAATAATGTTTTGTTTTAGTCTTGGAATTTTATGACAGCTGTGAAATCAATATTTCTGCACAAAGAAAAATGAGAATGAAACAAATGCAATCAAACTGATTGGAGTTGCAAGAAAAATGAGTATCCAGTAATTATAAAAACTAAATTAAGCTGGTATTTGTGTTTGTGTATATGTATGCATGTACACATATGTGTGAGGGGATGGGAGAGAAAGAGATGTAAAAAAGTAGCTATCTTCATACATAACATATTCTGAGAATTTCATTTTTATCCACTTGTGGAAAAAAACATATTCCTTCAGATTTAATAATCAATGCATTTTAAAAAGCTAAAAGAAAAATTATTAATCAGCTTGCTTATTTAATCAAAGTCTATTAACATTCTAAAAAAGTTAAGTTGTGATGAAATCAGATTTATTTTTATACTTATTAATAATTCTCCTGCTGACACAAGACTAGTTGGCAGCATTCAAATCCATGAATTATTTTTTGCATTGTAAATGATTATTTTTTGGTATATTTAGAACTAAGAAAAAAAGCTGTCCAATTATACCCAATTTAGGAAAAATTAATGACAGATAAATGGAGTTCAATTTTTTAAATGATCTACCACAAGACTCCACTATACTACTAAGGCATATACCCAAAGGACATTGCATCCTTCTACAAGGACACTTGCTCAACTATGTTCACTGTGTCTTTATTCATAATAGCCAGAAACTAAAAACAACTTAGCTGTCCCTCAATAGAAGAATTGATAAAGAAAATGTGGTACTTTACACAATAAAGCTGTTTTTTTTTTTAATGGCATAATAAAATTTGTAGGCAAATGGATGGAACTAGAAAAAAATCATCCTGAGTGAAGTCATCCAGATCCAGAAAGACAAATGTGGTATGTACTCACTTATAAGTAGATACTAGTTGTTAAGTAAATGACAATCAAGCTACAATTCATATACACAGAGAAGTTAGGTAAAGAGGAGAGCTCTACAGGGACACGTAGATGGGGAAGTAGAATGGATTTTGAAGGTGGACAGAAAGGATCAGGTGTGGGTGATGAATAGATGAAGAGAGTATGGGGAGAGATGACTGGAACTGGGGGCATTTGGATGGGGGGTGTGGCAAACCTAGTGGGGCAAAAACTTCCTGAAATCCAAGAGGGTGACTCTCATGAGAACTCCTAGTAATGGGGGATACAGAGTCTGAACTGGCCATTTGTAGCTAGTCAAGGCTTCCAGTCAAGGGACTGTTGAGATTTTGGCTAAGGAGGTCCTATGGAGATCCCTAAATAACCCCGGCTGATGCTTGGGCAACAGGTTGCTCTCTGAAGACTGACAGCCAGACTCCATTGTCAAGGACAACATCCATAAAGCACATTGAAAGTAGAGAGTTTGAGGTAATGCTGGCTTGGAGCCTTCACCCCATGGTGTAAAGGTCGCCTGCAGGCTACAGAAAGAGAAACCTGGACACCAACACAGCCACAAAAACCTGCCACCTACACTCCGTTCTGCCTGCAAGATGTGCTGAGGCATTTGTGGTGCAGAACTTGTAGAAGTGACCAATGTCTGGTTTAATTTGAGCCCCACTCTACAAAAAAGAACTCATGCCCTCCACTGCCTAGAGTTACTGGACTAGTCTCCTAGGACAAGTCTCCAGTAACTGGAGACTTGATAGCCCACAGATCTAGGGAAGAATCAAACACAACTGAAGAAAATCAATGAAATAATTCATAAAGATTTTCTGCTATACTTGTACATCTGTGCTGTGTCTAGTCATCATCAGAGAGGTTTCCTCTTGGAGCAGATGCAGAGACCCACAGCCAGACATTATGCAGAGAGAGTCCAAATTGGAGGTTTCCATTGGGTCCCTTCTCTCAGAATTCGGGGATCCCCAAGGAAGAGGGGGGAGAAAAGACTACAGAAATCAGAGGGGTCAATGATACCAGGAGAACTGGCCCACTGCATCAAACAAGAAGGGCCTGAATGGTTTCCGTGATTCAGAAAAGACAAGCAAAGAGCCTACATAGGTCTGCACGAGGTTCTCCCAGTACAAGTTACAGCTGTTAGCTTGGTATTTTTGCAAGAGTCCTAACAGTGAAAGCAAGTATATCTCTGAATCTTTTGGCCTGTTCTTGAGACTTTCTTCCTTCTATTGAGTTGCCTTGTCCAATCTTGATATGAGCGTTTTCTTATTGAACAGATAAAGGCCTTGACTTATTATATTTCATTTTGTCCCATTTGGCTGTTGTCACGTGCTCTTTTTTGAAGAGGAGGAGTGGATCTGAAAGAGGGAGGAGGTGGGAAAGAGCTAGGAGGAGTGGAGGGAGGGAAAATTGTGGATGAGATGTATTGTACGAGAAAAGAATCTATTTTCAACTAAAAAAATTAAAATTATTAAAAATAGTAAACCCATCATGTAGTATACAGATTTCCAAGAAATTAAACTTGAAGTGGGCTATATCTAGAAAGTTGAGAAGAATCTTTATTACCTGGACACTCGTCAGAGTTGTATACTGGTAAGCCTTGACTACCAGGTAATTAGCTTCTAAGTCTATGAGGCCAAGGATCATATACTTCCACCATCTTCGTCGTAAAATTGCCAGAAGGTTTTCTTCTCCTGTACAAAGAAGAAAAAATGGCTGAAGCATGACATATAACATATTACATATTTAGAATTCTAAAGTACTGTTGCATTATGTACCTACATATGCATTTTTTCACTACATATTCACCCAATATTTTAGTGAGTTAATGTATCAAAGACTTTCATGCATTACTTAAGAAATAGTCTTCATGGTCACTTTCAAGGCTTCAAACTAGTTTCTATACCAGAGTAAGACTGGGTAGGTCATTGTTTACCATGGAGGTTTTACAGATATGTGAAAGAATAATTTAATTGTGTCATTAGAAAAGTGAAAAAAAATGTATGAGAAAGGTTGCATTGCACAAAAACTCAAAGCATGATAAATAAATTTTAAGAGTCTGCTAAAACAAATACAGACCAAAAAAAGCAGCTAATTGGAAATAGTTTTGTGTGTGGCATTAGGTCTGCAGTAAGACTCCACGATGGCATCCAGAAGTTTCTTTTGCTAGACTACCCATGAGTGATCTAGAGACATGTGAGTGATGTATAGAGAGAAAGCTTTAGGATGGAGAAGACTGCCACCCAACCCTTGTCTCTATGCTGTCAATAATTAATTTCATCACCTTATCTTATATTCAAAGCACATGAACAGACTTTAGACACCTTCATTCTTATTGTCATATCTATTCCAGGTTGAAATAAATCTTACTAATCAAAGTAGCCTGGTCATGATTACACACAGCTCTTTGAGTCCATCTTGGAAGTCTTCACAGACAATATTGAGTATTCAGAAGCTCTGAGTGAATAATGATGATATATATGACTTATTACACATAGCAATTTATTTCAAAATATAGATGTTTAATACAAGAAACATTTTATTGTGTTTTGGTTTTAAGGAGGTAAGAATCTAGATGCAACTTAGCCAGGCAAACTATTAGCTCGGGCAAGGTTTCATGTGAAAGACTGAAGAGGAGGGGGCTTCTTAATGGGCAAGCTCCCTCCTCTGGCTGTTGGAAGCTTCACCACAGGGGATTTTTCAGGGTACTGTCTCAAAGTCACAGTGGTGAGCTTTCTTCAGGAAATGGAAAGGGAGATTAGGTTTTATATAACCTCACCCCCAAAGTGACATTTCTACCCTATTCAATTCTCTAGAAACCTAAGTCCAGTTTCACTGAAGGAGGATGATCTTATTAAGTATGTAAATATCAGGTTCCAGGAGCATTGGAGACTCTTTTTGAGGCTACCTGCCATTGGCTTAACCTGTTACTGATGCCCAAGGGCCTATCTCCCTCTGGGATAGACTTGGCGATTTGAAGACCTTATTATTATTATTTTTTTTAATGAGTGGCCTTTCCAAATTCATAGAGACTCGTGAACACTAAGCTTTCAGGTTATCAGAGGCCATAAGAGTATATACATGGCTAGTTGACAACATAGAAAGGTACCTTGGCCTTTGCCACACTTCTTACAGTTGAGGCTCCTATCATGCTAAAACTCCCTCTTAATGGGCTATATATTTTAACATATTACCTCTTATTCATTTAATTTTTATCTATCTATCTATCTATCTATCTATCTATCTATCTATCTATCTATGTATCATCTACCTATCTACCTACCTATTTGCCTACCCCTATTCCCAACCAGCCAATATACAGTTGCTTCTCTGTAGTTTTTTCAGGGTAGTGAGACTTTTTACAAATTGCTTCTTCACTTCATTGAGGATTTGGGGTAGTAGCATTGATGCCTCACTCAAATATGTACCTATTATACTTAACCTCCTGGTATATATAGTCAGTTAAGTGTTTTGAAATGCCTGAAACAAAGAATAGAGAAAAGTGTGAAGATGTCAAGAGGCAGCTGTGTAATGTAAATCACTCTCCTGATTTTGCAATTGAGTCTAAGGCTAGAGAATGTGATCCCAGGGTTGGTCCTCACAGCAGTCATCTGTTCAATGCCCTTGCACAGCACTTTCACCTTGTCTACACATTGTGTAAATCCACACTTACATCAAGATTTATTCTGTAACCTGTGACTCTTAATTGATTGAATAGGCCCTTCATCTATGGAGCTTAAAAAACCCCAAATCCAATGTCTCAGAAATTTTAATTGGTGATTGGCAAGCAAGGGAAGGTCACTATACTAATATTAAAATCTAGCACTTACAGTTTATTAGTGGCCATTCTTAGAGTGACTGGTGCTAAGAATGTAAAAAACACCCAGCTGGAGCATAGAGAAGATTCTTTGGACCAGAGAATGATCTGAACATTTGACCCCAAGTACATTCTTTGTTGTCTGAGTCTTTTTAGGTACTGTTCCCTCTTCTTGGGTACCTGTGGTAGTTTTAATGAGATTGGCCCCCATGCCAATCTGTATTTACATGCCAGCTGATGAGATGTTGAGGAGGGGTTAGGAAATGTGGCCTTGTTGGAGGATGTACATCACTAGGGGTATGTATTAATGTTTTAGAAGCCCATACCAGCCCCAATGTTTGTCTCTTTTACTCTCTGTGTCTGCTGCCTGTGGATCAGGATATAAAGAAGTTGTTAGTTACTGCCCAACAACATGCCTGCCTGAAAGATGCCATGCTATTTTTCATGATAATAATGATAATAATCAATTAACCCTCTAAAACTGTAAGGAAGCTTCCAATTGAATACTTCTTTTGATAAGAGTTGCTTTGGTGACAGTGTCTCTATCCAGCAATAGAACAGTGAGTAGGACACAAGTTGTATCAGAGAGTAGCTTATTGCTGTGACAAACCTGACCATATTGCTTGTTGATAGAATGTGGACTTTGGGACTTTGGACTATAAGCAGCCTTAGTTGGTCATACTAGAAGGAACATGAGCAGTGGTGCAGAGGGCAATATGGGAACCCTGATCAAGAGGTTTTAGAGAGGAAAAATATTAGTAAATAGCCAAGAGACTGATTTTATGATATTTTGGCAAAGAATGTGGCCTCTTTCTGCCCTTGTCCTAAAAACTTGCCAGAGACTAAGTTGAAGATGATGAATTAGTGGTGTTGGCAGAGGAGATTTCAAGATATTTGGTACTGACTGTGCATGTGGCTTTTAGTGATCATTGCTATGCACATCTATAATGAAAACAAATTTTAAAAAAACCTAAACAGGATGAAAAGAAATACAAAATGCAGTTTGAAGAGAAAAAAAAAAAGCACCAGAAAATGTAATCATGGAAGCAAGTCTAGTGCATAAGAAGACAGAAAGTTTAAAGTAAGTGTTCCATTCAAAATGGAACAAAGAGAGTGGACAAGACCCCACCCAGCTAAGCTTTCAACTTGTGAACTTAAATTAAAGGAAAGCTTACGCAGTCATGCAACCATCAACAACAGAAAGCTTAGGCAAATGTGATTGAAAGAAAGGGCTAGTTCCAGTCGAAACTGGCAGCTTCGGCCAGATAGTTCTCTCTTTAGAGTCAAAGATACAAAGAAGTAGAAGAGTATAAAATCTTCCTCTTCAGTTAAATAAAGTCACTAAGGCAAACATGTGGCAGGGGAGTCATTGTATGAAGGCAGAGAGCCACCATTGACTGTTGCTGTAAAGGTAAAGCCTGGATTGATTATATTGAGACCCTAACACATTGGAAATACCAGAGTTGTGAGATACCTGTCAAGGAAATCTGCAGATTAGCTATAGAACCATCCTAAGAGGGAGAAGTGTGATGCTCTCAACAAAGCTGAAAGGAGTTGAAGATACTAAGAGTGCTTTGACATGGGGCATGTAAATGCCTTGCCCTGCTGCTTTTTGGTTTTGTTTTGGTTCAATATTTCATCACTATGCTTTCTCTCCTCTGCTTTGGAATGGTAATGTATATCCTGGACCATTGAATTTTGGAAGTATGTAATTTGCTTTTTATTTTACCAAGTTACAGTTAAGAAATTCCCTTGAGTCTCAGAAAAGACATTGAACTTCTGAAACAGCTTTAGGACTGAAAGACTATGGCGACTCCTGAAGTTGATCTATATGCATTTTCCAATATTTTCTAGCTATAAATATACACGGGGCTGGAATGCAGTGGTTTGAATGAGATTGGTGCTCATTGGCACACATATTTGCATATCAGTTGATGAGATGTCAGAGGAGGATTAGGAGGTGTGGCTTTGTTGGAGAATATATGGCACTGTATAGAGAAAGGGGATTTATTAGGAGGACTTACAGACTGTGGTCAAGCTAAGACAGCAATGACTGACCCTGAATGGAAGTTCCAGGAATCCAGTAGTTGTTTAGTCTATAAGGGTGATCATTTTAGCTGGCCTTTAGTGGTTTCAAAGGTCCACACTAGGCTGATATGATTGCTCTCTCTTTGCCCCCAACCCCTTGCCTGTCCTGTACATTAGGATGCAAAGCTCTCAGCTACTGCTTAGCAGCACATTGCGTGCCTGCTGCCACCCTCCTTGCTATGATAAAACCCAAATGAATGGTCACAGCTGTAAGGAACATTTTCATAATTAGTAATCATTAGAAGCAGAAAGACACATACACCTTTTATCTGGATATTTGACGTGGAAAATAAACCTTTAATTTGAGGCAGGAAGGTCTAACTTTTATTTGGACCACAACTCCTACTGGCAGCATATATAAAGGACCTGAAAAAGAAGATCTCTCTCTCTCTCTCTCTCTCTCTCTCTCTCTCTCTCTCTCTCTCTCTCTCTCTCTCTCTCTCTCTCTCTCTGTCTCTGTCTCCCTGCTTGCTCTCACCCTATCAGGTGCTTTTCTTCAAAGGCACTTCAGCTGTCTTCTTCAGGATTCCAACATGTGCTAAAGACCAACTGAGACAACCAGCTTTGTAGACTGGATAACTGCTAGATTCCTGGACCTTCCATCCAGAGGTGGGCATTGCTATCTTAGCTCAGCCACTGCCTGTAAGTCATTCTAATAGATCCCCTTCCTCTATATAAACAGATTCATTATAGAACTTTTATATAAATTGTTACTCTAGAGAACCCTAACTAATAAACCCTCTGAAACTAAAAGCAAGTCTCAAATCAATAGGTTTTTTTTTTTTTTATAAGAGTTGCCTTGATCATGGTGTTTCTTCAGAGCAATAGAACAATAAATATTATTCCCCAGTCTCCAAATGACCGAGACATACTTTTACCAGGAAGGCTGATACTCTTTCTGCTACTCAGTGGGTTCAGACTCCCTGATATATGCTCTGTTAATAACTGCTCAAGCCACACACAGAACTTATCTTTACTCATCTCTATTACTCACTAGGTTTCCACAATTTGAACAAATTGGTGTTATCTTGGTCTTTATTTTCAGGACTCAATATTCCTTGACAAATAGTCAATAAACAATATATGAATAAAATTTACATTTAGTAATCTCAGAACGGATAAATAATACCAAACATTCTTGTTCCTTCCACTGCAATAGTTTTCTAGTTAAGATTATGACATTGACAAAATTAATTTGGTGAGTATTTGACACATAATACACTAAATAGAGGCCATAAAATTGTTAATGGTGTATTTAACCTCAAAGCAGCAAATCTAAAGTTACAGGTCATTGTCCCTGCTATTTTACATGATGGACAATTGCCAGATTCAGAGCCTACAAGGCACATTTCAATACACATTACCAGAAAATAAGATTATAGTGATGTTGCTAATCCCACTAACCAAGAATACTTCCAAGTCATTCACTATATGGGCTCAGGTGAATGATGAGTTGCTAGTGTGCTGATAACAGTTTCAAGGAAATACACAGTATAGATGTTTCTATAGTGTTTCATTTGATGATTCTGCAAACATTTAACAGATTTGATAATTATCCAAGATGGACAGAGACTGCTTTATTTTTGATTGATCAAAAAAAATTGTAAGCCTTAAAAAAGAGCTCTTGATGATTTATGTACCTGCCTCACAGTGCTGTATAATAGATCTTTAAAATGTTAAAGTAATGGCTATATATTCTTGGAGTCCTGTGCTAAAGGTCCCTCCAAACCTCATGAAGCAGAGCCATTCCTAGGAATACAATACTCTTATAATTGATGAATGTGAGCACTTTAAAATCTCCTCTGGATTTCATTCCTATTAACTGTAAAGGTTAATAAAACCTATGAGCAATGAACAGAATCTTTGGAACCACATTTTGTTATTTAAACAATCTATTTGTTATTGTTTTGTTATCTGTATGATTAAATACAAATAAAAATATTAGATAAGACAGTATTAATGTATTCTTTATCTTGTTTTAACAAAAATTAATGTTTTGTGGTGTTTGCTTCAGATCTTTTTTGAGAAAGTATTACAAATGAAGCTGAAACCCACCCTTTGCCCCAGAAAGGTTCTATTTCAGAGCAGTGATTGCATGAAATTTTCTTAAATATTGCTCAGATTTGGGAATTTTTAAGAATGTTCCACATACCAAACATTCAATTAATGTCACAAGAAAGGGTATTCTTTTTAAAAAAATAAAACTATAGTCTTTAAATGTTTTTGATTAGCTTAAATTTACGAAAAACAGGAGGTTGCTTGGAACTGTGCTCCTGAGCTGTTTCATTAGCCTTTCTTTCAACTCAATAAAATATTATCTACTCTTATGTAAAACTCTGAATACATATGGGATGTAACCTAACGAAACCACCAGACTTGGATTAAAAGTCACACACACACACACACACAAATACACACATACACACACACACACACACACAAATACACACACACAAATACACACACACACACACACACACACACACACACACACACACACCTCACTCCTTGTGACACTTGAAAAAAAATTTTCTGTCTAGAAAAAGTATCTGTAGTTTATCCCCCAGGTTGCTATCCTCATGAAAATATCACTTACAATATAAGATCCTGATCACTAGCTAAAATCTTTAATGATAGGTTTACCAGGAATGGGTTGGGGGTAAATGCTTTGATTTGAAATTATCCAGAGCAATCAGAATGAAACTCTGTATTAATATAAATCTCTCAATTTTCCTGGGGTGAGCATGCTGAGAGGAAAATGTATTTGTCCTTTTTAATGACAAGACTATTTTCCTTTTCTTCATCCCATTTTGTGAAAAGTGCCCCTATTTGCCTTCTGGAGCTATCCTGTAATTGGCTCTGATGTCTCTCGACATTAGGCAGATGAATCTGTCAGTTTTGTGCATTTTGTTTTGAACAAAGAGCTATGTAGCAGCTAATGACACACGATGCAAAGGGAGGAGGCCAAAGCAGGCTTGCCTCTGGATGTCTGCCACTTGCTTCAAAGGACAACATGACATGAGGCACCAGCCTGAACTCTCGAGGGCTGACCTTGAGCTCTGCCACTCGAGCATCTGTCATGGTGGACATATAGGTTAGCCCCAATGTGGGAAATTAACAGGCTCAAGTGTCAGTGGGCCAGATGCCTGGCAAAGCAGTAAGCTGGCTGGATTGTTCTTTCTATGCACCCTCCCATCTCCCATCTCAGATATCCACCAAGGCCACTTCTGTTAACTGTCATTTATTTTCTAGTGAATACAATTGTCAGGTATGGTGTCAGCTGCACCATGTGTTTTTTCGCTTCTTTGCCTGATGCTTCAAAGTCTGGGTTAAAAGCATGGAGTCAGAGACCTCTATGAAAACAGTGGTTGCCACTTACCAGACAGTGTCACCTTGGGAAACTGTGCTCATTTATAAAATGAGGCAAATAGCACTTACTTGAAAATGTTTCTATAAGGTTTAAGTGGGAGAAAATGCATATAACATATACAGTTTCCAGTAAATACTGGGTAAGTGATTGCTTTCTTATTAACAGCCCTGTGAGGAAGATATTTTCAGATCAGAAAACTGGAGTTACAAAAAGTTAGTTTTTCCAAGGTCTATTTCGATCTTTTTTTTTTTTTTTTTTTAATTATAAATGTTTACTTCTCCAAGAATGGTGCTTTTTGTCGACACAGAAAACACAATGAAACAAGTTAGAGATGCTTCACATTATTTTTTCCTGAAATTACATTCAGAAAAAGGCATGTAAGCAATGCAATAATAGTATTCTCTGTCTCTGTCTCTGTCTCTCTCTGTCTCTGTCTCTCTCCTCTCTTTTATGCTTATTTCCAACTGAAAATATTGAGAAAAGTATTTATAGAATTAAATATATATATATATATAAAAGCCTACTGGCAGTAAGTACCATAACACTGAGATTATCATCTTCACATACATTTTTCATTAAAAGAAACAATGGCCTTTGGAGAAATGGCTGCTTATGGATAGGAATGAGGAAATGCAATACACATGCTGAGCCTAGAATATCTTGTCACTTTGTCACACACAAGAGAAAGGGAGCATTCCAAGACTATGATGCTTTATCAAAAGGATTCGGGGACCAACTTGAAGAACCTTTCAGCTGGAAATAATAATGTTTGCAAAAATGCATGATAAATTTGATAAATCTGTGGTTTTTTTATGAATTACAAAACCACCAGGAACAACAGCAGCAACCATCCAAGAGATACTAACAAGGATTTCAGTTAAGCCAAGTCATGGTTTTGAAAATTGGTAGACAGAGTGAAAACCTCAAGTCCTTCCCCCTATTCTTCCCATGATTCTGTGTGAGCTCCACCACTGAGTAACTAAAATTAGGTGAGAGATTCTATGGTGCTATTTTTATGTTTTATGATAATCTTATACCTAAAAAATGAATAAAGTAGAAATTATTAGGACAGAAAAGCTGGATAACTCCCTATGAATAAGTGGAAATAAGCCTTGTTGCTAGCAGTAGTGAGAAAGAAATAATCACGTATTGTGTCTCTTGTTTGTTGGCAAGAACAAAACACCACCTACATGCTTCTATATGCATCTCTACATCTGAACAAGTCTCTGCACTTAAGCATCACTTCAGAAGACATGGGTTAGAGAAACCTGTTAAAGCATATTATGAAGATTCGATCAGCAAAATCTAGATTGCAAGACATGTCATAACCTTTCTGCTTGGTGTTTGCTCTGTTGAATGATATTAACTGAGAGTTTGTTAGAAATGCCGAATCTCATCCCTACCCAAACTGAGAGATTGAAATATGTGTCTTTGATCAAATCCCCAAGAAGGGATTGGTCATATCAGACAAGAATTTTCAGCAAAAACATTGCATTAGAATAAAAGAGAAGTCTTTATGTTGAAAGAACATAAGAAAAATACCAGCTACCTGACACATATGGCCATTGTTTGCAGCCTGATCTGAATAAGCTAAAACATATATATTTGTGAGATAACAGAAAACTTGAACTCTCACCGGTGATTTGGAGTGTATTGATTTTTCAGTGTGATCATGACATTATTGTAATGTTTCAAACTTATGGTCTTTTAGAAATACACACTGAAACAGTTATAGATGGAATGCATGTAGCCTGAAACTCTGCTCATAGGAAAAGGAGTCGTGAGAGTAAGGGTTAGATTAGCCTGGCCATCAGTTGACTTCGTTGTAGTTGAAATGTTGCTGGTGGTGTTCAATATTTCTCTCCATTTCTACTGTAAATTTTCATAATAAGAAAGTTACAAAATAAAAGTATGCTATTATGAAGAGAGGCTGTTGTCAACAGCAGAACACTGGCCAGGACATATGAGTATCAAGAGTGGCTTTATCTTTGTGTTTGTAAACCTCACTCCTTCTTACTATGGCCTTGAATTATAGGAGGCGTTATATGTTTTTTAACAGCTAGAAAATACATAGCTTTCAATTGCATTCTATACATGTCCTTGTTTTAGTCTTGGAGGTCAGGAGGAATATTTGACAACTCTACTGGCACAGGCCTTGACGAGCTTGTAATAGCTAAAAACCTCTTGTTCATTCCCTGCCTCATGTGTGTGTGTGTGTGTGTATGTGTGTGTGTGTGTGTAACTTGCCCTTGTGTGATGGGAAATAGTGTCTTATCCTTGTGCCTTCCTTTATAGGAAGCACTCATCTACATGTGGGCTACAAAAAATTTTTACATGGAATTCTTTGTTCAATGAGTTTCTATAGAAAGTTACCAGAGATTCAAAATACTTCTAGAGTATTGCCTTTTAAACAGCTGGCCCTGCTATCAGGAGACAGGATGCTAGAAATATAGAAGCAGTGGAACAAGGTGGTACCCAGCTTGGTGATAAGAGCTTCAGTGGTTCAAAATGCAACTGTCTATAATAAGAGAGGAAAAGATATCAAGAAGTAAGCTAGTATCCCAAGAACAGTCCTTTGTGTCCTGCAGAAAACACATTGGGGGCATAGACATCCCAAGGGCAGACAGTACATTGATGCTACAAGATATATTACAAGCCTTAATCATACATGCAGGCACAACTGCAGTAGTTAACAATGATGAAATATTTTGGCAGCAAGAACAAAAATAGTAAGACAATTTATAAACTTCTTCACAATATTAAGGAATCAGTTGTCTATAAAATCATATAAATTTGTGTACACTTCATGATTACATCATATTTTTGTCATTTTTTTTCTCCCCAGTTTTGTCTAGTCTGCTATTTAAATTTGGGTGCTATTAAAACTTCCAATTTCTGGGCTCTATCTCAGACATGTCTGGGCTGGGACTCAAGAGCCTGGAGTACTTTTGAAAGCCTCTTGGAGACTATGATGTTACTTGTATTTGATTACATTTTGGCAGTATGGTTTAAACTAATAAATAATCTGGACATGTTTCTGTCTTAGACATTTTCTCTGGAGTTTGCTAATTGTTGGCTGGTAATTGAGAGCTACTAACAAGGTAGCTTTTAGTACAGAAATCCCTGTGACCCCTCTTCTAAGGTGATTGGGACCCCAAGGTGTATTGGGGACCTAAAAACTATCCACAAAGGTATGAGTATTTTCCCTCCAATCTCCCCATTCTTGAAAAAAATTTCCTTACTTTGAACCATAATAAGATTTTCTATAAATTCTCATTATCCTTATGTATTGGCCTATTGATTTGGAATCCTTTTCATACCCTGTCATGTATTTTAAAAATGTTTCAGTGTGTTATGCCTGTAATGAATAGTAGAAAAATGGGTGGGGGGAGGTCCCTGTTTTATATCCCTTTCTGTTACCCATTTATAGAAATACTTCATGTTCTGCTTAACAAATGTTCAGTGATTTGATTACAAACAAATAGTGAGATATATACCATATAGGCAAATCTCATGGGAGCTAAAACTGCATTTCTGTCCATTTCTACTATATTTTTACATCAAGGAATTATGAAACATTTTACCCCACCAATCTTCTCATTTATTTATTATTGTCACTATGACACTGATTCATACTATATGTTGCCAGTGTTTGTCTGTTGAAAGTTGATAATGAGCCATGTTAAAATTCATAGAAGAGCAGACATTCTCAAAGGTCCCTTTTGCAATATAAAGTTTTTTAAATCCTAAAATAAAATATAACAAAGTTACTAACAATGCTTACTAATTGTCATTCTTAAAATCATGAGGGTTTTTTTTTTCAGATATATGCCTATTGATAAGATAGAAAACTTTAGAAATAGGTAAGTATCTGTGGAAGTTAATATTCCCTGATACATTATAGATGGCTTGTAAGTTAATATGTCCAGGGCCTATTAACAGCCCACCTATGGTTCCTAGACTCAGGGTTCACATGGACAGTAATTGGTATGAGATGAAGGTTTTGGGAACTAAAACAGACTTGAATGTATCCCCAGTTGTTGCGAGTTATTCAACAGCTTTTAAAATGATGTTACATTCGTTCCTGTATTTCTTTGGATATAGAGAAAGTTTGGGAGCTTGTATGTCAGTGAAAAGAAAACCTTTTAGATTCTTAATTAATAGTCAAGACAAGAGGAAAGGAAGACTCACAGGCTAAAATTGGGATTTTTAATATGCAGCCAGGAGATGGTTCACACTATTCTCCACAGTAATTCCACTGACCTTTTGTGGTCTCTTCACATATCTTACCTCTTGGGTCTAATTCAAAGACTCAACTTGAAGGACACACACACACACACACCTAATTCAGGCTATTTTTAGATCTGTCTTCAAAGATAGGGGGAAATATGGAGGGTGCTGCAGGGTGGTGGCATTCATCTATCTGAGAAATGGCATCTAGCTGTGGCACTGATGTCTCCTTACAATACATTTGACCTGGCTAGATTTAGCAGTACAATGACATTAAGAGTTCACAGCTTTTGTTTGGTGCATGATACCTACAAACACCTGGGGTAGATTCTCTGTTCTTCTTGCTTTACTATTTTCTGCAGAGAAAGTGTGACTTATCCATGGTCTGGTATAACTGGGTCTAAATCCCCAAAGTACCTTCTTCAGAATACAGATTGGGCCATCTGTCCAGTCTGTGGCTCTGCCATCTGTACCATGCCACGTGCCCTTGAATCTCTAACCTAAGCAGAGAAAAATTAGACTGCCCTTTTGATGTTTCTGTGATGTCTCAAGTATGTGGCTGGAATTGGCAAGCCAACTGGTAGATAAATAATATATCAAGAAAGTTACATTTCCAGGAGAGGAAATTACTTAACTGACCTTGTAGCATCCTATTAGAGTTTAAATTAAGGCTTGTGGGGCTGCTGCTGCTGTATTTTTAAACCTGAGGTCAGAGGAGACAGAAGCAGAAGGATAGTGTCAGCAAGGAGGGATTCAAAGGTTGCGCGTAGATGAACCATGCTCTTTTTCAAGATTGTTTTCTCTATAATAAGATACGCATAATGTTAAAGTTGTCATCTGTGCATTAAGTGTGCGCTTCAGTGACATTAACTATATTTGTACTGTGATGTAGCCATTGCCACTATTGAGCTGAAGTTTTCACCATTTTATTTGAAAGCTTTGCACCTACTGAACAGTCATAGGACATTAAGTGGAAGTAGAACCATCGACTCTGATTATTCTAAGTATCTAACGCGAGCAGAATCATAACTTATCTGTTCTCTTGTACCTGACTGATTTTTCATGCTTTTCAGGTTCATCATACTGGTCATGATGCATCAGAACTTCATTCATTTTCAAAGCTGATATTGGTTACATCAGCTTTATCCAATGATAGGCATTTGGGTGTTTCCACCTTGGGGTATTATAAATAATGCTGCTTATTCAATTAGCTGTCCAAAAGCCCATTTTAACTTTTTGAGGAGATATGTGTGGGAATAGAAATGAAGGCTATAGAGGGTATAGAAATGGCATGCCTATAGGGGGCGTAGAATGCTTACTAGCCTTCCATAGACCCTGAGTCAATTTCTAACACCACATTTGGCATCTTACAACTGCTTATTACTCCAAATTCAAGGAGTTACCCTGCACATACATGCTAATCACACACACACACACACACACACACACACACACACACACACACACACACAAGTGTGTGTGTGCACTATAAGACACTACAACACATTTCTACAAAACAAAGAAATTGAATAATCTTTTATAGTCATGTGAAGAATTGTGAGATTTTCTACAGTTGTTTAAGTTCCTTTTTGGCTTCTCTTTAGCTTGTTTTTGGCTCTTTCAAATAAATGGCTGGAGCACTGACTAACACATGAAAAGTATGCTTGAATCACGTTGGAATCTAATTAAAAGCCACAGTGTGTGAAAACCTAGAGAAACAGTGTCAGAAACCTGGACATCCACTATTTTGGGGGATAAACTGATGTTCTGCAGGACACCTATACATGAATATAAACTGTAACTGCAAGCAGTGCTGCTCTGTGTTCATATTTTGGAACCTTCAAATAAAATTGTAAGAATATTGTAAGAATTCACCTGTAATAAGTATCTTCCTGACAGCTAACAAATACCATCAATTTTTATGATGCCAAATTTGTAAATAAATTATTATTGAATCCTATGACAATATAGTTTGGACATTTCCTGAAAATCTTTGCTTTTCAGGCTTAAAGTAACTTAAAAGTTCCTTGTTAATTTTCTTCAAACTCCGGGGAAGCAAAGAGGGAAGAAACTTACCTTCTTTGATCACATATAACTTTCTTTTGGAAGTAGCAATAATAAAATATGAATTCTAAAATCTACAATAATCTAGAATAAAAAACATGCATATATATACCTCATTTTTTTTTTAAAGATTCCTGAAACAACATGTTCAAAATCCTGGGGGTTGGGGTGAAACTGTGCTATCAAATACACTTTAACAATTGCCATCACCTGCCAAATGAATCTCACTTTTAAGTGACAACGAGAGTCCTTTTCTGGGTGGGTGATGGAGCACATCCTTGCTTTACATTCAGGATACGTTGTATTCATATGGCTCTGTCCATGGTAGCTGTTAAGTCTATTTAGATGTCAGTGCCTGCAATGCTACAGTCATTGAGTAGAAAATGGGAAAGTAGAAACATGCCAACTGGAGCAAAGGCACCACTCTCCATTAACAGAAGTATTAGCTGTATCACACAGCTGTTTATGCTAGCCAAAGTTACTCAAGATAACTCACCTCACCAAGTCTGTAATGTCTCCATTTCAGCCATTTTTCCATTGTGGGAGAAGCTTATTAGAAGGCTTCCTATTGTGACAGGAATTCACATGAAACCACTCATGGCTTCTACCTTCCTGGCTTATCATTGTCTTGTGCCTGTTGCCTAGCAACAAAAGCCTCTTATCTTTGCAGGCTAATTGTTCTTTATGTATAGCTTAGATCACTTCTTGGTCTTTGTTTTAATTTTGAAAAGTTTCAGAAATTCTTTTTTCTTACATGCATTTACACGTTTCCCTTCGTTTTAGTCACAAGAAGGAAATGCACGCACCTTTCTGATCCTCTGTGCATCATCTATCTACCTCAATGCCTTGCAGTCTGACTAAACAAAGAAACTCCTAGATAGCAGAATATGTTCAGATAGCAAAGAGCACAGTGGTTGACAGCTTCTTCCTGGGACTTAGGGACTTGTACCAGCTTCTATTAAGGATACCCAGGACTGTAGCAGGAGTCAGCTCAGGATTCATTTTCCTCCCTGATATTGAGAAAAGGATTCCTGGAGAAAGGTCTCAAGCCATGTAGTTTTGATGAAAAGTACAGAATCAGCCCCAGAAAGCTTATCGTGATTTTTAAGAGAACAGAAATTTAAAAATAAAGCTAGTTTATAAAATGTGGTAAATATGTCTTTGACTCTCTATGCTTCTGCTCCCCTTTCTGTTTTAGTTCTACCCATCCCCTGACTCCCCACAGTGTCCTGGCCTTTTTGTCTCCTTGTAATTTCTTAGCTGTTTTTAGACCTGTTTTTTTTTCCAGAGAAGAATGAAGAACAGAGTGTTGGCAGAGCAGTCAAAGGCCCCGTGCAAACAGAGAATGAACTCAGTGCAGTAAGTTCTAGATTATCCTCTGAGGGTGGCAGCTGAAAAGTTGTGGGCTCAGCTCCACTTTCACTTCAAGAGTTCGTCAGCTGGGTCCACTGCAGAGTCAAATCCACCATTGGTGTCCCAGAAGACTCGAGCTTATGCGGTGCATTCAACATTAAGGCAGAGCCTTAGTTACTCAACACACAGCAACCAAGTTTCTATTAACAATGTAGGTCTTTCAGAGAAATCTCTTAGCAATAGTACTGAAATTCCTCTGGTTTGAGTCTCAACTCCACTATTTTAGTTTCTTTTACTGATGAATCTAGATTTTTTTTCTACAAAAACCAAAACCAAGACATAAACAAAACAAAACAAAATCCTAGACTTTATTTTAAATTCTGTTAAGAGCAGAGGTGTGGTCCTTCAGCATCTCAGAGGGAGGATTCAGTCACCTTCTTCACTTCCCATCCCTGCTACAATCTTTTGCATGTTTTCTACTATATCAGATAACAGGTGCTACTGGCATCTGCAATGGAAACTCACCAGGGAATAATGGTGAGTCTAACTCAGGCTAAACAAAGTTACCCATCTCACCTCTGGGCTATCCCTGAAATGATTATAAGGGTATAGTTTCTATGAGTACTGAACTCACTGTATGCCAGTAGCAATATACACCAGGTAAAAGGTTTCCTTTGTTCTGTATACTATTTTATGCAATGGCTATGCTGTCCACCAAAACAAAAGACAGACATAAGGAGATTTTTTTTTAAGTACCATCACAATTTTATGTGTTCAGGGAAGAGACCTACAATGAATTATTTTTAAGAATGACTAATTCCGTGGTTGTTTAATAGAATACATGGAATTAATTCAATGTTCTTATATCTGTTGAGGTTTGTTTTGTGTCCGAGTATATGGTCAGTTTTTGAGAAGGTACCATGAGGTGTTGAGAAGAGGGTATATTCTTTTGGTTTAGGGTGAAATGATTTTGTCTTGGAACACTTTGGTTTCTCCACCTATGGTAATTGCAAGTTTTGCTGGGTACACAATGCCTATGATACAACCTATAGACCATATGGAGCATGGTCTATAGGAAGGAAGACCAGGTTGTGAATGCTTCAGTCCTGCATTGAGGGGGAATAGAACGATTGCTGGAGATGGAAGGAGAGGGGGCCAAGGGAGGGATAAAGGAGGAGTAAATAAGGGTGGGAGTATCAGAATCTGGAGAAGATGTGAGAGAGGTACAGAGGGTCAGGAAATCAAATAAAAATAGGTATTAGGTGGGATGAGGAACTGAAAATAGCCACTGGAGGGTCCCAGACACCAGAGAAACGTAAGACTTCCAGGACCCAAAGGGAATGACTTTAGATGTAATGGGCAGAAAAGGGGGAGATTGAACCTGTGGAGACCACTTTTAGTAGATAGACAAGGCCCCTGGTCGAGGGATGGGACCACACACCCATCTCAAAGTTTTTTAACCCAGAAGTGTTCCTGTCCAAAGGAGGAATAAGGACAAAAAATGGAACAGAAACTGAAAGAAGGGCCAACTGGGGAATGGCCCCACCTGTGGATGCATCATGTCTGCAGACACCAAACCCAACACTGTTGGTCAGGAGGTGCTTGCAGACAGGAACCAAGTGTGGCCGTTCCTGGGGAGGTCTGGCCAGCAACTGACCAATGCATATGCGGATGCTTGAAGCCAACCATCAGACCGAGCTCAGGGAACTTGGTGGGAGAGCTGGCAGAAGGACTGGAGGAGCAGAGGGGAATTGCAACCCCATTGGAAGAACAACATAGGCTGGCCTGACCACCCAGTTCTCCCAGAGACTAGATCATCAACCAAGGAGTGTACCTAGAGGGATCTCTGGCTCCAGATGCATATATAGCAGAGGATGGCCTTGCCTGACAGCAACAGGAAGGAAGGCCCTTGGTCCCAGGGAGGTTTGATGCCCCAGAGTAGGAGGATGCTGGAGTGGTAGGGCAAGAGAGTGTGGGTGGGTGGGGGAGCACTCTCATGCATGCAAAAGAGAGAAGGAGGGCAAATTTGGGATGGGGGTGGAGGAGGGGTAACAGGGAAGTGCGTTATCATGAGATAGGGGGTTGGTGGAGGGGGTAACCGGGAGGTGGGATATCATTTGAGATGTAAACAAATGGAATTAATAATAATAATAATAATAATAATAATAATAATAATAATGGCATTAAAAAAGAATGACTAATTCCCTCTTAAATCAACAATTACATTCTAATTTGACCTTTTGTATGTGGTGATTTTCCTGCTATGTTTTCAAAGAGTGAAGTGCACCTACATGTAATTCCATTGCAAATGTAATAGTTTCATATCATCAACCTATTAATACATTTTCACAATGAGACATCCTCAAACCCATGAGTTCTTTTTCCCATAGGAAGTTTCAAATTTTAAAATTATAAGATCCTTGATTATATATAATGATTATATGATCATGTCATATCATTTTTGTTCCTTCTTGATGGTACCAAGTACAGGATCATATACATAATAGCAAGTGATGCACTCACTGAGGAATCAATGGATAAATCAAGCATCTCACAGCAAACTTTAAAGAGGACTTTTATTTTGCAAAGGTTAGAAATACAGGGCAGGATCAGCTGTGTCAACACTGCTACCACATAGAATTGGTCACTCAGAGTTTTTTAAAGTCATTTTAAAGAAAGAAGTAAAATCTTAGATCTCGCTCTCTTTTTTTCTCTCTCTCTCTTTCTGTGTGTGTGTGTGTGCGTGTGAAAATTCAAGTCTTCACTTTTTTTACTTCTAATATTTTCCCATTATCATAAGTAATAAAAAATTTGTGAATTGGCTCTCAAGCCAGTTTTTATCTTGTGCATATTTATACATACACATATATACATCTTCACATACAGTGTGGTTTTTTTAGGGTTTTATAAACTTTATAGCTTTGGTACCATGCTATAGATATACATCACTTGGTAACTTTAGGATTTTTTTCACTCATCATTGTTTGTGAGTTATCTGTGTTATATGCAAATAAACTTGGCTCATTTTAAAACATATGCAGCACGGTATTATACATTTTAGTTATCTATTCTTTCCATTGCCAAATTCACAGGTTATTTTCAATTCTTCTTTCATAAACAATACTACAGTAAATATGTCTTGGGGCTTGTGTAAAACTTGCCAGGGTACAAACTTATTGACTTATAGAGTATTTACATTTTTCATATTCCTAGCTACAATCAAACAACTCCCTAAAGTGTCTACAAATTTACAATTTACCAGCAGTAGACAAATTGCCTCCTCTCCATTCTTGCAAACACAAATTAAACACATTCTGTAAAGAAGGTAGTAGTCTATTATCCATTTTATGTTTGATGGCCAAAGCAATCAAATCCAGCAATCCTTAAATAAATGCTAGTGCAGTGCTAATAATTAGAACATCATGTCACTGTTGATTCTGTTTCTTTGATATTAATATTGAAGAATGAACTCTAATTAAGAGCTAAGGAAAGGACGCAGAATTGAGAAGTGATCACTTCAACAGATTGGGAATGGATTGTTATGCATTGCTGAGTTTCAAACAATGATCGGACACATTCCAACTTGCTTTAACTTGTTCTAACAGGTTTACAATAAGTGTGATGGAATATTCCACTTCTGTGTTATCCTTTTCAATAGTTTTGATTTTAACTTTTTATAGACAAAATGCAGGTTAGACTTACTTTTTAATAAGAGTAGTGTTCAAATACTAGGAGATTTTTCCAAAATTAATTGATACCTATATTTTATAGAAAATTAGATTCACTGTTGTCCTAAATGATTTGGAACAGGGCCACTAAGGCAATATGCTGAGCGTATGATGACTTCAACATAAAGCTTTTCACGATTGAAATCAAGAGACACCATCTTTGGTGGTTGTAATTGTGGAAGAAAATGTTAGAAAGTTGGGCAGCTGGATTTGTGGAAATTCAGAAATCCATTCAGGATTTATGGAACATGTACATAGGAAAAACAGATCATCTTTATCCTCGGATGGTAGTACGCAATCATAATCCAGCACTCAAGATTCAGAGGCAGAATGGTAGAGGGTTCATATTCAGTCTCTGCTACATAGTGAGACTCTATCTTTAAAAACAAGGATGAGTGCTTGTTTGAACAAGGGTAGTTCAGTGGGTAATGGTCATTGCTGCTAAGCCCGATGACCCGAGTTTTATTTCTAGAACTGTATAGTAAATAGAACTAGCTTCTACACTCAGTCTTCTGACCTGTACTTGATCATTATGACATATATAACACACACACAAATAAATAAATGTAATCTCTGGGGGGGAGGGGGAGGGAAGTCCTGAGATGTAGCTCTGTAGTATTCCTGGGTTCCATCTCCAGCATTGCAAAGTAAAGATAATCCTTTTAAGACACTGTTGCTAGGACAAATCAAGGCCAGCTGTTTTTGCAGTTTTCATTATTATTATTTTTTTTTTGAGATTAAAGATTCACAAAGGAGGAGACATTGACCCAGCATTGATTCCATTCCTGCTCAGAGCTCCTTGAGTAAACTCATACCAAGAGGCACACACAGGAAACAAGCACATTGTCCTGAGGGGAAAAAGAAGGGGAAATGTAGCTTAAATAGATGCTGAGTGGACAGAAACAATACAGAGGTTGAACCACTGATATCTGATGTCTACCACCTGCCAGGAATGAACAAGGTAGACACAGTTTCTGTGCACCGTGGACTGACACATAATGATATCTAATAGATTATGATGTCTGCCAGAAAAAAAAACAGCCTTCTCCCTTAAATACCTAAAACAGTGACTTATAAACAATTGAACTGATTTCTTCTTATTTTTAAAATTTTAAAGTGTGTGTGTGTGTGTGTGTGTGTGAGAGAGAGAGAGAGAGAGAGAGAGAGAGAGAGAGAGAGAGAGAGATATTTTCTGTATATTGGTGTTTTCCCTGCATGTGTATCTGTGTACCACACAAAGGCAGTGCCCACAGAGACCAGAAGGAGGGTAATGAGATCTACTGGAACTGCAGTTACACACCACTGTTGGCTGCCCATGTCCATGCTGGGTAATGAACCAGTGTCTTCTGTAAGAGCAGCCATTACTCTTAACTGCTGAGGCATCTCTCCAGTCCTTTGAACTGGTTTCTTTCAACCTAAACTCAATTATTCTTTGCCCTACAAAAATATCTTTTTTCTAGCATACTCCCAGGTTAACTGCAGAAAGCCTCAGGCTCAGAACCACCTTTCACTTGTCTCTATTTCCTTACCAATTTTGAATCTGGCTCCTTCTATGCATGTAGAGAGAGGCATTTCCCTAACTGGTTCTGATTATGCCAATAAAGATGGCAGAAGCTAATCACTAGGTGAAAGAAAAAAGGTGGGATTTTGGGTCCCAGGCAGAATTCTGATATAGAATAGCTGATGACTTTAGGGCAATAGATTATTGTGGGGCAGTAGGCTGTGAGAGGCAGCTGGGTAACTGGTCGAGCATGCTTTGAACCCCAGAGACCCTAAAGGGATGGTAGGAGTTAGTGTTGTGCCTGGGACCCCCCCCCCCCAGTTCCTTTCACATAGCCACAGCCCTCTACAGCCCCTCCCAAAGAGAGGTTTGTGGCCATTGGTCACATACCACAGTTAGAGGATATGACTACAGGCCACAGAGCCTCAAGAAATCTCTATATTCATGAGATACCTATAGGTAAGAGGGCGTAGCCAATTAAGCATTCCTTCCCAGACCGTCCTCCTTGCAAAAGGTATTTGGCCTCAGGCAAACCCTGAGAATATGGGGTATAGCTTCATCTACTTTCCTCCATGACCATAAATACCATAGCCTAAGACCATAGACTACCTCTCTTCTTTGAGGCCTGCTGTGGGGAATCGTGGAGAAGGTCTTCAACTATAGAGCCACTGCTGTCTAATCTCCCACAGGCCTCTCTACGTTCCAGCCACGGAGGTCGCCACGGAGGTCGCCAACTCAAGCGAGCTAGCCGAGCCAGCCATGACCCATCCAAGAGTCTCTCTTCCCTGCTGGACGCTGCCAGAGCTCGTCCCCCTAGTTCCTTTGGCTGCGGGTCTATCCAGCCCATACGCCCTGTCTCAGTCCTTCTGCAACCTCTCAACAGAGCCTGAGAGTCCAAGGACTTGATACCAGTTGGTCCCTGGTCTCCTCCTGGCCCCACGATCCCCAAACCAAGAGCTCCGGCCACCGCAGAGTCTCAGACTATGTTCTCTCCACCCCGGAGCAGAGCCCTGTGGCTTCCCAGAGTCTGATGTCTGCCCAGCCTACGTGGAGTGAACTCAGTCAAATTCCCAAGCCTCTGCTTCCCTGAGCCACAGTCCCTTGGCGGGGAGGGCAGACACATGGGATCCACAATTCAACCCACCAGACTCACGCTCACATGTGCACTATGGCCCAACAGATTCTGTGCCCTGCAATTGAGTTATCTGGCTAGTTTTAAAATATTACGGCTGTCTTTGTGTTTTCCATCCACAGCAAATCAGGTGGGCAGGAGAAAAGGTACAACCTGTGGACATTGGCAGAGCTAGCCATGGGGCAGATGGCCTGGGGAGAGGAACACAGTTCTTGGCATTCATGGGAAAGGTGTCAGAGCTGATGGTTTGGCAGAGCTGAGGGAGACCAGGATGGCTTGGTGAAGCTAGCTGTGGAGGCTGAGTGAGATGGCCATTGGCAGTAGCTAATCTTGGAGCATAGCATGGGCCATGGCACTGGGCAAGGAGCAAGCATGATTTTTTTTTTTAAGTTGCATGCAACATATGCTTCATTCCTAACCACACTCATCTCAGCCCTACTATGTAAAATCCAGTAACATTTGCCACTGATATCACCTATATTCTTGTATTAGAATTCTGGTGGATTTCCCTGTGCTTAATTCTAAACCACTTCATTCCAATGAATATACTTGAATTAAATTACTTGTTCTGAAAACACTGTCTAAAAGGGGGGAAGGATTATCACCTGTCTTCTAGTTTCTCAATACCCATCTATGCATAGAAATTCTTTTCTCTTCTTTCAATTTACAGAAAGCATCACATAGAAATAAAATTTATTCTCCGTTCACAAAGGAGAAACAAAGAAATGTGTCTGTTACTAAGCTAAAGTTTCCTTAAGGCTCAATGTCTCACTGATGAAACTACTATTACTAGTGTTAAATTTGAAAATATATATATATATATATATATATATATATATATATATATAAAGTTTTCTTTAAAAAATAGAAAAGAAAAGAAAAATCTCTGGGGAGTGAGCCATTTTTTCATTCAGCTATGGAATGAAAAGTTCCAGCTGGTGAGTAATGGGTCAGGTCACCCTAGATACACTGACAAACTCAATGAAGAGAACAAAGACAGGGAGCCCTGAACCAAAGCTTCCTTTTGAGGAAGGAGATACTTTCTGGAACAGGAAGTGAGACTCTGTGAGTAGAGCAATCTTGTCTGCTGAAGTTTTGTTGCAGGTAGCTTCTCTGTGCCTCCTGTCTTATGTTTTCTATTGCTTCAGGTCAGCATTTTTCTGATCCATTATGCCTTGTGGCTACATGTGAGAGGATGACTAAAGAGAATTCCTCTGGTCTAAGCCTCTGGAGCAGTCCAACTCTCAGAACTGGATTGGTGGATTTCTAGATAATCAGATAGTCAAGAACAAATGCAGCATGAACACACTTGACCTCTTTTGTCAGGGCACTGCAGATAAAAGGGAGTCCCTCTAACTGTCTCTGTTCTCCAGTCCCTTGCAACTTCTCATAACATAGCTCAAGGTTCAGAGACTTGGGAAGGTATATTCCACCTGCTTTCTTTTGAAGCTGTACCCTCTCATTGACCATGGATGGCTTCCCTGAGAGCCATAGAGCCTATAATAAGAAATGAAATAGATTCCTGACAAACTGTAGGTCTCTGTTGGAATTAAGGTGTGTAGATATTTGTTGAATAAAAACAGCAGTGTACCCTTATAGTTTACTCTATACAGTTCTATTTTTATAAACTGTCAATGTCAATGTATTGGAATTATTATGAGAAATTGCAGTTTATACTCTAACCTGGGAATCCCATTATTTAGGGACTCTGTCAATTAAATTCTCAAACCCCTTTCTATTCAGCTTTACAAAGTTCTTCTAAGATCAGATAAGGAATTTACAATAGTGATGACCTGTTAATATCACTTAAGCACCTAGCACTACAGAAAACTACATGAAATTAATTAATGTGGTAGTCTGCATATGTTCAATGTGTTTGACACAACATAAATAATATTTTATTTGTTCTTCAATTGATTATTATCCCTTAGGAATTGCCATTTCATAATGACTTATGTCTATCACCTGTTTCTTTCAAGATCACATTTATCTTCTTGGTAAAAAAAAAAAAATCATTAAGTGCCTAGTATGTTGTTTATTTATATTTTATATTAGTTATGTTATAAACATTTGATGAATTGATGGGTATATTATGAGTACTCTGAAAGTGAGTTAGTCTTAGATATTTGCATAAAGATTTATGGTCATAGAAGAAATACATAAAATATGGATCTATACATAACTAAATTACAAGGCACAACAGACCCGTTGTCTTGTCTTGTAATCCAAGGATGGTGTATTTGTTTCCTTGGATTGTCACAACCAAGTATAATGAACTCTGTGTCTTTAACAAGATTAATATATTTTTCACTATTATGGAGGTTAAAAGGCCAAGGTACAAATACCATAAAACCATTTTTCCCCTTGCAACCCCTTGTCTTGTAAATGGTAATGTTTGTCCCTGTATCTTTTGCATGGCATTTTCTTCTGTGTCCTAATTGTATATTAATCTCTTCTTCTAAGGAAACGAATCATACTAGATTAGGTTCCACACATAGATCTCATTTCATCTTAACTGTCTTTTTAAAGGCCCTGCCATCAAAATCAGTTAATCCTGAGATGCTTAGGGATTTTGAGGGAGATATAATTCATACTATAAAAAGATGTTAAGGAGGAACCTGTGTAGGACTTAGGCTAGGCTCCACTCCAATTCATATACAACAGTGGTTCTTAAGCTTCCTAGTGCTGTGACTCTTTGATACAGCCCCTCATGTTGTGGTGGCCCTCAACCATAAAATTAGTTTCATTGCTACTTCATAACAGTAATTTTGGTAGTTATGAGTCATAATGTAAATTTCCTGTTTTCTGATGGCCTTAGGTGATCCCTGTAAAGGTCATCTGTTCCCCCTACCCCACCCCATCCCATCCTACCCCTCTGGGTTGTGTGTTATGACTCACAGGCTGAGAACCACAAATGCACAGAAAAATCTACATTCAACTTTATCCTGGTCAAAGTGACTGAAGTGGGTTGAACATATAATCTAACATGAACATAATCTAGCATTCAGAGTAGACTAGACAAAGGTGGTCTTTACCCCTAGTGTTTAAACTTTGGAGAAGGAAGATTGGGCCTGGGGTATACTTCTTTGAAGTACGAGAAAAGAAACTTTTTTAAGAATGGATTTTGCCTAGTAGGGAGACAGAATACAGAGATGTGACCATCAGACAGAAGGGCCCTAAGGCATGAGTTGAGCCAGCAAACTACACCAGCTACTCCTCATTTCTCTATCTTCCATTTGAATTTTATATTTGTTTTGTTGGTTTACTTTGTTTTCATTAAAGGAAATCAGAATTAGATTTTGTCACTTGTTATCACAAAGTGCCAGTTGGCAGGCACATAGACCAGACAAAATCTTCCATATGGTGGTGGTGGTGGTGGTAATAATAATAATAATAATAATAATAATAATAATAATAATAATGTATCTGTAAAAGAATTAGAAAACAGAAGGCATGTGTGCCTCCATTCCCCCTGAAGACAGCAGGTCTGATCTGGGATGCTACACAAGGTAGGGTCTGCACAATACTTGAACTGAAGAAAGTAGAAGTCATGGTACCAGGTGTGGCTGTATAAACCTATAATCCCAATACATGGGAGGCAGGTGGCAGGGAGATACAGAATCCAAGGTGAGTCTGGGATCTAACTATGACACACAAAAAGAAGATGAGTGACATGAAGCATTTGAACGTATCAGGTATACAGTCCTTTCCATACAGTTAAAGAAGTTAATTGCTACATAGCCTTTCTTTGGGTTTACAGAATATAGCATAGACTATCTGATGACTTGTTTTTTTTTACAGATCAACCAACACAAAACAAGGCAGTTGTTAAGTTGACTATACAGAAAAACAATATGTCTGCTTTAAGAAAATACCAAATCAGTTCTGGGAGGTCAAGGTGAGTTGGGATGTTCTGGTCAGTGAAACAAGAGGAGAGTTAGAGCTGGGGACAGAGGCCACACTTCCCACAAAGCCCTCCTATACATTGACTTGTTGGGCTTCTTTCCTGTCCTATAAAACTCCCTGATCCCCCTGAATTTCTCACAATGTAACTGTAAGGCTGACAGACCCTCTCCTGTAGATGATGATCCTTGAATAAGCCTGAATCATTCATGCCAACCCTCGCCTCCCTAATGTTGCCTTTGGAGTGCTTAGCAGCCCCAGACATTATTCTGCTAATAGTTAGCTCTAAATTTAATTATAAGGAGTGATAATCACCCAGAGAGGCAAAGACTAAACTGCCAACTTTTCCCATCCCTTCAAGCTCCTCCAGGCAGAAGAGCTCTCACAGATGGGCATTCATTTGCATAATTAGGCACCCTTTGTTCTTCTTGCTTCAGCTAAGCATCTTAGGGCACCACTGTCACCTTCTCTGCAGACCACTAAAACAATGTGTGAAGATGTTCCATAGAAAAAGCAGCAGTGTAGATCAAACCTCGGGAAAGGTACAATTAGAAATGTGTTCTGTTGCTTTCGGTCATGAAGATGGTCCTGGAAGGTGGAAGAGAGAGAGCTCTGGAAAGGAAGCATTAAATATGCAAGATGTTAAGTATTTGTGAGAAAGTGACTAGGACTTTGCTAGATTGCCACCGCCCTTCAGATGTACAGACCCCTCAGAAAGACTACTTAAAGGACTGTACCATTCTAGTGGGCAGGAGCCAGCAATTGTAATTTTAGAAAATTACAATCAAAACTTCTGAAATATTATCATTTCAAAAAGCTGAAAAGTAGCCATAGTTTCTAAAATTTGACAGACCTAGTTACTGGACAATTTCACTTCATCTTTTAAATATTTAGCTTTGGAAGAGGGAGTATACTTAGTTTTGAGGTATGATTTTGCTCTATACCTAAGGCTGATTTTGAACTCAATATCCTACTACACTGGTTTTCTGAATGCTGGGATTACAAGCACAGACCCCCACAGGCGGAAACAATTACTTTTAAAAGCATCTTGAGAAAGGCTTTATAAACCATTGCAAATATGTCTGTGGTGAAATATTAAATATACAAAAAGCAGGTGTAAAAACTGTAAATACAGAATGACTTTAATTATGTAAAATAAATGAATATGTACTCAAAAAGAGAAAGATTTAAAATATGATATCAAAATATGATCAGAGGTGTTTGTGGTTTGATGAGCACACACAGGATAAGTTTATATTTAATTGCATGTGTTTTCTAATTTTTTTCTAATAAGTATGAACTGCTTTCATTAAGTGAGACCTTTTGTTATATGTGAAAATCTTTGTGCTCCTAGCAGAAAATAAAAATAAAAAAGTTAAAAAAAACAAAAAGGGTTATTTTAAAATAAAATTTCCCTCACAAAAATTTAAACTCTTCATGTTTTAAAACATTTATAAAGAAGCCAGAGAATGACTGATTTCAAAATACCAAGTAAATGTCTTGGTCAAAGGAAACTGCAAAGTCATTTGTCATGATTTTACAAGCATTGTTCATGTTCTGTGATGGGTTCTCATTTCATTACCAGGTAAGAAATTAGAGAGATAAAAATGATTTCCCAGGGTTACCTATGACTGGAAAAGAAAAAACCAGAGATCTCATTACAACAGCAGGGCACAAGACTTGATCTTAGAGATGCCCAGAAGAGGGTGGGGACCATAAGGGTGGAGGGAAGAGAGAGAGAGAGAGAGAGAGAGAGAGAGAGAGAGAGAGAGAGAGAGAGAGAGAGAGAGAGAATCAGTTGTTTCCTTTCATGTTTCTAGCTTGTTCTTCGAAGGGATACATGTCCCCCACATGTGCCCCACCTCAGAAAGAATTGTCACCGCAATCTTTGAAGGGAAGGGTTTGCCATATTTCACATGTTGAATAATATTGTACTATATTTTACCGTATTACTATATTATACCACATTGTGTATTAATGTAAACCTTGAACTTATAATCCTTCAACCTCAGTGTCCTGAGTTCTGGGACAAGAGGTGAAAGCCTTGCTCTGTTCTGTCTTTGCTTCTTTCTTTCTGTGTTTTTTTCCTTTCTTCCTTTTCCCTCCTCCTCCTCTTCCTCTCCTTCTCTCTCTCCTTCCCTCCCACTTCCCTTTCTCCCTTCCTCCTCCATTTCTCCTTCCCTCCCTCCCTCCCTCCCTCCCTCCCTCCCTTCCTTCCTTCCTTCCTTTTGAAACAAGGTCTCATGTATCCCAAGTTCTCCTAAACTCATTATATAGTCCAGGATGATACTGAACTTATAGTCCTCTTTCCTTCACCTTCTAAGTACTGGAATATATGTGCACACATACGAGTAAGCAAACCTCTGTGTGTGTGTGTGTGTGTGTGTGTGTGTGTGTGTGTACAGAGAACAATGTTGATTGTCTTACATTATTGTTATCTTATTATTGTGAGACAGATTCTGTCACTGAACCTGGAGCAATCAATCAATCAGCTCACCAATCAGCTAAACTGGCTGTCCAGCATGCTCTAAGATACTATTCTTTTATCTCTAGTTTCCAGTGCTGAAATTATAGGAATGCATTGGTATGTTCAACTTTTTACTTAAGTGCTGGGGACCCAAACTCAGAATTTTATGTTGGTTCTTTACTTAAGTGCTGGGGACCCAAACTCAGAATTTTATGTTGGTTCTTTACTTAAGTGCTGGGGACCCAAACTCAGAATTTTATGTTGGTTCTTTACTTAAGTGCTGGGGACCCAAACTCAGAATTTTATGTTGGTACAGTAACAGCTTACCCACTGAATATCTCCCCAGCCACAATTTAAAAATCTAAATATTAACAGTATTGTTCCTAAACAATGAAAGAATGGTTTAGCATTTATCATCATCAGAAGAAATATCAGAGCCTTGAAAAAATATGCTCATTTTTAGGAGATGGCATACAACAGTTTCCCCAAGGGTCGTACTAATCTATTCTCTCACTACAAGAGCAGCAATATCTGAGGACCCTGTTGTCAGCTATACCACACTCTTAGAAAAACTCTTCTACTTTGGATTTAACTGAAAATTCCTGTAATGAGAGCCAATTGTTTTCTAGAACTAAAATTATGTGTTCTCTGGGTTCTTGGATTGTCTGCCCTGTTGATGTCAACTAATAGAAATTGAAAGAGGACTGTCCAAGAAAGAGGACTAATCCATCACGCAACGTTCTTTGACTGCTTACTCACTGATTACCCCAGCAACAAAAGGCCATGAGCCAGAAAAGAAAACTTTTCAGTATCCCTGCCCTTTCTCTGACACCTGTAAGAAGAGAGTCCCACATGGACTTGAGCTTTCCTCAGAGAGCATGCCAAGCTGTTGTCTGCCTGTCTATGTGTCTATCCATGTTTTTAATAATATGTTATATCAAAGAATGGTCCATCTCTGTGTCTTCTTGAACCGTAAACATGGAACCTTTTCCCTGGCTCCCATATCTTCAAACTTGGTGCATGATTCCAGGCCCCCATCCCTCAGTCATTTTCTCCCCACTCTCATTTTCTCTGTTGATTTTATTTTATTTTGAAAGCATCTATGTAGCCACAGCTGGCTTCCACCTGGCAGTATTCCTGCCTCAATTTCTGAAGAGCTGGCAATAGAAGCATATGCCACTACATCTGACAACACAAATTTTATATCATTTAAATGTTGACCATTCTATCAAAAATCTACTTATTTTATGTGTGAAGGTATACATGGATACATAAACGTATGAACATACATATGTGTGAGATTCATTTATTAAGAGGAGGCTTGTTATAAGCAGCACATGTAAAATAAAGACTACTCTGATACTGGGCAGCTTTCCCAAGCCGTCGGAACTAGCTTTCTATGATCTAGGGTTCTATTGCTTTGCAGGATAGATCATGGGAGTGATCAGTCTCATCAGACTTATATTTGAGCGTCTAAGTTTATGTAAAACTTCCTGCTAGATTTAGGATACCTAGGAGTAACTGGCATGACATTTGGTCACTTCTATCATGGATCATGCTGGACAAGGTTCCCTTCTTGGAGACTGATACCAGCACATGAGAAAAAGATAGAAGGAGAGGGATAGAGACAGACAGATAGACAGACAGATAGACAGACAGAAAGACAGGTGCATACACACACACACACACACACACACACACACAGAGGTGAGGGAGGAAGGGAGGGAGGGAGGGAGGGAGGGAGGGAGGGAGGGAGGGAGGGAGGGAGGGAGGGAGACATATAAACAAGCTCCATTCTGTGTTTCAGCTCTGGAATGACACACATCTGTGTATTGAGAGACTATCTCTAGGAATGGGATATGAGCTTTAAATATTCTACACTTAGACATGCTTTCACATTTTTCTAAAACATAGTTACTAAGAAAATGATTGATAAGCAATAATACATTGTACGAAAAGGTTTTCTTATTTTAAAAACATGACTCCTGTAAGAAGAGGTTCTGCCTGGAGAGCTCACATCCCTCTCTGTTGTACCTTCATGAATAACAAGTCCTCTTTTCAGTCACATAGTGTTTTATCTTAAAAGAAAAAATGTTTATGGTCAATTTACAAGCTCATGAGTTCTGAACAAAATCATGTCTCGGTACATTAAGTAAAGAGTTATATGTATATAAAATAAACTAGCGTATTTTTTAACACTGTCATAATACTTCAGTTAAAAATATGAATTTTTCTAATCTAGCATATTCTAAACAAAAACTATGCATGCCTTTACAGATCGCATGACTGATGTCCAAGATAGCCTAGCTGTCTATATGAGAAAATAAAAAATAGTTACTGCATTTCCTGCAATGTGTAAGGCCACTGATTCTCCCAGAGGAAAGCACTCTAGAGAACCGGAGTCTACCTTGTAAGAACTGCTCATAAAAGAAGAAACTTTTCTTCCCTCTGTCAAATTTCCATCACTACAAACAACCAAGAGGCCTCCATTTATGCAGCATTTGTCTGTGTGGGCAAGTTCCTTAGTGGAATGCCTTCACAAAGCCAGTGCCAGCCAAGCCTGGCTCTCTCAGAGCTAAAACAGCTGTTTCAGAGAGTCTTTCAAATGTAAAGTAGGATTTTTTTCTATGTTCATCCCTCTGAAAGCAGGAACTTAAAAATCTTTTAAAAATTCAACCCTGAATTGTTACACGGGTAATTGGAAGGGCCTAGTATGGTTTGGGCAAAGGCCCCTCTATTCAGGCCCAAGTCCCCAGAAAGGAAGAGAGAAGTTACAAGCTCGGAGTTGTACATTCCCTAAGTCCTCTTTCCCTCTGTGAATGTTATTCTGGAGGTAGATTTTACTTATAGCTTATCTGTTTCATATACTTTCTAAGTCTGGTGGAAATTAACTTTATTATAAGGTCACATTTTATTCATGTGTTGTGCCAGTCAAGGTGACACAAAAACTCATTTGCAGGTTCTTGTAGCTCTGTTTGGGTTTTGTAAGAGAACAATTTTATCATGCGAGGTTTCTCACAACATACAGCTTCCATAAACCAGAAGCTCTGAGATATGACTGAAGTCACATGAAGATAAGGAGAGGGAAGGGAGAAGAGAAAGAAGGAAAAATGGAAGAGAAGCATAAGAGAGAAGGAGGAAGTAGGGAAGGAAAACAAAGCCAGGAAGAGGAGAGAAAGGTGGTTAGCTAAATCAGTTAGTAGGCAAACTAAAGTATGAGTATAGTAAAGGCAAAATATGAGTATATACTCAACACTTTCCCATCTGGCATATGTGTAAGGAATACAACATGATATTTTTCTGTGCTAGGCATAAAGCTTGGGGCCCCAGGGAGTGGTGGGGAGATGGAACTCTAGCCAAATTATCTGCCACTGATCTACGCAAACCCTGATCCCCGACATGATGATTTGGTAGATAGTGAGTGAAACCATGTTAACTGTCATGCAAATTAATATAGACATCATTTCATAATCATTTTTTTTCCTTTTGGGTGTGGTAAGAGCATGTAAAACCCCAGTCACCTAACAAATCTCCAATGTATGTTATTTTAAAAACTATACTCCTCATATATTAGTTCTGAAGATTTGCTTATCCTAGTGGAGGACCACCAATGACTTTGTCTTTTTCTCTGGCTTGTTAATTTCTGAAGTACTTTTTACTTTTACAAATCTTTTTGAGGATTTCACACTTCATACTGTATTTATATCATTTCCAGCCCTGCTTCTCCACTCTCCAATGCCTCCTTAATTTCCCCAACTCCCTCAAGTTTGGGACATCTTTCATTATTATTACATATACATATACACATACATATACGCATATGTGTGTACATGTGAGTGTGTGTGTGTGTGTGTGTGCATGTTTGTGTGTTTAGGGATGACCGCTTGAAATTGGATAATTCATCAGGAAACTGATTCCTAAGAAAGACTGACTCTCCCTCTCTACAGCCATGATTGCCTGTAGCTCCTCATTTAGGGTTAGGTTTTGTTAGATTTTCACACTTTCAGATTTTCCAATCACATTGACTAATGTCATTGTGGAGGTCTTGTTTAAGCAGCTATATTTTAAAAGTCCATGGCTGCAGTCACCCAGGCACATATAGAAGACACAGTTTCTCAGCAGAAGTCCTGGACCAGTTCCTCTTACAATCCCCCTGTTCCCTCTTTCGTGATGTTTCCTGACCCTTAGGTGTAGGAGTTGTGTTGTGTATATCAACTGGGGTTGGGCAACGTTTGTCACTTGTTCTCTATATTTTAATTAGTTAAGAATTTATGTCTGAGAATTAGTTGATCTCTGTATGCTACAAAAAGGAACTTCTTTGATGGGGGTAAGGCAGATACTTTTCTGTGGGTATAAGAATAAGTATTTAGTCTGCACTTGGGTAATAATACTGGTTTAGGCAAATGGCAGGAGTGGATTCTCTTACAGAGTCCATGAGTTCACCAGACATGATTAGTTTGCTAAATTTATAGTACCTGGCATGAATTCCTTCCTGTTGAGTTGGCCTTAAGTCCAATTAGTTACAACCAAGACAAAAAAGCCACTATTGCACCTTTGGAATATCTTGCTGTGATGGTCATTGTTATTCTTTGTGCCATAGGCTGGTAGAATTCTGGATCAATTTTCTCCCTTGTCAGCTTTCTAGTACTATGAAACAGTCCCCAGGAAGGAAGCTTCCAGATCAGATCCAGTTTCAATTCCTCCAAGTTCTGTGTCCAGAATGTATGGTGTGTGTGGTAGCTTTAGCCATAGGAAGAAGCTCTCTGAGGCTACTGGGATCAAGAGTAATATTCTATGTAGTTGTGGGAGTCCCTTCCACTCCCCTGACAACTCAAAGGGAGGTTCCTCACATCTGGGACTAAGGTTTTTGTAAGTTTATGGCTCTTAAAATCAGAAATGCCATCCCAGGGGGCACACCTTCATTTAATATGTATGTTTACACATATACTTCTATATTATATACACATTTTAAGTAAACATAAAATGATGTTTCCCTATAGCTTTTTCAAACATCAGTTGTTTATCCTTCTCTTCCTCTCCCTCTATATATTCTCCCTCTCCTGTTCTCAGCTAAATACCACAACCCAACTTTTTCCCTTTCCCCACTCTTAGCACCTCTTTTCTGATGACCTCCTTTCTAGAGTTCCATCTCTCCACCACTCCTGTCATGACCCTGTGTTGAGGATCTGCAGAACGGCTTGTAGGGTTTCTGTGATTGTGGAGAACTAGAATGTTGGACACTAGACACAGAGCTGAAACTATCTTGTGTTCTCTTTAGTTCTCTTAAAATCCATTTATCACCCAGCTCTGGATCTGATCTAACATCCATTTGACTATCAAGTAAAGTCTTTGGAGCATATTAACTTAGCTGGCGATTAGATTCCATCACTAGTTTTTTAAAATGTCATCAGATGGCATCTAAACCTATAGCAGCAATTTCCTTACTTCGCCATAACCCAGCTGTCTGGTTCTCCACAAATGTATTTGAAAAATGTATTGATTCATAATTGTCTTCTATTTTGTGGCTAAAGAAGGGGTATGTAATCATTTCTGCAATGGAACATGCTTTTTAGGGAAAAGTCAAATCTGTGTTTCTAATCACGATTCAACCGTTTAGGACTCAGGACACTTGATGTCTGTTTCCTTTTGGACTGAGACCTGTGTTACATATACAATCTGAGTACAAAATGTCCTCCTCAGGCTCTGGAGGCTTCCTCTGAAGCTGGGGGCATTAATTTCAGGAGGTAAAAGGAACTTTAGAAGCTGGATAAATTATGCCTATCTGTCCTCTATCTACCATGAGCTGAACAGCCCTGCTAGGTGAGCAGCCTCGCTACATGGTCCTACTGCCATAATGTTTTCCCTTATCATGGGTTCAGGCTTGACAGAGCCAAGGACTATGGGCCAACTGCAAGCATGAGCTGAGATAACTCTTTCTTCTTTTAAATTGGGTTTAAAAATAACCATTCGGTTGTTTGGTCATAGCAAGAAAACTGATTGGTACAATTTGCCACTCGGTTCATTTTAAATTTTACCATCGCAAGCCTAACATGCATATCTCACAATGATAACTGGAAGTGCGATCTTAGGCCAGTAGTGACTTTTCCTACAATAATAAGGCTGTGTCTCATGCTCAGCCTAAGCCAATGGTCAAACAGCATGTGATGTGACCAAGACTGCTTGCTATACAAACTCTGTTGAACTTTGCCATTATTCCTTTTTCAGTATAAACTTGGCTCTGTCTTCCCTGTATAGCCATAATGAAAATTAACTTCTTTTCCTTTTCACCACCAGTTTATAATTTGTTCTTCATTTGATCTTCTGTGCCTAATGGCTGATATTTCTGACACCCCCATCCCAGATTGCTGTTTGACTGGTACTGTCTTAGTAATCCTTCATAAATACAAAAATGTTCTACGTTCTTTGTTTTATGTCTGATCATTCCTTGTCCCCCCATTATACTTTCTGTTTCTGTTTTACATCTTCTTTCTTACTTGTTTAAAAAACATCCCACTTACAATTGAAGTCATGCAGTATTTTTCATTCTTTAGCTTATGAATAATATTCCATTTTATGTATATTGATAACTTCAAGTTAAATACAAACACATATTAATCGCAACAATATTGTCATGGAAACAGACACAAAAACAAGTGAAACAGAACTATGAGCCTAGAAATACCCCAAGTATATATTGTCAAATAATATTGACAAGTATACCCCAAAAAACACAACAAGAAAAATTCCTTCCTCTTAATGATGTTAGAGAAACTGAATACATGCAAAAAAATAAAATTAGACCCTTTATTCCACATACAAAATTGAGTCCAGTGGACTAAAGAACTAAACACAAGACAGACACTGGAAAACTCTTAAAAGAATACAGCTGGGGCAATGGTTCAGAACCTGCGAGAGTGGCCAACCAATCAGTGGTCTAACTTGAAGCCCAAGGCACACATGGAAGCCCATCACACACACACACACACACACACACACACAGAGAGAGAGAGAGAGAGAGAGAGAGAGAGAGAGAGAGAGAGAGAGAGAGAGAGAGGATGAAATGATTCTTAATGATATTCTGTTATACTCATAGATCGTGTCAGCATCAGAGAGGATTCCCTGGCAGCTAATGGGAGCAGATATAGAGAACCACACTCAAACACTAGGCAGAGCTCAAGAAATCCCATGGAATAGGGGGAGGAAGGATTGTAGAAGCCAGAGGGGTCAAGAACACCAGAAAAACACAGGTGTCTTAGAGCCCAATGCGCTGGGCCCTCCTCCATCACTAATTAAGAAAATGCCTTACAGCCTGATTTTATGAAGTCATTTTCTCAATTGAGGTTCACTCTAAGATAACTCTAGCTTGTGTGTCAAGTTGACATAAGACGAGCTAGCACAGCAGCTGACAGAATCACAGAGCCTGCATTGGTCTACGCTAGGTTCTTTGCATACATGCTGTGGTTATTTAGCTTGAAGTATTTGTAGGACTCCTAACAGTGGGAATTGGGATGTCTGACACTCCAATGTTGCCAGCCCTTGGGTTGCCTCATCCAGTCTTGATAGGAGGCATTGTGCCTAGTCTTATTGCATCTTGTTATGCCATGTTTGCTTGCTATCTTTGGGAGGCCTGTCCTTTTCTGAGGGAACATACAACCAGACAGAAGAACTGGTAAGGTTGAGTGAGCCCAGACCCTGTGAAACTCAGAATTGAGAATGGTAGGAGTGAGGCCAGCTCTTTGCTTAACTACTTGCTCTGACATATACCATGATACTCACAGAGGACCATAGCAATCAGTCAAATAGCTTAAAAACCTGGAGTTCTCCATGCTAATGAGGTATCTAGATATGCCTAGAGTGTGTTCAGCCAATCAGCTCCTTCCCTGAGCATTCCTTCCTGCAAAAGGTATTTAATCCTTGGTTCACTCTGAGTAAGGTGTATGAATTCACATTCGCCATCAAATAGAGTCCTTTGAATGAATATGGCCCATCTCTTCATCAAGGATCACCACAGGGGAAACCAGGGCTTTGTTGTAAAGAGCCACACCCAAATCTCCTGGAGATGGCTTTCTCTTTTCTAGCCCCTCCAAACTCTCAGCACTCACTAGGAGCCAACCCAGGATCTGCCCCCATTCCCTGTCCTGGGCTTGACCTTCCCCTCTTGTCTGTTGAGTGGGTGCCCTGAGGGGAAGCTCAGACCTGAAACCTCATTCCCAACTCACAGTGTTTGCCAGTGGTGCCTGGGTACCCAGGAAACTGGGAACCACAGCAATCATCCCAGTCTCTGCTGTTTCTCACTCCAGGAAAATGCAAACTGAGGACGCCCATTACAGACTGTGTTCTGCCTCCCCTAAGCAGTGTGCATGCTGAACACCCCAGTTGTGAGGCAGACACATAGTCCAGCAATTGTACTTACAATTGTGATAACACTTAAGTTCTAGAAATAATATGTGTCCATTAGTAAATGAATGGATAAATACCAGAGAGAGGGGTCAGGGAGTAAGAGAAGAAGAGAGGGAAGGGTGGAGGGAGGGATGTTTATAGATACGTTGTTTAGTATTTTTTTTAAGACTTTTTCATAGTCCATTGAGCTACCAATGTGTCCACAGCTTAAAGGACTTCAAGGAGAGGTGTAGATTTTTTATACTGTCTTTTCCTTTGGGTGGACTTTAGCAAATGAATGGTTTGAAAGACAGCAGAATTGTGTACTGTAAAAGACATTTTGGAGGACTTGGTAAATGTCAATCAGAGAATCAAGTTGAACATTTTGTAGGGAGTCTGTGAGTTGGGGAGTCCCTGTCAGGCTTGGGTGCTCCTGAGGCCTTCCTCAAGAGAACAGTACAATGAAGCAATCAGACTAAGATGTGAGGTCTTTGCAGTGAGCTGAATGACTAGTCAGTGTCTTAACCCAAAGTGAATTAAACATACTGTGTAGCGTTCATAGAGGAGCCAGCCAACAGGAGTTCAAGCTGTTATTCTTGAAACTACTGTGTGTGGCACCATCTAGGGACAGTGAGTGACCTAAGTCAGCATCTTCTCATATGAGGATCTGGCCAATATATATACTATTATTATATATAAGGAGTCAGAGGAGCCCTTGCCTGTAACAAAGGCTATTTTTAACTCCCAGTTGAGAAAATTCTGCTTTCTGGCTCATGCACCCTTTAGATTAATATGCTTCCTAAAATTGAAATGACTCATTAAAATCTGTACTTTGAGGGGGCTGGTGGCTTGGTTCACACATTTTTAAGAGAAGCAGTTCATCTGGAAGCTTCTGGAAAATTCTAGCCGCCACCCACACCCTGGATAACTAGAGGAAACCTGACTTCTGAGCTGTCAAGGAAAAAACCCAAACAGAGCCAAATGTAAGTGTTGTTATCATCAAAGAAAGCCTGTCGTGACCGGAGAGTGAACAGGAGTAGGAAAAGCAAGAAAAATTCAACTTGTGTTTATAATTTTTTTTCCACATACATGGCAGAAAACTGCTTTCCTGAGTTGGTCACAATTTAAAATCCCAGACTTTTTTGGCATGTATTTGGAGGAGAGGACTGGATTAATGGAACATTTGTCAGTCTCTGTGAAAATGGTAAAGGAGGAAAGGACTGGAAATGAAACCATGCTCTCAACACTGGGGTTTCCATTAGACAGAAAAGCAAGCCCAGCTTCTGCATTTCAGTGGAGGGGAAAGGCAGAGATAGGAAATGGTCACAGGTCGCGTGCTTGCCTAACATGAGTTATCTCATTTCACAGTTTGATTCAGACAGGAAGCATGGGTATTGAGCAATCCCAACTTCGTACTCCTGAAAAAAATGAGGTTGGTCCAGAAGGCTGCTGATGGAGATGGAACAAGACAGACAGGGATTGATACCAGAACTGTGCAGTCTTTGGGGGAATGACTGGTTATAGAAAGTCACTGCTCGATCTGGCTTTAGGATAAACAGTACAGGCCCTGGAAAGCTGGCTTTGGGTTAAGCTAGCCAGAAAATGACTGACCCTTTCTCTGGTTGATGCAGGCAGGTCTCTGAGTTCATCATCCATCCTGGGATGTATTGCATGTTCCTTCATTTAGATAGGTAGAGACTGCTGGTCTTAATTTGTGTTGTTTTCTTTGTTGTGTTTGTTTCTTTGATTTGGTGTGTGTGTGTGTGTGTGTGTATGTGTGTGTGTGTGTGTGTGTGTGTGTGTGTGTGTGTGTGTGTTTTCCCTGAGACAGAGACTCATTGTTCAGGCTGGTCTTAAATTCAGTTTTCTTGCTTCTGCCTCCCTGATACTAGCATCACAGATAGACGCCCATGTCCATATTAACGCCTGCTTGCTAACTTTTAAATTTCTAGAAACTAGCTTGGTACCTAACAAATCAAAGCCACCAAACAAACAAATCCTGTTGAATTAATGTCAGGAGCAGCGAACCAACACATATTTAGTATCTGAAATGTGGGCAGACTCATTCCCAATATATTTGGTCAAAATTAAAAACTTATTTTTTACCTTAGACATGGTTTTTTGTTGTTGTTAATGTGAATATAGGGAAAGGAGTAGGGAAGACAGTGGCTTACATGGCCCAGAGGAGTAATTGACTTTTTTACAAAATGCAGATATGATAACCATGAAAAATAAAGGAAGCTGAAGCAAAATCCACTGTGGTACCTACCTAGAGCTGAGCTCCCGAGAAACAACTGGGAAGTAAGTCAGGTAGGGGATGCTGAGGGTGCTCCTTATAAAGAACACAAGTGCACTTTGCTGTGCCACGCTCTGTGCTAGGTGTGTGTAATAAACTCAGATTTCCCCCCTTTCTTAACACTCACATCTAGATGGAATGCTTAGCATCAAACATAACACAGAGGTAACACCAGACCTGACAGGGCATAGGGCATTGGTTGTCACGTGTGTACATACACACATACATGAATATATGTATAGAAGACATAACTGTAGACATTGCTACACAGAGAAGTTGAGCAGGCCATGTGCTTATGTCCCTGACTGAAGGCTACCAAGAATAAAACTTACATGGCTCAAATTTTGTATGTTGTAGGTATATGTAAGAACAAAGTCTTTATGAAAATAAATTGTGTGTGTGTGTGTGTGTGTGTGTGTGTGTGTGTGTTGGGGTGGAGTAGAGAGTTGAATAAAAATGAAATGATACCATTTTTGGAGGTATAATTTGAATTTATTCATGGTAGACAACTGTGGTGGTTTGAATAAAAATGGCTCCATAGGCTCATAGATTTTTTTGGCCTTTAGGGAGTGGTGCTACTTGACAGGGATTAGAACACGAGGCCTTGTTGGAGGAAGTGTGTCACTGGGGATGGACTATAGGGTTTCTAATGCCCAAGCCAAGCCAAGTGTCTCTCATTCTTCCTGCTACCTGCTGAGACATACCTCTCAAGCCCCATGCCTGCCTGCATGCCGTCATGCTTCCCACTATGATGACAACAAACTAAACCTTTGAATGTAAACAAGCCACAGTTAAATGTGGCTTGCTTAGTTGAGTGGTCACAGCATCACTTCACAGCAATAGAACTTTGATTAAAACAACAATACATATAAAACCTTAATAAATATATTTGTTTTACCAAACAAGAGAAACTTAACCTTTGGCATCGCAGGACTTAAGATATAGGAGCTTAGAAAGCCCAGTACTCACAGACACAAGTGCCTTCCAGACGAGGGACAGATGGAGGATGTAGCCAACTGAAGGAGGCTCCTGATGTCTAAGAGTAAGCCTCAGCTCATTGTATGGGTTACTGTTAGTATCATAGATCCATTGTTTCAAGTCTGATTCTCAGTAGAATCTAGAAATCTATATTTTGAAGTGAAATGCCCTCATTTTAAAACTGCTTTCAAATATTCTAGATTTTTATTAACATTGTACAGGTCAAATACAACATGATCTGTAGTCCAGAATTGACCTGCAGACTGTCATTTTCTAACTTCCATGATAAAATATTACACACACACACACACATAAAATGGACAGTCAGAGAATACCTGAAGCTGTAAAGAATGGATGTCTGGATGTCTCTCACAGGAAGCTGCATCTGCATCAAAGTTGCCATATGATGAGGAGAACTAGGTACTGTTGTTGCTTCTGGCATTCCTACTCATTTTGTAGCTAGTGGCTCTTTTGAGACTTTTTTTCTCCATCTGTGTTTCCCCTCTGCTTACTCTTAATTCAAACTGGTGCCAGCTTTGTTTTAGTGCCTGGGCAACTCAGGCAGGGCCAGTGCAAAAGTAGCCTGCAAATCTTTGTGGCTTTTATTTTCCCCAAGCCTGAGACTATAGAAGTCAGTAGCAGAAGTAAAAGAAGAAGGATTTTCTGGTGTAAGCATTCTGGGATAGCCAAGGGACAAAGTAGCTCTTACTTCCTGCCTTAGCCAAGAAAGAACAAGCAAGACCTGGTGGCACAGGCCTGTAATCCTAGCTAATCTGTGGGCCAAAACAAGGCCTGCTGGGCAATGCAGCAAGAATCTATGTCAGAATAAATAGTAAAAATACGTCTGGGAATGTAGCTGAATGGTAGCAGACTTGCTTAGCATGCATATGGTCCAGGACTTGATCCCAGCATGCCAGAGATAGAAGAAAAATAGTATGTTTCAGAGGAGTGAGCATCCTCCATCTCTACCACTTCCTGAAGTTATGGCTATAGCATACAAGCAGAGGGCTCTGCAGGCAGCTTTTAAAAGCCTATACACCAAGCGTGGCATCAGACATGGCAATGGGTAATGGGCCACTTTCTGAAGCCTGTATGCCATTAAACATGACAATAGGTAATCTCTTGCTGTCTGGAGCCTATAACTATGGCCACAAAACCTTAGTCTCATTCCTGACAAAGAAAAAGTTCTTGAAGGGCATGTAGGAAGGGAGAACCCGAAGTGTGACTAAGGTGAGGTTTTCCTCTAAGAAGCAGGTAAACTTAGATCATGAGGAATCACAGATAATGAAAAAAGTCCTGTCTCCTCCACATGTAGCTTGCAACTGAAACCCACCAAGTTTTGTTTGTAGGTTTGTTTGTTTGTTTGGTTGGTTGTTTTTACAGGCATCTCTCTGTAAACATTTAGGTTAAATACTTAACAGAAAGAAACAGGAGGGAGAATTTGAGACATTGTTGCCTTTCATGGTCTTCCCCATACTAGAGAGGGAATGCTTCACCTAGACTGTTTCTCTTCTTCAGTGGATACTGGAGTGACTGTGCTCAAGCCCAGAGCTAAGAAACCCTGGAACTAGAGCTCTGAGAGTTCCCTCTTTATGCCTGGTAGAGCATTGTCTAGAGACACTTGAAACCCTCTTCATAAGTATTGTAAGATACATGCACATTGCAACAGGCAGGCATGTGTGGCCATACTGCAGTCTTTACAAAAATTATGTAACAATTTGTTTTCTGACCTGTTTTTAAAAATATCACACTCTAGAAAGAGCTAGAAATATCTAAATTATTCAGAAGAATATAAACCAGTTCATAAACAGTGTGGTGGTTCACCAGTAACTGTACAAAAATCTCTGTTGAAAAGATCCTCTTCTAAAGATAGAGATGGAAAGAAATTTATTTCTGATTCAGAGAGATACAGAAAATGAATGAGAATTCCAAGATTGCTAGGAGGAAAACAAACAAAAAGGAAACCAGAGAGAGAGAGAAGGACAGCAGAAGGAATGCTGGGTTTGTGGTAATTTGCAAAAACATCTGCTAATATAAAATTAAAATTAAATAAATAAATAAATAAATAAATAAAATTAGTCGCAGTCACAGACATTGAGCCTATCTAGATAGCATCTCCAGTTAGGCTGTCTCTCCTGGAATAAACCAGTTTAGCATTCATACTCACAAGAACTCACAGGAGAAATTCATGCTTTAAATTCTAAGTATATATTTTGAAAAATGGTCGGGTTTTTGCTTTTCTATGTGGCTTTGTTTTTCTTTTCATTTTGATTTTTTTGTTTGTTTGTTTGTTTGGGTTTTGTTGTCATTTTTGTTTTATGGTCACTGCCAAACACTGAATGATAGTTTCTAGCATGGTCACCTCATGGATTCTGGTCAGGTTAACTCTGAGCTCCTACGCATGTTGACAGCTTGCCCTCACCATTGACGATGCGAAATTTGCTTCGAGCTTTAGTTTTGGATTGGACCTTCAACTTAAACTGTGACCGTGAAACACAAACTTGCTACCAATCTCAGGCCTTCAATGATGGATTTCAAACATCCCACCAATCACAAGCCTTCTGTGATGCATTTCAAACCTGCCACCAATCACAGGCCTTCTACGATGGATTTCAAACATCCCACCAGTCACAGGCTTTCTGTGATGGATTCAAAGCCACTGAGAAAGCTGTAGAAAATGAGTGTCTCCACTGTGGGTAGGATCGCAAGATGTCTGGGGTGACGGTAGTGAACTGCAGCGATCTGAGCTGCATGGTGTTTCTTATTTTGAGGACAAGTTTTGAGAAACACATTTACATTTTAATGCTAGACCAAAGAGAAATCCTTCCAAGGTAAACATTTCCAAGAAACAATAGGGCTTAACGTCTCCACGTGATCATGGAGATTCCAACAACTGCTTACGTTCTACTACAATGAATGGTCTTTCATTGCAAATTCAGGCAAACAATAGGTATCATAAAAGTTATTTTGCAATATGGATCTTTGATTAGTTTTCAAAGGTCTTTTGAATGCTTCTATGAATAGTGAATATAATGTAACACACACACACATATATAAACAATGATGACATTTTATAATAATAAACTATATAGAACATCCATGTGTATTTACTACCTGATTATTTTTAAATTGCTTTTTATGCTTGGACTTATTGGTGCTTTGTGTTTATGTCATGCTGTACTAAAATTTTAAAACCTAAATGACTAATAAAGGATTGATGAAGGAAATGAGCAGAAAAAAATTATTTAAAAACAAAGATATAATAGAATTTATTGCCCTAGTCAAAAGTTTCTTCCTTAAGAGATACAACGAGTAACTCATTATACAGTACATTTTGATCTACTAATCATTGAAAGAGCTGCCATTTGATAGACCAATTTTTATTTCATGCATGTTGGGATTGGTTAACAAGGCATCTACAGGCTCAGGAACTTTTAATTAGCTAAACTTTCAATTGGTAATAATGAAAGATATAGAAAACTTATGAAAAGTATAGAAAGTTTTTATGACCCCTAGACCTGAGCCAAAAAAAAAAAAAAAAAATGCAGGCCAGCCGGTTCACTAGTTCCACAAAGAAAGCAGAACTAAATGTGAGATTTTAGGTCTTCACTGCCCCGGGATACATTCTACATTCCGGGAGGAGTACATTACTCTTGGGTCAGAGGACACTTGCTGGATTTTCATTCAGGAGAGGAAGGGAGAGGCTGATTAACATTCCTCAGACCTCAGGAAAGAGAACCCACCTGCAGGTGGGGAAGGCCCAAAGCACAGAGACACATTCCTGACCACAAAGAAAGATGCAAGTCATCTGGGTGGTCCCAGGAACTAGCTGACCCCAAGATAAATGGTTGGGCAAGGTTACATTCTTACAAAAGGTAAGTGTACAAGATGTTTTCTGCATGACCCTGACTAAATTATGGGTTGGGACTTTTTGGGACTTTCCACTGTTTTTATGTTATGCTTCCTTGGTTTCCCCCTCACCCTTCCCCCCAGTTTGTGTTTATTTTTTCCTTTATATACTCTGTACTTCCCTGCCTCAGGGTCAACACTTCTCTGCCCCTTCGTGGGTTATGAGTCTTGGCCTCAGTTGACTGATCCAGAGGTATACTCTTGCTGATTGCATTGAAGACCCCCATACTCGGGAGACCCTTCCTCAAGCCTCCGGAATCGCGACCACCCAAAGATCACAAGAAACCATACCTGGATGCAATCAGCAGAGGTTTATTAGGGAAAGAGCTGGCAGCCAGCGGTCTGACCAGGTACTCGTGCTGGAGTCAAGGTCCGACCCCCTCGGCCAGTCCTTGGAGGGTTTTAAAGGGAAAAACCACAAACCAGGGGAGTGGGATGGGGTTGTTAAAGATACAAAACATGAAAACAGTGGAACAATTCAGAGGTATTCACTCTAAATGATTAGTGTCATGTGGAAATCGCCCTGCATTCTTCTCAAAAATGTGGTTTTTACCATGCCATTGTGCCCTATCCGGCCATTTCAGATTGCTATCTTTACTTTTTCCGGCTATAGGGCTAGGGCCCCACCTAGGTGGTAGCATCTTTATCTGTAATCAGGAATGCCTTCCTGCCTTGGGCGAGGCTTGAGGAATGTAATCCAGCAAGTGTCCTTCACCTGGAATGTGAAGGCCTGAAATCTTATTTTCAGTTCTGTAAGGCAAAAAATCTACACATATTTCATAAAACGGCCTTTATAATTTTTCACTCTACATTCCTCACTTTTTCCGATTTGGCTATGTTTTTAATCATAAAAACTCAATTATTAATAAGTCTATTCTCACCCCACTTTTTCCGATTAGGATCTTTAGAAAAGTTTAAACTCCAGTGTCATCATAATTACCATTTTCTTGACCCAAAGTCTTATATTGGTGGCGCAACACAAAAAGCTGAACAGCATTTATCCTTCCTCTAACAAAAGTTACTAATCTATTTTAAATGTAGGGGCCTATGGTTAAGAGCAAAAGTAAAATCACAAGGGGTCCAGCAAGGGAGGATTGAACCAACTCTCGAATCAACGTTGCTGTGCCTCTCTATCTTGTCTCTGGTCTAACTTTTTTCTGAATTTACTCTCTGGTCACTCTTGAATGGTCTACATAATAGTAACATTTTTTCTTAGAGCAGCACACAGACTTTCTCCTTTAAGAAACAGCAAGTCTAGTAACAACTTAACTTTGTTACTGACTGTTCTAGGGCTCTCAAATCCACATCAGTGGCAGCCCTCAGCTGATGAAAGTAATGAGGTGTCTGTATCAATGTAGTTACACCTGTCTCTATACCTATGGCCACTCCTAGTCACAATGTAACAGCTAGAGTCAAGGAAAATAGGCTGTCTGCAGAATCATCTAGGGTGTATCTCAAACTCAGTTCAAGAGTACCTGCAGGATCTAGCTGGACAAGTACACAATAATCTTTGTTTTCATCAAAGATAGCAGTGGAAACACATGGTGTTAACCCGGAGCTGTAAGTCTACCATTTATCAATTTTAGGCACTAGGTATCTGTTAGCAGGGGTTCTTGGGCTCTATTCTATTGACTAGGGGTTTCAAAACATTTCCTTTTCTTTGTAGCACACTTTCAAAGTTGTCTTCTGACTTTTCCACATTTTGTGGCACATAGCTGTCTACATATACATAAAATCACATATATAATAAAGAGAAATTGCAAAAGGAACAAATCTATATAACTCTAGATTCACATTTCAACTTCAATCTTGTAATCACAAGCTGTCATTTAACCTTGGGTGTACACACACTAAGTCCCACCCTCCAAGGCAGCATTTTCCCTGTGCCTCTGGGGTGGTCTCAGGAGTCAAGGCCTGCTGCTTCTTTAGCCTTGTAGAATAGCAGAAGACCTGGAGCCAAAGAGTAGGGGGTTGTTCAGGCATCTGGATCTTCTCCAGTTGGCATCAGTCACAGGTGGTGATGGTGAACTTCAAGGAGGTCGGATGGTCCACAGCACCAGGAACAGTCTTTTAGTAGCCTGAAAAATCATTTCTCACACAAAATGGGCATTCTGGGTATGGAGCAAGAACAAGGGACACTCTAGCCAGCGCCAGTTCCCAAGGGTAGTTTAATTTTAGGGTCCTGTATATTCTCTCTACCTGTCCTGAGCTTTGGAGACAATATAAACAGTGGATCTTCAATTCCTGACTTACCTTAAAACTGCTCTCTGATCTAATTACCTAGGACACTTGAAACCTCAGGAAGGTCCCTATTCTAGGCTGTTTTCTCCTAGGTATTTCTTATCTACTCTAAGTCTTATTATTTCTCTGGCTTAGAACCTAAGGTCCCTTATACGCTTTAAGTCTCTTAGCTGCTTGGTTGCACTCATATCTTAAGAGTCCATCTGTGATTTAGCCTGGTAAATCCTTTGCTTTCTGGGGAGTATAGTTCTCCCTTCTTGTGTGCGCCATTGTCTATTTTAGGCCCCAAACCTGGGAGGGCTCCTGTATCAAGCCACTTGATCTGTCCGGTTATTGCCTCAGGCTGGAGTCTCCTCCCTTTTTGGTATCCTGGGCAACAAATAGTTACAGCTTCCGGTTTCATCAGGGTTTCCTCTCTTGGCATATAGCCTTGCAGGCATGGACTGTGGCAAAAGCATACCTGTTGCCCATGCAGATGTTGGCTTTCTTGTCAGCCCCAAGTTCCAAGGTTGTTCTCTGCACCGATGATCTCAGGGGTGGGGAGTCAGTCCAGATGGCATGTGTCCACCACAGTAGCGCTGGCTTGTCTCTGACCAGCATGGAGAAAACTGCTCCCGTCTGTAAAGCACGTTACCTCGGCTCCCGGCTGGAGTCAGTAGGAGGAGCCTTTCCTCTACCCGTGAGTTCTTGTCAGTTAGTTGCAGCCTGTCTGGGCCCCAATCCTGGGGAGTAAGTCTCAACCCGACAGAGGGTAGGAACAGTCTAGGATGACCATAAATGAATGGGATACCCAGCCCATCTCTTAGTCCACCATTTTCGGGTAGTCCATGAATACCTTTTGACCCATTGGCCTGGAGGAAGCCCCTGTGTCTATCAAAAGTTGGGTGGCTCCAAGCTGCCCCGTCTATCTCAATAGCCGTCTTCACACAGAGCTGTTATCTTCGCCACTTGGGGTGTTTTTCGAGGCCTGGGATTTTCTGGCCCTGGCTTCTATTTGTTAGGGCCCTCTTGGACCCTGAAGCTGGCTCCTTTACTTGCAATGCGCACACTGGTCTTTTTCAAAGAGTTTTATCTCTCTTTGATTGGAATCCCTTTTTTCTGCTTTCTGTAAATTCTTTCCTGTCACCTTTCTCTTTCTTCACCTCTCTCTAGTCTCCTCTATTCCTCTCTATTCCTGTGGACTCACAGCAACTGATCTCTATTCTTCTTCTCTACTCTTTTCTTCTAGACTTACACTAAACCTTCTCTATTCCTCTTCTCTATTCCTTTCTTTTAAATCTTCTCTCACTTGCTATTACCATCAATCATTTTAATATGTAGTATACTTCCTAAATCTTTCAATGACTTATCTTGTAGTCTCTGTAGCCTCTGGAGCCTTGTCTACACTGACAGAATGTCTCTATGAGCTAGTCTAGAAAGGCTGTGGGTAACTTATCTGATCTCTGCTTAACCTCATGTGTCCCGATCAAACTTAGTGGGGTCTCATATAACCCTCTCTCTCAAGATCTATCAGCGGAATCTGGCGTGGGCTTTTGGGTGTCCCTTACCTTCTGTCACATGGAGGTCTCAGTCACATCTGCTCCAAATTGACCTGCTGCTGACCACGGCCTGATCAATTGACGGGGTCCCCAATCTGAAGACCAAAACCTGCAAAGGTCTTGTGAAAGCAAGGCTTTTACCTTATTTATTGCTTTGAACTCTGTGTAGACTGATGCATTTGTGAGGCTGCATGACTGCTGTTCACATCACACTAGAGACCATAACCTAATTCAGTCTGCAAACAGTACCTTGTCCACAGGTGTAATGTGAGCTCACCTCTGAAGCTCTAAGAAAGAAACCAAATCAGAATGAATAGCCTTATCTATAGCATTTCACAGCAAGGATTATTAAGATGTTGAAGGTTCATACAGTTATTAACAATTTTTAAAAGGCAACTTGAGTTACATTTGACACTTATTTGAATTTAACTTTTAACAAAATAGAAACTTTGGTCATAGTTCTATAAAAACCTTTTAAAGAGTTATTTCTGATTACAACAAGAACAATAAAGTAAACATTTTTATGTCTAACGTAAGAGCACAAGTCTTCACCACTTCTTTAATTTTATCTTGTCAGAACTCTCATCTTTGAACCAAATCTTAATGAAAATCTCATACAAATAATGAAATTGTCTCAAACAGTAATGGTTAAAAAATTTATCAAAACTGAAGGATATATATATATATATATATATATATATATATACACATATATATTCCTGACTCATATATATATATATTTCTGACTCAGGGCAGCCTATAACTTTTAAGCTGTAATTTTAGAAAAAAGCACTCCTTTACTTATAAAACTGGGAAAAATCATTATCAACTTCCTTATTACAGAAGCTAAAAAACTGCTGGCCCCCTTTTTTTTCTACTTTCTGTTGGTGCCCTTCTCCTAGCCACAGAGCAGGGCGAATTATCAGTTTTTCTTGTGTAAATCAAGACTGCCTCACAAGTAAGTTTTAAACTAAATTAAGTAAGCAGTTTTAACCAGTTCTTGTCTCTCTTTTTTTTAAAAAAAAAATAATAATTAACTCTCAGGTGAACAATCTTGCTGCGGCTGTTTGTCTAGCTGTCCTGGCTCCACTGCCAGGTTTTTTTCTTTTTTCTTTTATCACCTGGGTTCTCATCTATCTTCATAGGCGGCAGGTGGAAAACCGCCATTTGTTGCACTAGTGACCTCAAGGTACCCAGTACATCCAGGAATACCAAACTAGGTAGCTGTTGCACGCTGTTGCTGTGCTGGGGAACCCAGCCCACCAAGTTGTAGCCCGCCAAGTGGGGGCTGGGTGAGGGCACCCTCCATGTGCTGTTACCTGAAGCATACCCTACATGCGGTAGGCGGGCTGTAGGAACACGAACCACGAGCATGAACTGAGGTAGTTGCCCCTTATTAAAGGACCTGCCCGCCTTTCTGCAGTTGTATTCTTGTACCGGCGGCTTCATTTCTCTCTCTGCCGGCAATCATGTTACCTATTTTTAACTCAAGATGTTTAACACAGTAGATTAACAGCTAACACACAGATGATTTGCCAAGAAAAGACACACACATATAAAAAAACAACACAAATAACTCACCCCTCTCACGGGTAGTACATAAAACACAGATAGCTCACCCCTGCCACGGGTGGCACAAATAACACTTAACTACATTTGGTCACGACCCCAGATGGAGAAGGATTCCACGTCTTCTCCCAAGTAGGAGCGCTTAGTCTCTTGAAACCTGACAGTCAGATCCCCTGACCTTCTGGAAGGCCTCTCACCTTCCCCCTGAAATCCAACGGTCAGATCCCCTGACCTTCTGGAAGTCCTCTCGCCTTCCAAGTAAGACTCCAATAACCAGACAATGCGGTCAGTCTTCACAGATTCAGATTTAACAGATTCAGACAACTTGGTCAGCCTATGCTGGACCAAGTCTAACAGATTTCTAACATACCAGCAATGAACAACTCAAAAATAGACACACTGCCATGAGAGCACAACTACCACGGTGGCCATTTCTGACCTTTTCTCTCTAGTTTTCATTGTTAACACACAAAAAGACTAACAAAAAAACCCATCTCAATCGCCAGTGCCAGCCAAGAGGGATTCCACGTCCTCTCTGGCACCTAGATGCAAACCTGTGCCAGCCTAGAGGGATTCCACGTCCTCCCCGGCACCTAGATGAACCCCCAAACGTCTCTGGGGGTGCAGCAGCTAGTGACTCTCCAGCACGTCTGCTAATCACTCATTTGTCTCCTCTCGAAACAAAAATGGTTTACTGCCCCTCACGAGACAGAAACAGTTGCTAGTCCAAACCGAAGTGCACTTTTCAGAAACCAAATAATTCAGACAGACGGGCACAAACAACTTAGAAACCAAATAACTTAAACAAACCTAGACAAAACAGCACACGATTTAGGCAACCCTAGCACACGAGAAATCAGACGATTTAGACAAAAGGTCACACAACAACCAGACAGAAAAAACCACGGTGTCCCTTTACCTCCCAGTGTGGTTCTTGGATTAAGGTGGTCGCATATCCAGGACGAGCCCCCAAATGAAGACCCCCATACTCGGGAGACCCTTCCTCAAGCCTCCGGAATCGCGACCACCCAAAGATCACAAGAAACCATACCTGGATGCAATCAGCAGAGGTTTATTAGGGAAAGAGCTGGCAGCCAGCGGTCTGACCAGGTACTCGTGCTGGAGTCAAGGTCCGACCCCCTCGGCCAGTCCTTGGAGGGTTTTAAAGGGAAAAACCACAAACCAGGGGAGTGGGATGGGGTTGTTAAAGATACAAAACATGAAAACAGTGGAACAATTCAGAGGTATTCACTCTAAATGATTAGTGTCATGTGGAAATCGCCCTGCATTCTTCTCAAAAATGTAGTTTTTACCATGCCATTGTGCCCTATCCGGCCATTTCAGATTGCTATCTTTACTTTTTCCGGCTATAGGGCTAGGGCCCCACCTAGGTGGTAGCATCTTTATCTGTAATCAGGAATGCCTTCCTGCCTTGGGCGAGGCTTGAGGAATGTAATCCAGCAAGTGTCCTTCACCTGGAATGTGAAGGCCTGAAATCTTATTTTCAGTTCTGTAAGGCAAAAAATCTACACATATTTCATAAAATGGCCTTTATAATTTTTCACTCTACAGCATCAAGATCGGTGTCTTGTGAGTTATTGGGTGGCCATAATATCCCAAGACTCTAGTGATGGTCTCCACTCTATGGGGGGTCTCTCAATAACACTTACTAACATCACTAGGTGATATTTTTGTTTTTAAATATTTATCAAATATACTTATAGTAGCTCCTCTTTTATTTAAATTTTTCCAGGTGGTCTTTTTTCTTAACCTACTGGATCCAACCCCCATATGGCACAGGTTGAGACATGCACTGGGACATTAGCAACCTAGCAGCCAGCACTCCACAAAGATATGTGACTCTCCCTTCTTATGCATTCTCTTTCTATTCTTTGGGGCTTAAGAAACACAATATTTTGGTGTCTAAAAGTAACTTTCTCTGTTTTAAATCAATACAAGAACCTTGCGCCATGTTAACCCTTGGCACACAGCTTCCTGACTCAGATGCTGTTACTGTTCTTTTCTTTTGCCAATTAAAACCTCAGAAGGAAAGTAGTATTTTTCTGCTTCACAGGATTAATATTTGTATAGCTTTGCTTTCCTGTTTGGCCATATTCCTTGCTTAGCATTTGTTTTTCAGTTGTAGAACCATTTTTTTATCTTCTTGAAGCATGGGCTTTGGATTTCTGAGTCTTCCTGCAGCAAACTCTATTCTAATTTGTTTGGAAGTATCCAAGGTGCACCTTCTTTTTAAAACTAATGTGTGACTTCAGGTTTTCTCTAGTTACTATACGAGCTTCTACCGGTTACTGCTTTTCATTAGTTTTGATCCTTACTTAGCTGGTAGTCTGTCTCTTCTCTTATCTCCTTGACTGTCTTTGCTTCTGTGGTCCTATCTTTTTCATCCCCTTCTACAGTCATGATCATGCTGTGTGGTCCCATCCTCCAGTCAGTCAGTGAAGCAGTGAATAGCTGTTTCCTGTTTCTGTCTTTACATCATTGTGATGCAAACTTAGAACTTTTATAAGAAATCACCCTGTTAATTAAAGTTCTCTTCTGGTGGAAGCTGCTATTTAACCCCTGAGGACTAGCTAACTTAAAACCCTGCTTTCTATCTCTAGAGATGGCCTTTGTTTTCTGTTTATTTGTAAATTTTCCTTAGACCAACCTGATGAATTTTTTTGATGGCCTCTTCCTTTGTTGTATAATGAGAACTTTCTTTCTTCCTTCCTGTTTTCCTTCCTGCCTCCCTCCCTTCCTCCCTGCTTTTCTCTGTTTCTCTCTCTCTCTCTCTCTCTCTCTCTCTCTCTCTCTCTCTCTCTCTCTCTCTCAATTTCTTTGTATTTTTTCAACACATTTACTTTAACTCTCCTGCTTGACAGTTCCAGTATCAGCAATCTTTTCAAATCCCCTCCTGTGGTTTTTTGGGGTTGGTTGGTTGGTTTTTTTTGTTTGTTTGTTTGTTTTTGTTTTTGTTTTTTTTTATCATGCAGGAGTTTACGTATGGAACTTCCACACTTGGTTTATCACTAAAAAAACAAAAGCTAAGCAGCACAATTCTTAATTCGCAGAACTGGTTCTATAGGGATTCTTTGAGACCCAAGTTTAAAGCATACCCTTCGGCAGATCTATAATTGTTTATGCCAAACACCCAGGGAAACTGCCAGTCTACAACTACTTAAATTTTAGCTCATGGTTTTAAATTCATATAAATAATACATTTCCTAATTCCAAATATGCACCCATACAAGTTCATGAATAGAAATTCCTAGAGGAGAACTCTTTTCAATTGGATGATTCCAGTCAGATTAAACAGGTACAGACTCCTCCAGGACAAAATTTATTCTAGTTTATCATTGGGAGTGGGGTTCCTCAGTGGTTCTCCATTTACTCTGGTGGCTGATTCTATGTAACTCATTTGTTGAGCTCCAGGCTTTCTCTTCTGAATATCATGTTAGTCGATATGAAAACTCAAGTTCTGAGCAATAGTGAGTTGTTGCCAAACATCTCAAGGTAAAAAAAAGACTTGTAAAGATGAACAGCTACCACTGATTACCAGAATGCACCAAGTAAACATGCTGTATTAGATAAAGTTTCTCAACATATATACTATATTTATAAATAATTTAAAACAGAATTCTGTGACTTAAACCTGAGAATTCTTAGAATTTCATGCCTCAATGTGACTACACATAGAAATGTTTCTAGAAGAAAACATTATTTTCATCAGGAGTCAAGTAACAAAGATGGCCCCCACCAATGTAAGAGGGCACCCTTGAGTGAAATGAGAGATCAAATACAACATGAGAGGTTGAATAGAACAAAGAGAAAACACCACTTTCCTTCCCTAGAATAATACACGAATTTTCTCCTACCTTCTCCTCCTGACTGGGACTTACATTAACAATCTCTATTTAGTCTGGACTTAGGCTTGACCATTGAATTTTCTTTTCTAGCTTGAAGGTGGTCAAGGGATGGCTCAGCCCCAGTAGTTATGTAAGTCAATTCCTCATTCTAAACATAGAATTTCTTAGACACTGTTGTCTCTGGGGAGTTCTGATGAGTACAGAAGGAAAACATTAGCCCTTGCCCCCAAGATATTAATATGCCCCTGTAGAGTGAAAAATTATAAAGGCCATTTTATGAAATATGTGTAGATTTTTTGCCTTACAGAACTGAAAATAAGATTTCAGGCCTTCACATTCCAGGTGAAGGACACTTGCTGGATTACATTCCTCAAGCCTCGCCCAAGGCAGGAAGGCATTCCTGATTACAGATAAAGATGCTACCACCTAGGTGGGGCCCTAGCCCTATAGCCGGAAAAAGTAAAGATAGCAATCTGAAATGGCCGGATAGGGCACAATGGTAAAAACCACATTTTTTGAGAAGAATGCAGGGCGATTTCCACATGACACTAATCATTTAGAGTGAATACCTCTGAATTGTTCCACTGTTTTCATGTTTTGTATCTTTAACAACCCCATCCCACTCCCCTGGTTTGTGGTTTTTCCCTTTAAAACCCTCCAAGGACTGGCCGAGGGGGTCGGACCTTGACTCCAGCACGAGTACCTGGTCAGACCGCTGGCTGCCAGCTCTTTCCCTAATAAACCTCTGCTGATTGCATCCAGGTATGGTTTCTTGTGATCTTTGGGTGGTCGCGATTCCGGAGGCTTGAGGAAGGGTCTCCCGAGTATGGGGGTCTTCACCCCTAATTATAAGAAGGGGTATATAAAGATATAACTCAGAAAAGAATTAGTTTAATCTTTAGGAAAGTGGTGAATCAATTTAGTCATATACCTTATGCATTTAAAAATCTTTATAGGTTTTCCTTAAGCACAGACATAGCCTTTTGATTATGGCCCCTGTGGAAGTATCCCCTTAATGAGAATGTTCCAAACTGCTTTACAGTTACCTAAATTGGGTTGTAAGAGAGTAAGCTGTGAAACCACCATGGGTGAATTTGATTACTGGTTGACCATAGACCTGGGTATCTAGTACAGAAATCTACTCTCAGATCGACTAAAATAATGTGGGTGAAAGATAAGCAAGTTATATTTGAGACAAACCTTATATCTGTCCTGAGACTATCTGGGTCTCTTGGCAGATATTGTCAGTCTCCTCTAGTTGACTATGGCTAGGAGATTTCTCACACTCAATGAATGAAACAAACTTCTCCTGGATCTAAAGACTAATGAGTAAAAACATGTCTGTGTCTGTGTCTGTGTCTGTGTCTGTGTCTGTGTCTGTGTCTGTCTGTCTGTCTGTCTCTCTCTCTCTCTGTGTGTGTGTGTGTGTGTGTGTATGTGTATGTGTTTTTCTATTCACATACCTTCCCTTAAAGTGCTTACAATTCACACCTCCTTAAAAAGTAAAATGTTCCATTAGAAAGATAAAATAGCCCCCCTTTATTCCCCTCTCCCTCCTATTTTCCTCCCAAGTCCCTTCCACCCTCAACCTCCCGTGATTATTTTGTTCCCCCTTCTAAGTAATACTGAAGCATCCTTACTTTGGTCTTCCTTCTTCCCGAGCTTTATATGGTCTGTGAGTTGTATTGTGGGCATTCCAAGCTTTATTTTCCTAATATCCAGATATCAGTGAGTACATACCATATGTATTCTTTCGTGACTGGGCTACCTCACTTAGGATGATATTTTCTAGTTCTATCTATTTGCCTACGAATTTCATAAAGTCATTGTTTTTAATAGTTGAATAGTACTCCACTGTGTAAATATACCACATTTTCTGTATCCATTGCTCTGTTGAGGGACCTCTGGGTTGTTTCCAGATTCTGGCTATTATTAATAAGGCTGCTATGAACATAGTAGAGCATGTGTCTTTGTTGTATGTTGGAGCATCTTTTGGGTATATGCCCAGAAGTGGTATAACTGGGTCCTCGGGTAGTGGGAAGAGACAGGGGAGATGTACAGAGGGCCAGGAAATTAAACAGAGGTGTGTAGCAATGGGGGATTGTTGGGCCTAACTCGAGGTCTAATCTCCATTCCACCTTCACCCTTCAGGCCCTAGAGAGATTTACATACTAATGAGGTACCTGAAGGCCAGAGGTGGAGCCATTAAACATTTCTCCCCAGCCCCTCCCCCCTTCTCCCTTCCCCTTTTAACTCAGGTCGATCCTGCGTTTATGGGGGTATGCATCCAGATCCATCCACCATCCGCCATGTGAATAAACCAGTTTTGGAAACCCAAGGGCTTCCTCGTGTGTTGGGGCTGCACCGCTATGAGGAACCGTGAGGAGCCAGGGAGAGGCTTTTAGTTAATGAGCAGCCGGGCCCAACTTCCAGCTGGAGGAACCCAGAGGTTCCCAGCCGACTACCCACAGCATGGCGGGAGGAACCTTGGGATCCCCAGCCTTCTTTTTCCCAACAGGGGATGGGGAACTAGGGGTAGTCACCAGACAGTCCCAGATGCCAGGAAAGCAAGAGGCTCCCAGGCCCCAATGGAAATGACATTAGCTGACACATCCAACAAAGAAGAGGGAGAACCTGTGGAGACCATATCCAGAGGTTAGGCACAGCCCCCTGGTAAGGGATGGTGCCACCCACTCATCTCAAAAATATTAAGCCAGAATTGTTTCTGTCTAAAGGAAATACAGGGACAAAGAGTGGAGCAGAGACTGAAGCAAAGGTCATCCAGAGACTGCCCCACCTGGGGACCCATTCCATATGTAGCCACCAAACACAGACACTATTGCTGATGCCAAGAGGTGCTTGCTGACAGGAGCCTGGTATAGCTGTCTGCCAGAGCCTTACCAATATATATATATACGGATACTTGCAGCCAACCATCGGACTGAGCATGGGGTCCCCAATGGAGGAGTTAGAGAAAGGACTGAAGGAGCTGAAGAGGTTTGCAGCCTCATAGTAAGAACAATAATACCAACCAACCAGATCCCTCAGGGCTCCCAGGGACTAAACCACCAACCAAAGAGTACACATGAAGGGACCCATGGCTACAGCTGCATATGTAGAGGAGAATGCCCTTATCTGGAAGCAATGAGATAGGAGGCCCTTGGTTCTGTGAAGGCTTGATGCTCCAGCATAGGGGAATGATGGTATGGCAGTGAGGTGGGAGTGGGTGGGTGGGAGAGCATCCTTATAGAATCAAGGGGAGGGGATATGGGGTAGGGAATTTTCGACAGGGAAACCAGGAAGGGGAATAACATTTGAAATGTAAATAAATAAAATAACCAATATTTTTTTTAAAAAAAAAAAAGAAAGATAAAATATATTAAGAGTCACTTGCAATGTTAAATATAACATTTACCAAAAATAAATTCCTTAAATAGGATGGTCAGCTGAACTATATCCAAATTGCAAATCTATAAGAACATTCTAAAAGCAGCTGTTGGAACACAGCATTTTCCCACAGATGGGTAAGGAGCTGTGCTCAAGAACTGAGCATGAGATAAGTCAGCATTCACTTCACCTCAGAACTGTGGAAGAGAATGTCTGGTTTGTGAGATGGGAAGCAGAGAAGCAAAGAATGAGAGATACCTTAAACCTAGCCAATAACTTAGGCATTTTCTTCCCATCAGAGATTCATTCGATGTGCGTACCTACTAGTCTCTCACACAGAAACAAGGAAAAATAATTCTATTAGGCAAAGAACATTGTTCAGAGCTCATGGTAGAATCCAAAGAGACTTGGAAACTATAATAGAGAATCTTAAAAAAAAAAAAATTCTCTGCCTAGAACAAGAAAGCTACAATTGAAGAAGAGTAGTCTTAAATTATAAATACGTATTATAACAATAAGACTAAGAAATCATTGCAAATTGTATCTACCTGTTAAGGAATAATGAGAAGTTGGGGGACAATTAAAAAAAGAAAAAGCTAAGTAAGCCTTTTAAATTGAATCAGATCTGAGGGATTTTTTTTTTTTTTTTTTGAGATGGAATGTGTTGCCCAGGCTCACCTTGAGCTTGTGGGGTTAAACAGTCCTCTTGTCTCAGCTTCTCCAGTACATGGGAGGACAGGCATACAACAATGGTCCCTTTACAAGAGAAAACCGTTAAAGAAACTCAACCCATCTTTTTTGTTCCAAGACTTTTTAGGATGAAACATGCAACTGTCTTTGCATCGAGAAAGGACTGCTTAAAGCAGGTAGGGTGCATACATACATTGCATGATCTAGTTTGTATTATTGACCACCTTCATGGTTTTTGATTTAGAAGAAGAAATACAAAATACATCTTGCCAGAGAATGGCGAAAGGTTAGGGAGGCGTGTTCTGAGATGACTGAGTTCTATCCCTTATTATATATTTAACAGATCTAATTTGGAGCCTCACATTTTTAAAGAGTGTGAAGAGATGAAAGAGAGTCTGGAAGTCTTTTCAAAAAGCTATGATAGGCATGGGAAATAGGAGCGATTTAGTCTGCAGTGGCCTTTAAAGAGGAAAGGTGTTTGTGATTTAAGAGGACTCACAGTGACTTTGAGGGGTACAAAAGATTGCTAGGAAGAAATGGACTTATAATGCCAAGGAGGCCATTCTGGTCAGGTGTAATTTTTAAAAAATTAAAAGATTCAGAATTAGCTGCTTGTGGAAATTCTTTCCTGAAATCAGAATACAGGAATGTATAAGATGTCAGTTACTGTTTGATCTGAGATTGTTTAAGCATGGTTATTGTGAGTGGAAATAGAATCAAGTGCAAGTTTAAACTTTAGAGCTGAGGGTAACTGTAGAAAGAGAAGAGAAGCTATCCTGGTCCCACTGTGAAGAGCAGAGATTGAGAATGACTTAAAGGGAAACAGTCTCAGGAGAAGATGATGACAGAATGCTTCTTAGAACGGAGAGGAAGTGGCTTTGGAGAGACTCGGGATGCTTAGGTTAACCAACAAAAATGCATATAGAGAATCCCTTGAAATAACTCAATAACCACCACATAAAAGACACTATCTCATGGGGCCCAAATAAATATGAGCTAAAGGAAAGCATAGTTTGGCCCATTATAAAGAAGAAACATAATGGCCAGAGCTGCCCTTGAAGGAATACCTTTCCTATGTGTGAACAACTCAAAACACTAAAAGCTACTCTGAGATTCTGGCCCAGGTGTTGTAAAACTAGAGACTCTAAACTTGAAATATATGACTCTTAAAATTCTCATCAGTGAATTTAAAATTTTTCAAAAACACTTTCAGTATGAACCAGAGCAATTATTTTCTATTTTCTACTTTGGCTCTCTCTCAAAAAAAAAAAATCTATTAGTAAATCAGAAATAGTAGCATGACTTTAGATAATTTGTTATTTGCTTTTCTAATTGCTGTGGCAAAATATCTGACAAGAAGCAACTGAAGGGGTTGTGTTGGTTTACAGGTCAATGGCACACAGTCATCCGCTACTGTCATGGTAAGAAAGGGAGGAGTAAAAAGCAGCTGGTCACATTACATCCAAAGCCAGGAAGCAGAGAGAGGTTAAAAGCCATCTTACTTCCTGTTCTTTATACAGTCAGGAACCCCAGCCCATTAGGATGATGTCACGCACCATTTGGATACAATGTCCTACCTTAATTAACCCACAGTTTTGTGATCTGTCACAGACATCCTTAGTGACTCTCCCTTAGTGATTCCGGATTGTTAAACTGTCTATCAATATTACCATCACAGATGCTTTGTCAGGTAGAGATGAAACATCTATTAAACACCTCCTCTCGAGGTCTTTCCATATGACTTTTCATTTTGTGCTGCTCAGAGGAGCACATTACTTGTTAAAAGCACTGGCCGTGTTTGCTGGCAATGAGTACACATATATGACCCTGAAGATGGTGACATTTGTGTGGGAGAAGCTGATTGATAGGACTGAACTTGCAAACACCTGAGTCACGGTGAACAGACTAGTAGACCATAGCGGATTTACAGATTGTAGGAAATCACATAAGATTTCTTGATTTGCTTTAGAAGCCAAATAATTATCACACTGCCATTACAGCATATTGATTAGAATACCTCACTCTTCCTGATGGCTATTTTTGATTGAGGAAAAAAAAAATGATTAATTTATTTTTACTGCCATTGCCTGTAAGCGTTTTTCTGTAACAGAGAATTGTTGGCAAGTAACCTGAATTTTTTAATAAGTTTACTTTATAATAAAAATAACTTGTTAAAATTAAATGTTGGAAAGCAAACATTGTTACAGAAGCAATGTTAGCATATCTAGAGTCACACTACACTCCTTCCTGGTAGTTCTTACTAACTATATGTCTCTCTTAAAAGAGACCTCCACTGTATAGATTAATGACAGTTTTAATTCTCACACTTAAACCATTTCTATTGTTTTCTTTTCCTATTATTTCTGGTAAGAAGTATTTCTTTATATATAATGATTTTTTGCTTTCAAGACTATAATTTTGCTTTAAAAAAAAAACATTTTAAGCATTTTAAATGGGAGGCGACCAGGTGTGATTTTTCTTTGCATTTCTCCTACTTGAGTACTGACGTTGCAGAGTCCATTTGAAAAGTTCTTAACTACCATCTTCAAATGTTCACTATGCTCATTGCTCTACTTTCTTTCAGAAGCCCAGTTGCATTTGTATGTGCATTGGATCATTTCATGCTGTCAAGTTTACTCTGGACCATCTACTCGGTTGTGCTCTACATGGCCCCCTGGTTTTTCGTTTTGATTTGTTTTGGTTTGTTTTGGCTTTGTGGCTGGATGTTTTGTATTCACCTTCAAGTTCATTCTATTCCCTCCAGAGACCCATATGCTTTATATTTTTTGAGATTATACTTTGATTACGTTTCTCTTTTCCCTTTACTTCCTCCAAACCCTTCCTACATTTCTCCGGACTCTCCTTCAAACTCATGACCTAATTTTTAACAAGCTGTTATTATGTACATACAACTCTAACACAGATTTCTAAATCTAACCTTCTCAGTCTGTATAATGCTACTCATATGCATGTTTTCAGGATGGAATGTGCTTTATTATTAGTATTACTACTACTACTATTATTATTTCCATAATTCTCATTTAACATTAACCCCTCCATTTCTTTTTCACTCTCACTTACGCTCTCTCCCTCTGGTGAAAATTCCTATTTTCCACAAATGCTATCACTCTCTCCTAGAACTGAAGTATAATACACTTCTGATAATTCCAACATCTATGATACCTCTAAGTCTCCTTCTGATGTTTCTTATCTCTCCTGACCATAAGGTATATTTTCATATTTATTTACATATCTAGCCACTTTTCCTTCTAGCTGAATATTTTATATTTTAAAAATCAATAGAAACATACGTGTCCCTCTTCCTATAACAGATGCGTTGAATGGGAACTGAATTAGTCTGTGCACTGAAAAAAACACTGGGATTTCTTGCCATTTCACTTTGACTTAGCTCATCATTATTTTCAAGGCGTTTTTGCTTGTTTGCTTGGTTTTTAAAGAGCTATTTTTATTTAATTTTAGAGTGTGTGTGTGTGAGAGAGAGAGAGGGAAGGGGAGGGGGAGGGGGAGGGGGAGGGGGAGGGGGAGGGGGAGGGGGAGGGGGAGGGAGAGGGAGAGGGAGAGTGAGAGGGAGAGGGAGAGGGAGAGGGAGAGGGAGAGGGAGAGGGAGAGGGAGAGGGAGAGGGAGAGGGAGAGGGAGACGGAGAGGGAGAGGGAGAGGGAGAGGGAGAGGGAGAGGGAGAGGGAGAGGGAGAGGGAGAGGGAGAGGGAGAGGGAGAGGGAGAGGGAGAGGGAGAGGGAGAGGGAGAGGGAGAGGGAGAGAGAGGGAATTTGTGTGCATGTGCCCTCAGAGGCCTAAAGTAGTTGTGGAATCACCTGGAAGTAAAGTTATAGGTGGTTGTGAGCCAACCCATTTGTGAGATTCTCACTAAACTCAAGTCTTCAGGAACAGCCAGAAATACTCTTAACCATTGTGTCATCTTTCCAGCCCCAAGAGCACCATCAACACTTGTCTCCCTTCAGATACAGAGTCTAAGCACTGCTGACGTTTTGGAGATACCTTTGTACTTTCCAGCCACAGTTTTGCACTGTTCCCTATGTGTCCTTAGAGTTCACCTGACTATTGTTTCAGTTGATAGAGAACTCTTCTTGCTTTTCAGTCTGTACCAAGATCCCATGAATCTGTCTCTCACTCATTCCTTTACAACGGACCTTTTGTTTTTATGTTTTGCACATGTAGGTTCCTTTTCACCAGTAGCTATGGATGGAATGGGTGTGTCTAGAAACTACAGTTTTTGTGGTAAGGCTTACTAGACATGCTTATGTTGTTAGAACATGCGATCTTTGGGACTTGGTGTATTAAGCAGAAGCCACTAGCTTGTTTTTGATTAGTTAGTTAACCTTTCTGAGCTTTAGTTTCTCCAACTATAAAAACCACATGATTATCATGTGGCTTAAAAGATGATGTAAGAGTCTTGTATATAACCATTTCGTTTGCTTTTTTCCTTGGACCAATCCTTGCAAGCATCCACAGGGTGGCTGTAAAATCAAACTAGCTGTGCACTGTTTCTTGCTCACTTCTTAAGTGAGCTTTTCTTGTCCCCATTCCGGCTGAGTGAACCAGTGCTTTACCTATTTCACTGAATGTCTTACTTTTCATACTGGATTTATTCAGATGGTTGGTTTAAGTCTGTTAAGATCTGTGATGGTTGTATTTGCTCAGCCCAAGGAGTGGCACTATTAGAATGTGTGGCCTTGTTGGAGTAGATGTGGCCTTCTGTGGGTGACACACCTCATTCTAGCTACCTGGAAGCCAGTATTCTGAGAGCAACCTTCAGATAAAGATGGAGAGCTCTCAGCTCCTCCTGTACCATGCCTGCCTGGATGCTGCCATATTTCCACCTTGATGATAATGGACTGAACCTCTGAACCTGTAAGCCAGTTCCAATTAAATGTTGTTCTTATGAGAGTTGCCTTGGTCATGGTGTCTGTTCACAGCACTAAAACCCTAACTAAGACAATAGCCAACTCTAAAATGTCATGTACAATCAAATACCATCTCTCCAACATCATTAGAGAAGGATATTTTAATAAAATCACTAGTTATAAATTCATATTTCTGACCACATAAAATGAGAAATATAGGCTAACAATTTTATTAGATAGACTTCCCCATTTATCAAGGAGGACATCTGAATCACATAGATAACATGGTGACTTGCTTAAGGCAGGAACATAAACTGTGGTGGAGACCATTCTTGACTGCAATTTGATTCTCTAAAGCATGCTGCTTATTTGTGATATAAGATTCTTGGAAGCTGTCTTATGGTACATACATTATTTTTGTTGATGAAACGAGAAGTGAATATGCTCAATGTACGCAACAGGTCAGCTTTTCTGAATTAACATTAGTAAGAGTACCTAATGAGAGCAGAGATCATATGAAAGTGGCTTGATGTCTCAGAAGACAGGCGGCAAATAGCCAGGGGAGCATAGCCTTGTACCAATAGTGACAATTCCTCTGTGCCTTCGCATTCATTATCCCCACATAACAATGGTGTGCTTTCCTTGGATCCTAAATCTAAAACACTGCAAAGTTCCCAGTGGTCCTCCTCTTCCTACTCTGCTTTCTTAGCTTTTTTTCCCCCTTTCTTTCTTTCTATTTTCTTTTGAATGAAGATTATGATGAAGAGCTAGCTTTACCAATTCAAGTGCTTAGGTTTCCACGATACCCTGAAGGATTATTACTGATGACATTTATGTGATTACAAGCTGTGTTTACAGCAATAAAGAAAGCTAGGCTTGGGTAGTATTAAATAGCCCTACTAATTATACCACTATAAAAGGCTTATGGATGATATAAATTTCAGTATTATTATCTGGTGCTCTGCTGTGGCATTCTTCCAAAGTGAGGAATCACAGGGCTCATTTGTCTTTCCTTCTTTGCCCTGACTCACAAGGAAACGAAAACAGGAGGCTGAATGACAGAGGGCCTGCAGCCACTGCAATGTGCACGTGTAACAAGAGCAGACTGTAAGAGGCTGCCACTGCTATATGCTTTGAGTTTTCAGAAGTGAAGTCATATCAGGTTTGCAACAAACATTTCTGTGGTACTTAAGGAAATAAGGATGAAGACAATGTGATATTTCCCACGTTTCGGGGTTACAAAAATCAATGATAATGCCCAACTGTGAAAGATAAATAACTGTGAAAGATAAAAGAGAAAGGTACTCTTAGATATCCTTGACAGGCTTTGACTGGTGACAGACTTTTTTTGGGAGAGCATGTAGGATGGAGAGAACTTGGTGATATTTATCAATATTAGGATGTCAACTGACTCAGTCTTTCCATTTTCAGAAATGTAAACTACAAAATACTATCACATGTGTCCAAAAAATTAGCTGTAAGGATTTTTCTTCTAAAAGAGTTGGAGTATGATGCTGAAGAGACAGCTCAATGACCAAGAACACTTGTTGCATTCCTAGAGGACCAGAGTTTAGTTTCCAGCATCCACATTGGGCAGCTCAAAACCACCGGCAACTCCAGCTGCAGGTGATGATCCTATGTCATCTCTGCTCTCCCTGGGTACCACACACAAATGGCATGTATTCACTCACACCCATCCTTCCACACACATTATCTCTTTCTCTCCCTCCCCTCACTCTCAACCAAACACACACATACACACACACACACACACACACACACACACACACACACACACACACAGAGATGGAGAGAGAGAGAGAGAGAGAGAGAGAGAGAGAGAGAGAGAGAGAGAGATTGATTTGAAAAATAGATGGGAAAATTCAAAATTGACAAGAATCTATATGCCTACTAATTTGGGCCTTATGGATACTATTGTGGCAATTAAAACTATACAGTTACTGTACATGTATTGAGGTAGACAATTTCCCAAGCCATATTAATTAGCACATGAGAAAAAACAAAATGCAGAGCAACCTGTGATTTCTAGCATTTTCATGAGAAACACTCAGTAACTCTGTGTATGAATGTAAATGCATAGAAAAAAATGGCATGAAAAGTAAATAAGAGTATTTTAATGAAGATTTCCTTGAAATAGTGTGGTATTTATGTGCTCAGTGGGGAGTGCAATCGTTTTTAACTATAGTCATGCCTTGCATTTGAAATGTTTATATTACACAAGCAATGTTTATACTAATGTGTTACCCAAGTAACTTAAAAATAAAAATAAAACAATGGCCTCTAGCCTTAACTCTTTGGCTCTTAGTACTTCATGGCATCTTCCTTATGTTTAGCAGTTTTGATAGTGTGGACATATGTTTTAAAAGACGTATAATAAATATATTTGTTTGCTACCTAGATTGACTATTAAATTTTTTTTCATTGCCATAACTCTGAAGTCAAATTGGATTTAATAAAACTTGAATTGGAGGTTTTATATCAAGAGATAGGAACATTCTTTGTGTTTAGTAGTAAATCTGTCTGCAGAATATGGAAGCAGCTAAAGTCATTTCAGATGAAATTGAAACCTGAAATATTATTTATTTATTTATTTATTTATTCATTTTTGGATTAGTCATCCACTCAGAATCCAAGGGAATTTGGCTTACTCTTGAGAAGAGGCCCCTGGTTGTTGGGATCCACACTAGCCCCACGTTGGGCGCCAAAATAATGTTGGGGACTGCACTAGCCCCAAGTTGGGGGCGGCCAAAATAAATGTTGCAGCCCAGGCAAAATGTTGAGGCCTGGGCCGACCCACGTTTGGGCGGCCACTGTATCCCGGCCCAAGCTGCTGCTCCGGTCTGCGAGTCAGGGTTCAGCAAGAGCGAGGGTGAGGGCAGATTCTACCTAATGTCTGATGTGTATGAATCTCTCTCTCTGCTCTGATGTCTGGTTCTGTCTTCTATAGTCTGATTCTAAGCCACGCCTCTAAGTTACACCTTTAATCATGCCCTTAGGTCTTGTCTCTAACTCTGATCTCTATACTTCTAAGTCACACACCTTAATCTCACGCACCTTTAATCTCAAGGTATCTAAACCAAGATTATCGGAGTGTTCTCAGCTGTTGTAGGCTATTGTAATTCAAGTCTCATGTCAGGGTATATGGCTCAAGATGGCTGCAAAGCTGATAGCCACTTTCTGCTAAAACTCGGCCCCCAACACCTGGTTAGGAGGATTAAAATTATTATGTTTTTACTTTGGCCTCTTTTCCTGAAGTAGACAAGCTAATTAGGAAGCTGAATTAGCAACATCCTACTAACTTGATTTTAGAGTTTTTTTTTTTTTTTTTTTTTTTTTTTTTTTAGTCCTTATGACAAGACTCCATTTCCATCCTATAATGACAGAACTGAAGTAGAGGCTGATTTCACCACATGGAGAAAACATTTTATTAATTTATTTCTTCCCCCAGCTGTTAGTGTCAAATCCCAAATTCAATCAGAATTTTAAGGAAGGACTGACTTGGCTATCCAGGGTCTGGCTTGAGAATTTTAAATGTGGGATGCCTGAGATGCAAATGTGACAGGTATCAGAGACAGAAAGCTTCAAATAGTATGGTGGCAGTGGTCCAGGGACAAGCAGACACAGCCTGGCTTAGAGCAGAGCTACAGCCCTATGCAGACATAGAGGGAGGGTGTCACATGGTGTTGGGCACACAGTGTAATTACCAGATGATAGTGAAGTTTAACTGGAGACAACTTTGTGTATCAGTCAGCATATTCTATAAACACATTTAATGTCTACCTCCATGAAGTGTGTTTTCTAAGATAGTATGGAGAGTACACAGCAGTGGTAGCTAAGGAGGTGACACAGATGCACAAGATGATGCAGTTGGAGATTGCTTTGCTAAACAATCTATGCAGATCTATGAAAATGCATCTGAGATTTGGGTATAAAATTCAAAGGACATGGTACAAGCATCTCAAGAGATCACAGACATTACTGCGGTTAGTTGGCTGTCACCTGTGCAAAGAGTTAGGACAATTGGTAATTGTGCACGCTGTGATGCTGCCAGTAAGCGCACCTTTGATTTATATTTCCAGAATACTACAAAGTGGAACGCTGATGCTCTGAGTGATATCGTCACCATTTGCTGGACAGCGCATGCTGTACACTGAGGGAAATAAGAGACCTGCTTGGTTAAGCGTCAGAGTAGATCCTGCGTTCTCCTTTCTTGATCGTCTGCAGATGTTAATGGTTCCTATGAACGCTTTCAAACTTTTCGTTCTGTCAGGCGAGAGAGGACAAAGTCCCAGAACTCCATTATTCTCCACTGGACACTTTTCCTCTTATTACTTAGAATTATTACAACTTTCAGTATGTTATGGGGTTGTTAGAAATTTGGCATGAGCTGAAATTGAGTGTGAGTATAATCACAAGAACTGGGAGGTATTTGCCTAAGTTACTGGAGATGTCAAATGCTTCTTAAAGGGGCAAAACAACAACATACGGACTATTTGAGTCTGCATGGAGAGGTTTTTTATGTTCAGCATGATAACAGAAAGCCATGGTACATATGTAACCACTGGCAAGAACAAAGTAGACCCATAAAAGTATAGGAAACCATTAATGTACATTAACCAATATATACATATATAAATATTACTGTATATATACATATGTTCATATATGTATATATACATATAATATTTATATACACATACATATAATATTTATGTATGTATACACACATTAACCAATAAACTAGCTCATGGAAGGCCAGTAGCACCACAGATAAATATAAAGTAGAGTGAGTGATGATGTCTCTGTAGTGATCTTTGGGAACACCATCAGCTGAGAGTGGTGTTGGGACTTGGAAGCAGGTGCCATTTTCTTAGAGTTAATTGGGGTCCTGGTGAAAAATACATTTGTATGTCACATGGAAGGTCAAGGAAAGGACACTGGGCAGCAATGAATTGATTTTTTTTTTTTAAATTACTATTATTTTATCATGTATATAGGTATACATGCAGTTGCATGTCTGGTGCCAATGGAAGCCAAATGAGGGTGTCAGATTGATAAAACTTGAGTTCTAGACCACTGTGAGCTGAGAATCCAACTTGGGTTTCCGGGAAGGAAAGCCAGTGCTCTTAACCACTGGGTTTGCTCTTCAGCCTGGCAATATATTGGTTCTAAAGATAATGAATTGTGCTCTGAATAATTAGGATAAAGGAGGCCTCTGGGAGGATGAAAAAAGCAGAGCAGAAGTAAGGGGGTTTGCAGTGAAGGTTTGGAGATAAGGAAAGTGGCAATGTCAGATTTGTCCTTGTACATTCATGAGGTCCTTCTCTGTCACCCCTCTATAGCCTATAAATTTGGAGGAACAGAGAAAGGGAGATGGCCTTTATTCACTCAAGTGTCAATGACCCCGAGAAGAACGGTGTGTGACAGTGGAACTTGCCAGGAAACTTGGTAAGGTAGAGTGGGTCTGAGTCCCCGGGGTACACACCTGAGACCATAGACGGCCCCCTGCCCCCTTTCCCACATAAGGAAATGTGACCTGTGATCACATAGGCCCAGAACAGAGTTCTCCATGCTAATGAGGTACTTATAAGCCCTGAGGGTTTAGCCAACAAACTCCCCTTCCCAGGCATTCCTCCCTGCAAAAGGTGTCTAATCTCTGGTCCATCCTGAAAAGTTGGTACACATCCATTTTCCATGATGAACAACCAATGAACAGTTTGAAACCAAGGACTGTCTCCTTCATGGAGTACCACCAGGGGGAGCATGGAGCAGGCCTTCGCTTACAGAGCCGCTGCGTACATATCCCATAGAAGGTCCATTTGTGCCCCTCCACACCCATACAACTGCTGCTACCTTCACCGGATATGCTAAGCCAGAGCTCCCATTCCCAGCTCCAGGCTAGACGCCATCCTCAGACGGTGTGCTCCCAATGATCCTGCCTCTTTGAGGTCCCATGGACCCCCACCCCCAACCCTCTGTTCCCGACTTCTCTGTGCAGTTTTCTAGTGGCAAAAAGATGCCCATGTGTCAGGGAATCCCAGCTTTGCCTTCCCACATTGCAGACTGTATTTTCCCATTCTTGGAACAATGTCTGGGTGCTTCCCTGAAGCCCAGAACCTGCCCAGCGATGGGATAGGGGGAGGGAGGAGGCTGGACTCAGTCCCACCAAACAGTGCCCAGGAAAAGAGAGCATTCCCAGAACACTTTCTGAAAAAAATGAATAATGAATGGAATGATGAACAAATATCCATAGGAAATGAAAAAGAATGGGTAGGTAAGATGACTGGAAGTTATGTAATAGAAATTTGAATGGCTTGTGCTCAGCTGGAGACTTCTGGAAGCTTCTCTATAAAGGAATCATAGATAGAACTAACACTATGAAATATCTCTGGGAGAGGGGTCACATTCCCACCTTGTGCACCAGGTTGACACCCTTAAGGACCACCGCACTCAGTATAAGAACACATTTACCACAAGATTTCTTTTCTTCACTTATCACAGTTAATAAGCATACTTGAGGTCAAAACAGTAGAAACCAGGGGCCGCGGGTTAATAAGTCTCCATATAGTAAAAACTTATAATTTTAACTGTAGAAAGACTTCCCCATTCCTGTCACTTACATAAGCTGTGCCCACACACTTCCTTGTGAGAAGTTACTTACCAAGTTCCTTGACTTTATTTTTAGACATTCTTTGCTTGCTCCTGGATGATCTGCCTTACTTTTCTTTTAGTCGAACAAAAGTCTAAAATCAATAGCTGCCTTAAAGCTGTGCTATAATGGTCATGAGTTTAACACTGCACAGCTGGAAGTTTCGACCCAACAACTAAAGGCAAAGCTGAAATGTGCTTGCAAAAGCTGATTGCTGCTTTCCTTAAAGTAAAGATGGTGTCTTGGTGTGAAGGCCATATACTCCATCAAAAGAAGCCCAAGAGGCCATCAGGCAGCTGTGCTTTGAATCTAGGAGGGGCCGGTGGGTGTTCTATTGAGTTTCTGGGTGGTGTCCTGCTCAACAGTTGCTATGCAACACTCCCATGATCCCCAGTAGCATGGTTTCCCCTCTTCTTGGAGGATGATGGCATAGGTGGCCACTTTCTAGCTTTTTGGCTTCAGTGCTTTGTGGTATCCTAGAAAAAAGCAGCTCTTTTTTATCTTGGACGTTTATATTATTTTTCCTCTTTCCCACCCAGATGTTATTTTTGAATTCTGAAATAGAGTAACCTAACCCTGTCCATAAATGATGAGAGAGAGAGAAAGACAGAGAGAAAGAGAGGAGGAGAGGAGAGGAGAGGAGAGGAGAGGAGAGGAGAGGAGAGGAGAGGAGAGGAGAGGAGAGGAGAGGAGAGGAGAGGAGAGGGAAGACAAGAGAAGAGAGAAGAGAAAAAAAAAGAAAAAGTATTTGTCTAAGAGTATTTGGAATGAGCTCATTCAAGAACAATTCTGGTTCTTGAAGTAAGCCTATACTGCTTGCAAATTTTGTACTGTGGCATTTATTGAGATGACATTAAATAAGAGAGGCTTACTGTCATTCCAATTAGTTAAGGAAAAATGTGGGATTTTGTATATAAAAGAGTGAGCTGGCTCTCCATCCTAGAATCCATTGGCAATTTAATAGTGATAGGGTCATTTAAAAACATCTGTGGTCCTCATCCCAAAAACTGACCTCTTGCTGATGGCATGCAGGTCCCTGAATTTGGCCAAATTACATTTCTGTTTTCTGCAACTCCTCCAGTTGGAATGTACCTCAGTCAGCAGGGTGTTTGATTTCTAGCTGCTCTGGATTTGTCTTGATTTCTACATCAGTGTTTGTTGGTTGCAGTTCACAGATGCATTCTGAGAGTAGGGTAGAAGAAAAACCACCCAGGAAATAAGACAGTTCTGCTTAGTTTAGCACACACTTTAATGGGCATCTGTGCTTGCAGCCTTTCACTGAACAAAGCAGAGCGACTTGGAGGAAGTTATCTGTAGAAAAGCCAGAATGGAACCTGGATTTTCTCTCCTTTGTCCAAGATTTGTAAGAACATTTCTGTTTCTGGCCAGGGAATAGAAATTTTTCTTCTCATTTCTACCTATTTGTCTCAAAGTTAAAGGCTATATGGGAAGGAAAGGGCTAAAGACAGGAAACAAGAAACACACACAGAACAAAGAAGGAGAGACAAGATGAGGAGTTTTCCCCCTTCAAATCCAAAATGGAGAAGGCAGAGGCTGGAGTTGTACATTTGAGACCAGTCTAGTAGATTTCAAAGGAAGTTCTACCTTTATACAAACAACACTGTCATGCCAATCCAGAGTCGTAGGTAAGCTCTTAAAAAATGTTCACACATCTCTAGCACCTTCCTTGGCTGTCTTCCCCACCTTCAGTGAACTATGTAGGTGCATTCACAGCTAAAAGATTCAGGACACCTGGATCCATCTGGACAAAGGCTCTGGGTGCCTACTCTTTCCTTTGGTTTAGCTGGCTTAGGCAGAAAGACCCCATCTGTGCACTAGTGGGATGTTTTTGCACTTGTGCCTTTTTAGAATTAGTCACAAAACTGTATAATACGTGAATAAACTCTCCTTTGCATTGGTTACCACACTGGACAGAGAACATCTGTATTCTTTCTTCTTAGATACTTCTAGGAATCACACCAGCAGTACTCAAGGTCACATGAAAAAGATCACTCATACAGGAATCCTAGCCAGAGTCTCCATGAAGATTTTATACAAATTAAAGGGTTTTGTATATAAAATTCAAACTGATGGTATGCCAGTCATGGTGCTTCATGCCTACAGTCTCCAAGTGTAAGAGGTCAAGGCCATTGTGGGGTACAGAGTGAGACCTTGTATCAAAAACAAACACCTCAAACTGATGGGGAGAAGTTTCAGTATTTATTGAGTAAATTAATGCTGATGATATTTCTCGTATTCATTGGCTGCTTCCTAGATGGCTTATATCTATACTGTACCATATTTAGCTCACAAAAACTCCTAAGACAATTACCATTATTATCTAGATCTGCGAAGTGAAGCAATGCACCACTGAGGACCTATAAACTCTGCAATTATTATTGAATTTTGGTTTAAGTGAATCCAGAAAAGTTCCAAGCCCAATTGTTTTAAATTGTATATTTTTTAAAAGTTTATTTTTTTAATGATGTGCATGTGTATGTTTGTGTGTGAGATTGTACATGTAAGTGCAAAAGGCCAGAAATATTTTTTTCCCTAGAGCTGGAGTTACAAGTAGTTGTGTGCCACCAGATGTGAGTTCCGGGCCTCAAGTCTGAGCCTACTGGGAGAGCAGTATTAATCAACCACTGAGCCATATTTCTAGCCCCCAAAATTATGTTTTAACTTAGTAGACTTATATAGTAAGTCCTAGATACAAATTTTAAGGATAGATATTTTCCTTCAGTGCCAGATGCGGGATACCTTCCTCTAAACTATTGATTAGCTGAGACCCAGAGACACCCAAACACTACACCATATTGTCATTATTCCTAGTTTCCCACTTGAACTTAATTGTAAGATTCTATTGCTTAAGTCTCTGGTAGGGTCCAGATCCAGCCTTCTAAATATAGACTGTTATTTCCAGTATTGGGTTGATTTCTAGACCAGTACATGATTGAGTCCTAATAGCTGGTCACCTTTAAGAAAAATACAAGAGACATTATAATTTCTTTTTGATTTTGATACCAGCTTATAATAATGATTGCCAGGTAAAGTATGCCCTCCAGTGCCATAGTGGCATCAGTATGGGAATAACCAACTGCTTTCTGATTGGTGTTTCATGACTGTTATTGTAAACCTGGTCAAAAGCCATGGCATCACTTGGGCTGTGACATACCCAAGAGGTGATCTACAATGACCGTGTTATTAAAATTCCCTCCAAATACTAATGCTTATTATACTCAGAGATTAGTGCTATACCCAGCCTTAGTCAGAGAAGATTCTTACTATAATGTATAGTTGTTAAGGCAGAAACACTTAATTGGCCATAATGTTGAGAATAAGTGATGGCTGAGTGGTCCTAAGTAGAACAGTAATACCAACATCCCCAAGGCTCAAGGAACATAGACAGCTGGCAAGGGAAAGAATGTAAATTCCAGTGGACAAGGAGATATATAGTAAGACCTTCTTTTCTGCACATAGTATAGTTGTTATGATCATGAATTCTTTTCACTGGTGGGTCTCTGCATAAGACTTACAGAAACTTAGGCCCATCAACATTTCATCAGGGGTGAAAGGAAGGGGGTCATGGAGACCTTACATCTCATGAGAACCTATACCAGTTGCCCATTCTTTCAGGTGTGTGTGTGTGTGTGTGTGTGTATGTGTGTGGGAGCGTGTGTGATTTTCTTCAGCAATGCAGCCACAAATAAGTTGCAATTGCTCTAGTGAATAACCTCACACTGAATTTTGATTTAATTGAACTCAGAAAAGGTCTCGACCACAACTGTTTAAAATAATAAGTTTTTAATTATGTGTATGTATGTTTGTGTTTGGTATGTACAGATGAGTGCTAGAGCTCAAAGAGGCCAGAGATACTGTATCCCTAGAGATGCTCAAGCAAAAACCTAAATAAAGTCAGTGGGTTACATACAAAAATAAGTCATGAAAGTTTGAAGGGGACTTGTCAATTTCAGTGGGAGAGGCAGCAGGATTTGAGAAGGATATTGGGGAGAAAAAACTGACTGAATTCATTATATAATTGCATTCATTATATAAATGGATGCAACTGTTTTAAATGACCATAGAAAAGATTCACTCATGAGAAGCTCACCTGAACATTATTTTTTTTCTGAACACTTTAGCAAAAAGAAAGAACAGGTAGCAACAACTTATGAAAAAAATGTAAACAGAATTAAACAACAACAACAACAAAACCACATCCCTACTAATTGGGAAAACAATGTTTAATTTAAAAGAAAAAAAGTTTTAATCAAGGACAAATAACACAATATTTAATGTAGTCAAAATTCACAAAAGGGCATTATTCTTTACTGTAAAATATAGGACTATTTTAATTTCTTCTAAGAAAAATATATCTCAAAAAACCTCAAAGGGGGGAAAAAAGACATTCTTAGAAATGACTGATTAGGAAGCTAGAAGTGAAAGATAGTGATGCTTATGTTCTGTCTTGGAATTATTAAGTAATAAAACAAAACTAGGAGAAGCAACATAGGCTCTGAACGTTCTTGCAGATGCTTTCTGATACTGGCCCACAGCAGCACCCCCATTTTCATGTATTGCATTTAAACACGTCTAGTTAAGTGATCTTCCCCCTGCTCCTCAGAAGCCTCAAAAATAGAAACCAATGAACAGGAGCGTTTGCAAAATGCACAGGCATAGAATTCTGATCTGAAGATCACCGCAATGCAATTCTAATCCTTGGAGGGAAAAAAGTCATTTTCTCCTGCAGATCTCATGCACCAGCCTGCAATGGTGTCTGCACGAGTCCCAACTGCCGAGTCTTTGATTTAATGAAAACTTCAGGGAAGCAATTTCGTTCACTTCAGGGATGGCTTTGTTCCCCCATTATGATTCGTTTTAATGAGAAAGATGATTGTAAGGATAAACTCTATTCCTCTGAATTTTTACACTAATTACATACAAAGCACTGTTTTGGCAGAGGGGGACTTATCTGCTTCAGGCAATACAGTTATCATCTTGTAACCACCCTTCAATCTCCCACATGAACACTGCAGCTTCGTGCCAGGAATGAGTATTGCTCTTTGCCAGCTCTCAGCATGGAAAGATGAATGCTTAAAGATTTCCCGAATTAACAGTCAACATGGACTCCAGATACAACAAGGAGACAATCCCTCCCTGCAAGCTTAGATGCTGTTTGGAATGGACAAATCAAAGGGATACTCATTAATGAAGCATGTAGCATGAGGAATGCAGGGGGATGTTATATATAAAAGCATGTGTGTGAGTTTATATGAGGATTCATTAAAAGGAGAAGGTGATAATGCATATTCTTCATTTCTTTCAATATGAAAGTCTTTTATTGAGCTGATACTGAGGGTTCTGTGTACAGTCCTGAATTTGTGATTATATACTGCAGCATAAATTGATGCTTTATATTGAGTGCCCTAAGTATTATTAAGACTGTGGGATGCTCCATTTGCTGCAGATGTATTCTGTAAATACTGTATATACATAGAATATGCGTGTTGGGCACTATTTGATGCAGGGCTTTGAGCTTGATGGATCAAGTTCCTTGGTATTCCAGAAGGATGCCACAGTAAAGTAAGATGCTTTCAACAGCATTTCCTGATACCTGGAAATGACCTAAAGAATAGTCACATATTGGAAACTCGATAACATATTATTCTAGCCAGGCAACCACAGTGTTGCCTACAGTTAGGCTATTTTCTTTTTTCCATCAAGTATAATTTATACACGATAAATCTCATTTCTTTAAGTGTATGGTTTGAAGAGTCTTGTCAAACACATACATTTATATGATGACTGTAACAATAGAAATGCAGAGAATACATTGAGCCAAAGGTTTCTTTGGTGGCTTCTGCAGCCTGCCCTCACTTTCAATCTCCACGAACAATGGATCTCCTTTCTGTCATTGTTATTTTGTTTTCTCCAAAAGCTCATATAACAACACAGAATGCAATTATCCTGAGCATAAACTTTGCATACAGTTTTGTACTTAGCATAATGCTGTTAAAAATAGCTAATATTGCTGAATGAATGGGTACCTTATTCCTTTTTTTCCCCCTTAGGGAGTGGTACTGAATTATGTAAACTCATTACATATTTATTTATTTATTTATTTATTTATTTATTTACTTATTTATTTATTGTGTGTATGTGCATGAGTGTAGACACATGTGTGCTATGCTGTGTGTGTGGAGGGCAGAATACGACCTGAAGGAGATGGCTCTTTCCTTCTACAAAGTGAGCTCCAGAGACAGACCTAAACTCATTGGGCTTCTGTAGAAAATCCCTTTTCCCTGTAAACTATCTCACTGGCCCCCAAACCTCCACCAACTGCTCCTTGTTTTTCTTTGAGGCAGCATTTTGCTACGTAGCTCTGACTAGTGAGATAGTCATCGTTTAGCCCAAGATGGCCTTGAATCTGTGGCAATATTCTTGACCTAGCCTGTGAATTCTGGAATCTCTGGTGTATCCCATCACAAGCAGCTTTTCCTCCCCTTCCATAAACTAATGAGTACTCAGGTTTTGTTATTGTTGCTGTTTTTTACAGGTTTTTATAGAATTTTAAACAAAGCAACATTTGCATTCATTTCTGTGTATCAACATTATGCTTTCCCATTTCTCTTGGAGAGGGAATGACTGTTGGAACATATAGGAAGTGCATGTTTAACTTTATAAGCCACTGCCAAGCTATATTCAAAAGTAGTATGGCCAGTTTGCACTTCTGCCAGTGTTCTATAAAGAATTGCTAACAGGCAGCTTTGTGAGAAGTGGGTTCTGACTTTTGTGTGTAATTTTCCTTTGCCAATTTTTTCACAGGATGTTATCTGCTTCCTCAAACTTAAGCCTGTTTTGTTCTTGCCCATAATAATGTTAAGTGTTTCTCAAGGATTTTCTACAAGGATTCATCTCAGTAACCACTCAAGTACAATCTTTCTTTACCATAGTGACTACAACTCTCCAGTCACACTTAAGAAATAAAAAATAAATGTGACTTGACAAGGAATAGGCATGGAAGTTTGCCAGGTAATTTACCACAAGGGAGAACTGAATAAAGTCCAATAAAAATTCCCTCACCAGTCTTAGGGAATTGATGATGTTTGTTTCCCCGTGGCTCCCAGGAGATGTATGATCCCTCCTTTACATTCTCCAAGCGCTCTCTTATCCAGCCAACCCACAACAGTGCCTCCTTTTCAGCGCTTTAGTAAGGATTATCTGGAGAGTTGGGAACTGAGTGAGCATTGAAGTGTCCTTGGTCTTCTGGTCTAAGAAGACCCTGGATTTTGATTTTATTCATTTTTCTGCTTTAGTTAGGGATTGGGGCCACCTGTTTTAAACACTAAAACATCCTGATGCATGTAAAGGCAGAGATTCCCAAATGTAGAGAAGAAGCAGAACCTGCTGGTTCAAGAGAACCTTAGCCGATGCCAGAATCTTACATATTGCAAGATGCAGACACTCAAGTCGCCAAGACTTCTTCTGGCCAAGAAACCTGTTTCATTGAATATGACGTTCTGCACTATTTGTCTAACTACATGAATATTTAAAGACTTGATTATGGATATTATATTAGTACTTTTAGAGACTCATTTCATTTTCATGCTCACACAAAGCGAGAGATGATAGAAAATATGCAAAAGTCTATCTTCAAGAATTTTCTGGAAAGCAAATATGACATACTTATTGAATTGCTTTAGCCAGAAGATTTATTATTGTTGTTATTATTATTATTATTATTATTATTATTATTATTATTATTGAAAATTAGAAGCACTTAAAGAAATACTCTTCAATGAAAAAGCAACCCTTGTAAGGGCTGTTATAAGGAATACTGAAGGGGTACCCCAGGCTTCTATATAGTGGTACAGCCTTTGGGTTCTATTATATTTCCATGTCCTTTTCTATACTGTGGCTGGAGGAAGAACACAGGCTCTGAACCTGCTTTTGCTTCTCCGTGAGCATCCTGTCTTTACCTTACTGTCTTTATTTGCTCTAATTAGACACAAATGTAGAAAAATGGTAGTAATCAAATTGACTTCACCCATTAAGCAGGGGGCACTGAAGACAGAACTGGGAAACAGTTACAATAAGTAAGAAATGATTATGGACAAAAAACCCTGATGATAAATATTTTCTTGGTAAGAAATGCATCTATTTCTCTTTTGATTTTAAAATCCAGTCATGTTTCTTGCTTCTGTATCACAAAAGCAAGAGCACAGTCTTCATTTGAGCTGAAGACTGTCTTCCCTTGTTGCATGGTATTTGCATTTTTGTGTCTCTTGGTTTTTGGATTTCAGCTAGAGTTACCTAAAATTTTAAGAAAGGAGGAACTATGTAGAGGCGAGGGAGAGCCTTTCAGTAATTCTTAGACAGATAATTGGGTGTGAAGCCTCCCTTGAAGCGTCTTATGATTTCTTAGCTATATTCTTAAGGACCTTAGTTTGGACATAGAGCATAAAAATTTTGAATGTCTGGTGTTTCTTTATGGACACATTTTCATTTTCTAAATATTTCTCAGTGGGGTTAACATAACAGTACTTTCAGTTTTCCTGTAATTCCCAGACTGGATACATTGGTTGACATTACAGAACTAAACATCTTTCTATGGAGTTCTATTCCTCAAGGGCTCTGTTAGGATCAGTAGATTCTTCAATTTCAGAAACAAGTGAAAGGGAACAGAGCTTCAACCTTTCAGGCCACACCTAGAATTTGTTCAGCAAGACACAGTGTCTTAAAGGATGACAATCCCAATGTTTCCCCTGGAATTAATTAATACCCAAGGGCAATTTCACAGTGTCATTTACTCATATCTACACTGGAACCTGCTACCTGCATATCTTTTGGTCATTGATCTAATGCATATTTGATAGGGAGAATTTTCTCTAACTTTGAAGTCAGAATTTTGGGAAGGCTACCTACAATGACTTAACGCTTAAATATTCTCAGAGGGTTTCCAGTTTGACAACTATAGTTTTAGAAGCTATACGAATACAATGACAGTGATCTGTTATAAAAAGAAGAAAAACACAGCTAGGAAACTGCTTACTGTCAAGTGGTCCAAGGCATACATATATCGCTAATATGGAGACCCAGCTGGATAGGTGATATTTGTGCTAGGTGAGATGTGAAGGTCAGCACTTGACCTGCAGGCTCTGAGGAGCACTGAGAAAGGAGGACTGGCTATAAGGGGTCCTCCCTTTCACACAGACTTCCCCTCTCTTCTCTTTTGCTCATTCATCCCAAGTCTTGAAGTGCCTGAACAGAAAACTTATGATGCTTCTAACACATTAAAGTGACACAGCACCTACAAAATTAATTACTATGTTGATTTCTAGATGTTAGCTAAATACCAGTCTATGTGGGTAGACATCACAGATGTATGAGTCAGTTTAGTGGTCATCCAGGGCAACAGTAAAAAAAAAATTTAAAAAGTAAAAAGCAATAAAAGAAAGAAAGAGAGAGAAAGAAAGAGAGGGAGAAAGAGAGAGAGAGAGAGAAAGAAAGAAATCTCCAAAAAGAACCCTGCATTTGGGAAATGGTTTTTCCACTCTCTAGAAAAACAGTATTTCCCCAGTCTTTCCTTCAAAAAGGGCCTCCACGTTCCTTCCCAGTCTTCAGCCTCTTTGCCCCAGCCTTACCCACACTGACACGCTGCTATACATTGTGTATAGGACTCTCTTCTGATCTCATTGCTGGGTTTCACTACACCATATACCCCCTGCTACTTTCCTGTTCAGGGTTTTTAAATTTAAGAAACACAAATGTCTTTTTTTTATTTTAAAGCAGTGGTTCTTAATCTGTGGACCATGACCCCCTTGGAGATCAAATGTCCTTTTCCCAGTGGTTGCATGTCAGATACCTTGTGTAGCATAGCATAGATTTACATTACAATTCAGAATTGTAGCAAAATTACTGTTAAGAAGTAGCAAGGGAAATAAATGTATGGTTGGAGGTCACTGCAACGTAAGGAAGTGTATGGAATGGTTGCAGCTTTAGGAGGGTTGAGAAGCATTGTAAAGCATCTCTCATCCTTCCCACCGCCTCCAAACTCCATAGGAAGAAGCCAAAGGTAGCTCTGCTCTTCCAGCCCTAGCTGGTCACAGCCTGAATCTTTTCCTAGTAGCTTCATTGGTTTTATCATTTATAAAATTTTGGATGACGTATATCCTTGCTTTGGAGAAGTTAGAAGGGAAAAGTCCCATATGCTGTAGCTGACAATTATAAATATCCATTATAAATGACATTATTAATGTTATTAACACCAACTCCTTTCATACCTTAACTTTTCTAGCTTCTATGTATAACTATTATAATCATGATTTCCATTTTTTATTATGTTTATTTTCTCTCTATATAGACTCTTACTTAATCTCTGGACTCTTAGAAAATAACAAAGATCAGAACTCCCCAGGGGAGCAACAATTTGCTATTTCAAAATTCAGTGGTGCTTAAAAATCACCAATGGGAAATTCACCATCTTCATACAAACAATGTTTTCAGTATTGAGCTACTAAAAATTTGTTTAATCCAATTATTCTTAATTATATTCTTTATACTCAGTTAAATGATACTAGTCATTTGATGTTGATTCAAGCTCACATGAAGTGAATTTTACATTCATCCCTTGTCTCTTCTTTTTTAGATACATTCCCTCAGTTTCTCTGAAATGAGTTACTAACTGTATGCCTCTCCCATTGCCTCACTTCCTGGAGTCTTTTCCTGGCCTGAAGCATCACCATTCAAGAGCCTTATGTCCTTCAAATTCAACAGCTTCTGACTCACTCTGAAGAAACATAGTTAAGACTTAGTGTCTGTAACTTTGTAGACTGTTATTCTTAACAGAAGTTATAGCTGTTAATATCAAAGGCTTAAAAAAAAAACAAGTAACATCAACTTGGGGAAAGCAAATTAAATTAGCTTCTAATATATTTTCAACAAATGGAAAATCAATTAAATATGAGTGTGGTGATTCTCTCTCTCTCTCTCTCTCTCTCTCTCTCTCTCTCTCTCTCTCTCTCTCTGTGTGTGTGTGTGTGTGTGTGTGTGTGTGTGCGCGCGCAGGGGGTTCTTTACTCATGTGTGTGTGGATGTGTTTATGTGTAGATATGTGTACATGTGCACATGTGTGTATGTATGCATGTAAATACCAAAGACTGACATCTGGTAACACATCCAATTACTCCCCAACTTAATTTATGAGGCAGAGTGTTTTGCTGAACCTAGAGCTTGTCAATTCTGCTCAACCAGCTGGGCAGTGAGCTCCAGGGATCTGCCTGTCTCTCTTTCCCCAGTGGTGGGATCCAGATGCGTGCTGCCTTGCTCAAAAATTTAAATAGGTTCTGGGAATCTGAATTCATGTCTTCATACTTGCAAGGCAAGGCTTTTCGCAACTATGTCATCCCTGACCCCAGCCACCTTCATTCTATTCTCTTCTAAGATGAAGCTACTATTGGCTAAGTCATACTTGAGCAGTATTATTGTAGACAGAAATCCAAATAAGAACATGTTAATATCACAAGTATAAGGATAAAATACTGATAGTTCTTATAAAAGTTTCATAAACATATAATTATTAGAACTGAGATATTTAGCAATATACATGTTCTTGGTTGTTGTTAACGTAGATGATTGTTTTCAAAGCTGTTAATGGTTAATTTTTCAATGGCTCCTGATTAACAGCTACAATTTAGGGGAAAATCTGGAGCTTTTTCTGGGGCCATAGACAAAAGGATTATCAGCAAGTATAATAATGTATGATGAAGGTTCTAAAAGAGCCTTTCAGATGACCACTCCCACCCATGTATTCTTTATTGGACCTACTCTTTTGAAAGGCATTTTTCTTTTATTGACTCTTGGGAAACTTGTTTTCATTGCTTTATTTCTTTAACATTTAGAATAGGACCACATATGGCCATCTATGGGAGTTGCCTTTTCTTTTATTCCTCTTGTGGTGTTGCTCAAGTTGTTTGTGTTCACTTTCCTAAAGAACCGACATTTGTCTGTAGTCCCTCAGACAGCCCAGGGCAAGCGTGTTTAGGAGAGTTGCATTACTCCTGTTCCAGGTTTTAGGCAGTACTCTATTTAGATTCATCGAGAGGAACAAAACCCTAATTCCCTAATCAGGAATTCAAAATCATGACCAGTTGTACTTTTCTGCTATGCATATAGCTCCTGTTTCTTGCTGAATCCCCACAATGTATATTTCTTTGTGATATAGTCATGCATTTTCTTTGTGGTATTACTGCAAAACAGCAAAGTGCGATCTGGGGATTTGAATCATCTTACTGATGTGACAAATGACAAAATGATATCTATTCATGGCTCATATTCTCCTATGTGTTTGTAAAAGTCATATTCCTGGGATTAGGGGCAGCTTACCTTGTCGGACAGCTAGGGTGGTGGTATATACCAAGAAGAGGAGAATGTAGTTCAGAAAGCTCTGGAAGACTGGTGTGTTCGCATGAAAATCTTCTGCCAGGTACTTACTGGTCAAGCCAATTCCACAAACAAGAAGGGATAACACTTGGCCCAAAGCCACAGAGATTAACATCTCCCTGAGAAATGAAGCAAACACAGCAGGAAACCCATGAAAACAATGACAGTGAAATCCATTGGTAATTCATTGCAGACACTGAGCTAAAGACAGTGGATACTGTTTATTGTAACCCACTGAAGCAATGCTAGGGACCTGTACAGTTGTTACTGAGGCTTTATAGAGATGGAAACTGATGCTTGACATGGGTAATTAACTTTTCTCACAGAACACATAGTGAGAATAAAGCAAAATCAGGTTATGAGATTGAGTCTTAGCGTAGGAACCTGGCTTCCTCACTGTACTCCAGAAGCTGTTGTGGAAAGGGACTGTTGTCTTGAAGCAAAGTCTCTGGATCAGTGATGCTGAAAGTATGCCCAACAATACAAGCAGAAATATATTTCAGCATCAACTGTGCATACAAGTAATCAATAATGGGAGAAACTTTGCCTTACAGATCAAGCTCCTGGATTCAGAAACTCTTAACTGAAAGGGCTTACATCTAGAAATCCACAAGAACCACCTCTTGTGTTCTTCTAGACTCTGGAACTCTCTTCTAAGAAGCTTTATTTAAGACCTTTATTCGGTTTCTTAAGTTACAATTGCCTATATATTAAAGCTATTATTCCTGAAATAGATTCAGGACTGTGGTGGTATAATAATTATGCAAATATTTTCATTGTCATTTTCATAGGCAGTGCTCTTGTTGAGTACTGAAGTGGGGACTGGAGGCAAGAGTCAGAGTGTTTGGTTTCCATGGAAATGAAATGCCCACACAAGCTTTGTAGTCACACACACACACACACACACACACACACACACACACACACAGAGTCTTGCTCTGACACAGGAAAGCCTCTGGAAATAAGAGGCAGACTTTGCTCTGAAAGTTTCTTCTGACCTTTGTGATTTATTTGTAGAAACAGCAATATAAAATGTGGAGGCTGTGATGTAAACACAAAGACTTTCAGCAGAGGATCTATGATATTATATATTTCTTCCCCCATGGTAGACACACGTGTAGTTTTTTTTTTTTTTCTGGATGGAACATGGGTCTATTTCTCCTTTTTTGGAAGCTAGATTGATCTGGCCTTGCTTTGATCACTACAGAGATGGTGAAGCCATGAGCCTTCTGGGCCTAACCTTTGAGAAGTTTTGCTGCATTTATGTTTTTCTGCTAAGAAACAGCTTCTCAGTTAGGAGCCTGAGGTGTGTTATTGAATATGAGAAACTCCTGGGAAATAAAGAGAGAAACCCAGGCAGCCTTCGTGCCAAATGTGTGAGTGAGGGTTTGGGATCCTCCTGCCCGCATCATAGTAAGCCAACCTATACACAGAAGGGGTGAGGGATCCCCAGAGCCTGTTGGCCAACTTGAAGAGTTATGAGAAAAATGAAATGCTGTAGTTTGGGGGCATGCAGTTTCCCCAGAAGAGGACAACAGAGAGCTGGAATACTGAATATTTTCTCCCCAATGGCCTCCGAGTTGTTAACTCCGGCCTCTCCAGCCCCATGGCATTCCTCCATGATGGCAGAGTAGGAAGCTACTTATATTTCAACAGGGAACTGTGGGCCTCTCCACTCATGGCTCTGCAGAACATCCATCATACTTTTTCCAGCCTGACTCCTATTCATTTTCTTTCAAAACTTGGCATGCACTTGTCAGGAGCTTCGAGAGGCTTCCTGCTCTCTTTCCCTCAGGACACATCTCATTCATTACTTTTAGCACATTGCCTTGTCACTACTGCTTGTTTGTTTGTTTAGTCTGTTCTGCTGTTGGATTTTGACTTTGTAAGTTTCCTGAGTATACCTACAAGCAGGGCAATACCATTCAGAGGGCTATAAAATGCAGCGCATAAAAGACAATTGTGGGCCAAGTATAAGCAGCACTGAATGAATATATAAAAATATCACGGCTAGACGCAGGGGACCTCTGTGAGTTTGAGGCCAGCTCTGGCCTACAGAGCAGGTTCCAGGACAGCCAGGGCTACACAGGGAAGCCCTGTGTCAAGGGGAAACAAAAGAATATCACTGCTTTTAGATAAGATCAGCAAGCTTGAGGATATGGGGGATGGTAAGGCACATACTTAGCATGGGCGAGGTCCTAAATGTAGGACCTCAACCCTCAATGTTACAATAGAAATAATAATAAACACACACCCCTTGCCAACTGAAGAAAAAGAAAACAACATAAAGCATTCAAATAATCTGAAAGATTTGTAAACGTATTTTTTTTAAAGATTAGGATATAAGGTAATAGGATTTGTTATGACGTTATGATTCACATCTGTTTTTCTTGTCTTTCTTCCCTCTCCATTCCTCCATTTTCCTGCCCCCCACTTATCTTCTTCTAACACATTGTTTTCATGTCACATGAGTTTCACCACTATTTCTCTTCCAACCCCAATCCTTTCTTGGTTTTTCCAACAATTTATTTATTTTCATTTCTTGTTCATTCATGTATTGTCTACATGCATGTCTCTGAGAAAGTGTTGGATTCCCCCCCAAAACTGGAGTTACAGGCAGTTATGAGCTGTGTGTCATGTGGGTGCTGGGGATTGAATGCAGGTCCTCTGGAAGACCAGACAGCACTTTTAACCACTGAGCCATCTCTCCAGTCCTAACCCCCCAATCATTTCTTAACCCCCTCCCAACATTTATTTTTCTAGTTTTATGGTATGTAGTCTTCAGAAACTTATATAGTATCTAGGATCTGCATGTGACAGAAACTTACTGTTGTCTTTTCATACTTGGGATATTTGGGTTAACACAATACTTTCCAGCACCATCCATTTTGCTGTAAGTGTTGTGATTTTATTTTTATATAGTACATTTTCTTATTCATTTTGGCTGTTGATAGACATCTAGTTGTTTTCTGTTTCTTAGCTATTGTGCTTAGAACAACAATGAATATGGTATGCAAGTATGTCTGGGTAGGACTTAGACTATATTAGACATATATACATGAGTGCTATAGCTAGATTATATAGGAATTCTGTATTTGTGTGTGTGTGTGTGTGTGTGTGTGTGTGTGTGCGTGTGTTTGTGATTTTTGAGAAATCTCCATACTTATTTCCATAGTGATTCCACCTATTTATATTTCCACCAGCAGGAAAAAGGAACTTCCATTTTCTACATCCTTACCAGCATTTGTTAATTTTCTTGAGGCAACTTTTTTGACAGAAGTAAAATGAAATCTCAAACTTATATCGTTTTGTATTTCCTGGGTAGCTAAGGAATTGAATGCCTTTGAAACATTTATTGGCTAACTATGCTGTGTAGCTACTTCAATCAAATCCTCGTCTTCTTCTTCCTGTTTCTCTTCCTTCTCCGTTACTTCCTCTTCTTTCTTCTCTTCTTCTTCCTTGTCCTCCTCCTCTTCTTTCTCTACCTCTTTCTGTTTTTTTCTCTTCTCCTCCTCCTGTTTCCTCTTCATGTGGTCACAGATAATCTTGAATTTATGATCTTCCATAATTTAGGTGTACTAGCATAACATGGAATTTTGTTTGTTTGTCTTCTGCAGTGCTAAGAATCAAGCTCAGGGCATAATGTGAGTTCAACAAGCACTCTGCCAACTGCGCTATTTCCCTAGAATCCCTTGTATTTTATTCTTAGAGAAAACTCTGATTACTTGCCTCACTTATTGATTGGAGGTTTTTTGTTTTGTTTTGTTTTACAGTTCTTTAGATACTTTAAGTATCAGACCCCTGTCTGAAATATTGCTGTCAAAGATGGTTCCTCATTCTGTAGCCTGTCTCTTTGTCCTGATAATGGTTCCCTTTGTTGTATTGTGTAGTTCTATCTGTCAATTTTTGTCTTGGGAACCTAGGGTTCAGAAAGTTTCTTTAGTGGGATAACGAATGGTGACTACACCGGTAGAAAATGATGAGGAAAAAAAAAACCATGTCAACTTTAAAGATTTCTTTGATGATGTTTGATCTAATCAACATGTAGCACAATATTAATCATAGTAGCTAAATAATTAATTTACAGCAGATTAATAATAATTCTGATTGGCAATTCTTGATCATTTACCTAATATGCATACGGAAATGGAAGAGATATTGGTAAAGTTACAGTTAGCGTATTAAATGGTTGCTTCTGATGCTGAGTATGCGCTAGTGAGTGTGGTGTGGAGTGTCCCTTCTTATTGGACAAGACTAAAACAATCCTATGACCTACTTAAATTATAATGATGATGTGTAAGATCTTGCTAGCATCTGGAACCAAGTCAAGATACACAAGATTACCAAGTATGTGCACAAGACAATGGAATTTTAACCTATCATGTAACTGACTTCAACATTTTATAAAATAGCCTTTCATATGCGGCATGTAAGATGTATAAAATGAACAAGAGATAGTCTGTCATAGGGACAGCATTTAACTAAGCTTTTGATGCTGGATTTTCATGAAGCTTATTACATAATGAAGAAATAGAAAATAAATGGAAATGCCATGTTTGTAACATATTGTGACTAATTTATACAATTTTCTTTAACCTTCAGAAAATCTTATAGAGCAAATGCTGTTTTGGGGCCTTTTGATAGATAAGGACCTAAGCCAAGGTCACAGCTGCTAAACATACATATATATACATATACTTATATATATTGTAAAATTATATATATATGTATATATACATCTATGTATACACACACACATATATATATATTTATATATATATTTATATAATTTCAAATTGTTTTAAAAAATATTAGACATTTGGCCCACAGTCTAAATAGTCTTTACTATCAATTTGGAAATGAGACCATGATGCATCAGATACTACAATAGGTGTGTCCTTTTAGCCAACGTCTTATACACAATGAGCCCATTGTGCTGCAGATGTCATCTGACAGGGGTGATGCAATGAAAGCTGGTACATCACTTCCTCTGGTCTTTTACCTACCAAGCAAAAATACATTAGACTGTGACCATATAAATTCTTTTATTTAGTGTGACGAGTAAAAGACATAAACTGTCTCAAATACCCACTGATATGAAGAGATAACAAAACCTAGTTTATCATCTATATAATAAAAAATTATTTTAAAAGGAATAATATACAGATATAAACTGTTTTATGAACAGATCTAGTAAACATTTGAACTAAAAAACAATTTAGTGCCGAACACTATGAGCATGATTTTACTTATATGTGATGTCTAGGCAACAGATGTCCACAGAAATAGAAAGTATATTAATGGTTATCTCGGACTGGGAGAATTGAGGAGCAAGGGTTTGACTGACAACGCTACTTTGCTTCCTTTTTATGTGATAAAATAGTTCAAACTGAAGTGAGAGGTAAAAAAAAATGAGTATATATTTATGTGCAGTGTTTACTTGTGTGCACACATTCACTGGTGTGTATTTCTATGTGTGCACGTGGAAATGAGAGGTTGACATCAGGAGGCTTCCTTTATTGCACAAGGCTACATTTCTGAACTTGCCAAACTAGACACACATTAGGCTGAAGCTAAGTGATACAATTTCAGGTCCTAAATTCTGAAATACTATGATGTGTCACCACTAGGTGCAAAATTATTCTGTTTTCAGAGAGTATATGGAGCACAGAGCTAACCTAACAGTCTGGTTTTTGGAAACACTTTTCAAATAGTAAAGACAAACCCACAGCTAGTCTGACTGGCAAGAACTTTTTAACAAAGTGCCCTGTGATGGCACCTTTCAAAAAGAGGCCAACATAAACTTACCTTGTTTTGTTAGCTAAACAAAGCTACAAGCCTACCATGTTGAGTATATTCTTTGAATTATCAGTCATGTCTTTCAGCCACTGTTGGTCTGATTGAATTGAGAATACGAATTATGATTTTATAGGACATGCTAATAAACATCCTGTGAATGTCAGGGGATGGGTTGCAATGACTCTCTTACCAGAACAGCACATGAGGTTATTTTTAACTAAAGGTGGCTAAATATCAGAGTGACCGGAGCCTGTGTGCTTGAGAGACTTATGAGAGGTATCAAAATAAAATAAATAAGTAAATATAAAACTTCCCAATGCCTAAATGTTCCTACTCTAACTGTGAGCCCTGCCTTGCCATTTTGGCTCCCTCAAATGCTTTGCTCTCCATTGGTACAGGATGAATCCATTTGGTGGCATGTGGCACAGAAACCTGTCCCGTCCAATGTAGAATCCCTTGAGTTGGTTCCTCATATTATGTTCCTCTTAGGTTTTTCCTTGCAATTGAGCTGTGGTTCCTTTACCTAACTCTTCATGACCTGAACATACCAGCTGGCCTCAAAAGCCTCCCATTGGCCATTCTTTTTACCCAATCTGAGTCAAGTGTTTCCAAGTGTGTGTTCCTATATCTACTTATATTTATTGTATTGTATAGCTCATGAGTTCCCAAGAAAAGGGGAACTTTTAATAATTTCTATGCTCTGTTCCTAGAGTCTGATGACTGCTAGACTGTTGACTGATAGAAGCAATAGATGTTCACTAAACACAGAATGCAGGAATTTCTGAAGGAGCTAGTATCTATGTATGGAAAGGGAAAAGTGTTAGAAGGTTGGCAAGATGGTGCCTTATCCTAGCTGGAAAAAATACCAGCAGTAAAACAGAAGATACTCTGTTTTTACTGTAACCCATCTGCCAGTTAGAAACTGAGATTAATAAGCTATTTTCTAGTGCATTTCTGAACAAGCCCGGAAAGGTGCTATCTTGCAAATAAAAAAAAAAAAAAAAGATACTAAAAATGGTGCTGGGTGAAATTTTGCAGAGTGCGCTGTTGGTTATTCATGCCGTACATAGAATAGCGCAGCAGATGCATTCTAACATAGATACAGAGTTCCTATAATTTTAGGAGCAGAAATGGAAAGGAGGCTATGATACACATTTCCATCTTCTTTGTTTGTGCATTTAAAAGGACATCTCATCCACTTTAGATGCAGACGGACTAGACAATGAAAAATGCATGAGTCTCAGAGAAAATGGTGCTGTTGGAAGCCGAGTACCTGTTACAACAGAGCTTGTACCCATAAATAGTGACATGCCTATTATCAATAGCATTGCGTTGTACTAAAGATACAGAATTTAGAACTGGCGGTGGCAGGTAAGCCTCTGGTGCTAATTAAACATTCAAAATAATAAGATTAAAAAATAAAGTATAAATTCTAATGTTTCTTTTAATCATAAGAATATGTTTTTAAAAGGTATCAAGAATGTCAACACGGCGTTACATAATCATATTGCTCTGTAATATTTTTGGTTTTTTACCATGAGAATGAAATAATTATACCATCATCTTGAATTAGAAAAAAAAAATCAACCCTCCTGTTGAGGTATCTTCATTCTGAAAATGACTCTCAAGCAAGTCTCATCAGATTTGAGTCAGTACATGCATTCAGAAATGCATATACAAAGAATATGTAAGTATGTGGGTTAGTATAAAAGTAATATCACTTGGATGTGGGAGAAGCATCTACTATATTCTTTGATAAGATTGTAAACCATTGACTCTGAGAAGCTTTTGACTAAAAGGTTTGGCCTGTAACCAAGAATCAGTAGAATTCTACCTAAAGTGATTATTAGGACAGAAACAAATGTGTATGCTCAGGCTTGACACTGACTGGGGTTTCTTTTTTTCAAAGCTCAATTCCTGGGCTTGAATTCCTGGGCTCTGTGATATCATTTTGAATTGTGTTTGCCACTAAGTAGAAGAAATCAAGTAAGCCACAGGAGGTCTTCCTGTTATGTATCTTTGATGGATTAAGTATGGGAAATATTTGAACTTTAGTGTAACAGGGTGAGTCATGCATAATTTTCGTGTTTATAATTCGACAGTCCTAATATGAAAGCATTTCTCAGAGACAAAATAATAAGAGTCTTTATTCCGAGGATGAAGACTCGATTTGGTACTGGGAAATTGACTTCATGCTTTTTTCCAAAGAAAGGAAGAAAAAGCATTAAGGAGAGAGTTGGAACTTTCTGATCCTATCAGGTCAACTATATAAGTGCCATGATTTTGACTATCTCCCACTTTGGGCTTAGGGCCCTTTGTGTAAAGTAAAGATATATGAAAGGCCTGCATATATGGCACCTTTTACAATCCAGATATAGCTGGCATACTCCACCTCCTACCTTAAACCTTTTCCAGCTGAGGGGTTGGGCTGTCCTTAGCTATATATCCAGCCATTTTGGTTACCTGGACCTTTTGGTTTACTTTTTATTTTCTTGAACAGCTTCTTGATTGGCAGCTCCTCTCTCGCTCTCCCCTCCCACCTCTCCCCACATGGCTCAGCACCATGCTCCTTCTGGACACTCCCAAATGTCTCTGCCTCTGGCTATGCTTTCCCATTCTGTACACAAAAACTTTCTTCCCTGTCATACCTAAGATCAGTTACACATCCTTCCCCCCCCCCTTTTTTTTGGTTAAAGCACAAATTTGAAACTTAACAAATCTGGATTTAGATCCCAATCCTGCCACTTCGAGATATTTCATTCATCTATAAAATGTAGATGGTAATGTATATTCCCAAAGGTCATCATGAAGACTTAATAAGACAGTTCATATAAACTGCTTCCTGGAATATCTGACTCATGGGAAATACTCAGAATAACAGTTTTCCCCATGTGGAGTCCACTTGGCAGTACCTGCTCATCAATCACTTAGAGCTATCAACCTATATGATTGTTCTGATACTTTCAGAACATTGCTAACATGTATCTTGAGCTAATTGCTTCAATAACTAATAAATATATCCTCAAACTTAGAAAGCCTTTGGAATTTTTGTCTTTTAGGAAGTCAGAAATGGCAGCAGAAGAGGAAGGGAGGAAAAAAGGGAGGAAAGAAAGGAGAGAGAGAGAGAGAGAGAGAGAGAGAGAGAGAGAGAGAGAGAACTTCCCAGTAGTTCTCATGCTCCCTAGCATCATCTTGGAGAACAGAGAGGCAGTGTAACCTTTTAGGATGACTGTTACAGTTTGCTTTGTGCATTTTAAATGATTTTGACATTTTTCATTTCAAAACGCTTTTAGCTTTGCATTTTGAATTACGTTAGTGAACCCTGGGGCCAAAAGGCAAACATTTAAATTTGAAATCCACTGAATGAACAAAACCAAAGGCAGCATACAGACAGACTGATTCACTGCATCTTAACATAAAAAACAGCGTCAGATTTTATTATTTTATTCCACATGTAACACATTCCTATCCATGAAGTAAAAGGAAATTATACTCCTCTGAATGCCAAACTCCTTTGCACACTGTGAAAACTCACTTGAGAAATGTGTAATCAACCAAGATCACAGCTTAAGCCTTTACTTGCAAGAATATGCAGGGGACACAGTTAAATAGCTAAGTCTTGCCTCACTGCAAAAGACACAATACCTGGCTTTTGCTCCCAAGTAAAAGGACCCTCTGTTCAGAGGCTCATAGACAATTTTTTATTTTTTGCATCAAGAGATGATTGCAATGCCCCTGCTTTATTGATATGACAACAAAGGAGTGATTTTACTTAAACATTTTTTTACAGATTGCCTATAACAAAACATAAAAATTATGTCAAAATTTGATGTGTATAGCATGGGTGGAGAAAAAAATTATAGTAGAGAAAAGGACCTCCTGTAGGTATAAAAATTGAGTATTTATTATAATTAAATATTATAATGACTGAGAAGAAACTTATTGAAAATTCTAAAGCATGGGTAAATATAACAAAATCATGAAATTCTATTATTGTCACCCCAGACTCAAGTTGAAGAGATGGAAGGGATAACCCAAAGTGTGGGATCTCCAAAGGCTCTTGGCTGTCTTTAGAACTGTAGAGAACCGAAAGAAAGACCAATGGGAGGGCTCTCTGAAAAGGGGCTATCCACAGAGGATGCTTAAAGAGTAGAGATGGAGGAGGCTGACAAGGAAACACGCAGATGCTGAATTTGCTGATTAAAACAATGGCTATTAAAAGACAATTTAGGGCCCTTCATGTGATAAACAATGTTAGACCTTTGAAAAAGTTATCAGGACTGAAAGTGATAGATCTTCAGGTGAAACAAGAGAAAGAGGGGTGCTGCAAACCAAGATGCAGTGGTGATGTCGACTGGGAGGGGCCACTGCTAAGGTTTCAACTGAAGACCAGTATTAGACCCCCACCTACTGGGAACCACTGGCACATCAAGAATAAAGATGAAAAAACAAGTTAGAACACTCTCATTTGCACATGTTAGTTATGTATTAGTCATTTTTCCTAGTGGAAGTCATTGGAAAATAACCTGTTAGCTTACTTAGAGACACTCTGACAGAGCCAGTCTCACTACATCGTGTCTCCAGAATGAAAAAGAACAAGCTATTGTCCCTTCCTAACCAACCTGGCTTTAATACGTTATGCTTCTACAGGGACCTTTTAAAGGAAGCAATCACCACAATTTTTCACTAAGATCATTTATAAACCACTGTAAAATGGATAAAATGTTTATGTTTGGCCAGAATTCATATGTTGAAAACTCCACTAATGCAGTGATGTTAGGAGGTCGAGTCTTTTGTAGATGAGTATGTTAAGAGCAAACTATCTGTGAATGGAATTCATTTATTATAGAAGGCATCTGAGGATTTTTTTGCCTTCAACTATATGAAGTACAGCAGCAATGTGCAGCCAGCCAAGAGTCCTTTTACTTTGAACTCAACCATAGTAGCATCTTGATCTTAAACTTTCATCTTCCAGAACTGTGAAAAATAAATTTCTGTTGTTTATAAGCTGCCTGATATATAGTACTTTAATATAGTGTCTTAAACTAAGACATGCATTTACTCTTATGTCAAGATGGGTAAATCAAAGTCATTTGAGATCTTTGATATACTCTGTCCAGCACAGCCATGTCAACAGTAAAGGCTATAATAATGTTTTCAAGCCATCCAAATTGTCCAAAAGCACATCCATTGCAGAATGTCCTCGCTACATTAAATGGCTGTTCACTATTCTGCCAAAGGCAGTAGTGAATGCCCACTGGAAATCCACAAGATTGAACCTGTGGTATTCCTGTATAGAGGGAGAAGGTAAGGAGATCATCAGGCCTTTTCTGAGATTTCAGCCACTCCTCTGTCCCACACATGCCCACTCAGCTACAAGTCATTTTGCCTCAGTTACACATGATCTAGGAGGTGCTAGAATGGACACTGGGTAGGAAGTTAACCAAAGAGAGTATCCATTTATTCAGCTCTGGAGAGGTCATCATCCTGGCTGGGATGGTGTCTTCCTATACTGTAGTTGTGGGGGTTAATTCCTACTCCTCTCATGATCCCATGATGCTGTGTGCAAGCAGCTTAACCCCCTAGTTCAACAACCTAAATTGTGTGGAATGAATTCTTTGAATGTCAGTCTTGCCCTATCTAGACTGACTAGTTTTTTATATCTCCGCAGGAAAAGTTACCTCAATAAACATGTAGTAACGATGTAGTAGTAATGAAAAAAAAAAAAAAGAACGTTATAATTTTTCACCTTTTAGATGAGACATAAATATGGTCTAATTTAATGCCTTAAAATTCCAGTACAGGGAAATGAAGTAATACTTTAATAGTTAACATAAATGCTGTAATGTAACTGTACCTATTCTCTTTTTCCTGTTCTTTTTTAAAAAAAATAAAAGTATATTTTCCTATCTCTCTTCTCCTTTTACCCCTACTAAGGTCTTGAAATAATTTAATACTTCTTTTTTTGTTGTTCATTCAGTAAATGTTTATTGAGTATCTATTATTAATAAGGCACTATTTCTGTGGTGCTACAAGCTTTTAATCCCAGCACAAAAAGCAAAGGCAGGCAGGTCTTTGTGAGTCTGAAGGAAGGCTGGTCCAGCATGTACAGAGCTATGTACAGAAACCCTGTCTCAAGTCTCAAACACAGACACACACACAAACACACACACACACACACACATACACACACACACACACACACACACACACAAATATTCCAACAAACAAAAAAGTGCTAGTCTAGATACAAGTACAGAAGAGAACAAAGTGACAAGGTTTTTAGCTGTTGAGGTAACAGACATTAAAGTTCACATTAATCAGTAGGGGGATCCTCTTTAACCTGACTATAAAGCTGAAACCCAATGGGAGTTACTTGCAGAAAAAACTTGAGGTAGTTTTAGGAATAGAAAAAAGACTTGGTGAATAGATCCAGGTGCAAAGTGGTATATACACTGCCATATATGTATGTGTGTATACATACATATATATGTATGTATGTATGTATACACACACACACACACACACACACACACACAGGACCCTAAAGATCCTTTAGCACATTTAGATTTATAGTTAAGAAAGCAAAGAACCCAGCTATACCACTCCTGGACATATACTCAAAAGGTGCTCCAACATAAAACAAGGACACATGCTCCACTATGTTCATAGCAGCCAGAAGCTAGAAAGAACCCAGATGTCCTTCAACAGAGGAATGGATACAGAAACTGTGGTACACTTACACAATGGAGTACTACTCAGCTATTAAAACAATGACTTCATGAAATTCTTAGGCAAATGGATGGAACTAGAAAATATCCTGAGTGAGGTTATCCAACCACAAAAGAACATACATGGCATGCATTCACTGATAAGTGGATAGTAGCCCAAAAGCTCATAATACCTAAGATGTAACGTATAGACCACATGAAGCTCAAGAAGAAGAAGAAAGACCAAAGTTTGGGTGCTTCAGTCCTTCTTAGAAGGGAAAACAAAATACTCATGGGAGCAATATGGAGACAAAGTATGGAGCAGAGATGGAAGGAAAAGCCATCTATAGACTGCCCTACCTGGAGAACCATCTCATATACAGTCACCAAACCCAGACACAATTGTGGATGTCAAGAAGTGCATGCTGACAGGATTCTGATATAGTTGTCTCCAGAGAGGCTCTGCCAGAGCCTGACAAATATAGAAGTGGATGCTCACAGCATGGGGTCACCAGTGGAGGAGTTAGAGAAAGGACTGAAGTAGCTGAAGGGGTTTCCAACCTCACAGGAGGAACAACAATGTCAACCAACTAGACCCCCAAGAGCTCCCAGAGACTAAACCACTAACCAAAGATTACACATGAAGGGACCCATGGCTACAGCTGCATAAGTAGCAGAGGATGGCCTTGTTGGACATCAATGGGAGCAGAGGCTCTTGGTCCTGTGAAGGCTCAATGCCTCAGTGTAGGGGAAAGCCAGTGTGGGGAGGTGGGAGTGAGTGGGTGGGTGGGTAGCACCCTCATAGAAGCAGGGAGAGGGGTGATTGAATAGGGGGATTCCGGAGAGAGGGGTGACCGGAAAAGAGATAACATTTGAAATGTAAATAAAGAAAATATCCAAAAAATTAAATGAATAAAATGCCAAACATTTAAAGAAATAATAAATGTTACCTGCCAGTTTTTTAATATGGGGGGCGGGGGGAAGAAAGCAATAAGGCTGTCAAGATGGCTCATCAGGTAAAGGTACTTACTACCAAGCCTGACTGAGTCTGATTCCCCCCCAGAGAACCACACTTCAAAAGAAAACTGACTCTCCAAAGTTCTCTGGCCACATGTATGCTGTGGAACACATGCACCCACAAGTGTGCACACATAATAAGTCAGTGTAGCATCTCTGGAGAGGAATTCCTCTAAAAAACAACAAACAAAAACTGTCTCCTCTCCAGCAGCCACCAACTCCCAGTAGCTCCTCTGTTAGGAGTCAGAAGCCTTCAGGAGCCTTCCCACATGCGTGCTGGGATTTTAGCTGACTTGACTTTGTGCATATAGTCACAGGTAAGCTCCTGTGTTGGACAGCACTGTCGTGTCTGGCCAGTCCTGTTTCAGTGCGGATCTCTACTACCTCCAGATCTAAAAATCTTTTCCCTGCCCCTCTTCTCCAACAATTTCTGATCCTTGGGGGTAGCTGGCCCATTTATTTTATTATTTTATGCACATTGGCATTTTGCCTCTATACATGTCTGTATGAGGTTTTCAGATCCCCTGGAGTTACAGATAGTTGTGAGCTCCCATGTGGGTAGTCACTTCTTCAGCCCCTAGCTGTCCCACGTAGAGCTTAGAACTCTATAGTCTCTTTTCTTCTCTCCTGGAAACTTTATTTTTTTTTTAAGAAAAAAAAATTAATTTTATTTTGGGGACAGGGAGCATGCCCTGGAGCTTGTGTGTGGAGGTTAGGACAACTTGTTTGAACCAATTGAACTTACACCATGTGGGGTTCAGGTTGGTGGTAATCGCCTTTATTCACTGAGTCATCTCACTTGAGACAGGGTCTCTGTATGTGGCCAGGCTGGGAAATGGCTGCAGGCTGCTTCAGTTTCTGAAGTGCTAGGAGGATAAGCCTGCCCTAGAATGCTCAGTTTTTCTACATCTTTAACAATAAAGTTTTCCTCAAGGACTTTTAGTTCGGGCAACTTCCCAGAAAGAAGACAATTTTTCATGCATTTAATACTTCTTAAGGTGCATTAGCTGCCACAATGTATCTGAGGGCTAAAAATAGCATTTGAATAGTGCCATTATACCAGTGAACTGGAAGGATATAAAGCACTGGGATTGGGAGTCCAAGGCAAACCTCCCTGATACGGCAAGTATAAGGCCAATATGAGACCATCTCAAAAATCATGACTGGAAAATTAAGAAGGAAAATCTAGAGAAAATACATGATATTCTTTCTGGTGTCTAAAATCAGAGAAGCACAGAGTTTCGGGAGAGTTCTACATTAGTGAGATTCATGGCCAACTCAGAAGTAGTCCTTTGCTTTTCTGGAAGATTAACTAGGCCAGCATCCTCACAATGGCATTTATTTAGTACTCGTGCAGAGCTGGGTCTCTTATGATCATGTTCACAAAGACCAACTACAAGCAAGTACAGTGTTTCTACTAAGAAAAAAAAAAGGCCATTTCTAGCCATTTACTATTTTGAACAGTCTCTAAAGAAAAAGAGTTCTAACACCATCCTTGATTCCTTTGGTTTCTGAACTTTCCTTCATGATGAGGAAAATGATTTAAATTGGATGTGAATACAATCTCTTTTTCTTTATTGATCCATTCATGCCTATGTGTATGAAGGAAAAACAACAGACGGCAAAAGAGTATCCCTCTGTAAGTAAAAGTGGACTGATATAAAGTATCTCTCTCATAAGTGCACACATTGCCCAGGATATGAAATTCAAATTAGTGGTGTGTGGCATGCATAATGATGAGCACATATTTTGTTTCCCACAGCACCCCTGAGAACCAGTTAGTTTATGCATGAAATGGATTCTTTTGGATAGAATAGTGTGAAGGCAAATAACCAGTCTGCATCTTTAAAATAAAATTGCAAATTAAATGAATCAAGGTGCAACGTGTAAAATGATGTATGAATTCTGTTGAATTTAATTGAATCCTAATTAAATTACTTGGAGCAAGATGAATTAGATTGTTTTTAAAGCACATTTCAGATAAACTTAATGAAGTTCTGTAAGCGAAGAATGTGGAATGAGCCTTGTTTAATGACTTGGTTGCTGATATATTACCTTAGAGTGATGAAGAGGTCATGCTGACCTTGGGTCATTCCTTCCTTCAGGGAGACAGATATTATATTACCTCAGAAGAACTGACAGAAAAGAGAATTGGCCATTCTTTATGGTGATGGTAACATAACTTACTGAGACACTTAGTGATGGGTTTGTACCTATATATTTTTTCTCCAAAGATTTTGAGTTCCCTCGCATTGAAATGGTCTACAAAAAGGAAACTGGCCCTAAGATGGATGTTCCCTGAAGGATGCTCTCTTTGTTTCTAGAATCCCTTAGAGGAGATTATGTCAGAGGAAGGGAAGATATCCTACAGAGAGGAAGACACAGATAGTACACAGTTGGGAGAAGAAGTCCCCAAACTATGATAGCATTCACAGGGAGGAAGCATCTAGATTTATCCCTTCCTGCTACTCGGGGAGTTATAGATGTGTAGGAGAATGCTTTGATGGGTCATTTAGAGAAGTTGTATTCCAACATCATGGTTCCCAGCCTGTACAGATTCTTTTGCCCAAAGGTGGCATAAAACCTGCAGAGCTTTAATTCCAAGGGACAATTTGGGTTTAGAAAATAGGCATCCTGCTAGTGCACAGGACTCACTACATGTAAGACTCTAATCTGTTTCTGCTAGAAGAGTAGGAAGTCATGGAATGAAATAGTTTAGGATGAATTGCCTGGGAAGGAAGAGGAGGGCAGGGCAAGGGAGGGGAATAGAGGGCAGGGGGAGAGTGGGAGGGGAGGGGGAAGGGGAACAGAGAGAGAAGGAGAGAAGAGGTGAGGAGAAGACAGGAGAGGAGAGGAGATGGGAGGGGAGGGGAGGGGAGGGGAGGGGAGGGGAGGGGAGGGGAGGGGAGGGGAGGAGAGGAGAGGGAGCCTCTCCTGTCCCCCAATAGTTGAGGATTTCTTCTGAGTACAGAATCAAGAATTTGGAATCAGGCTTAATTTGCTTCATGAAGTTCTGTAGAACAAAAGACCTCTGTGCTTACGCTCTCGGAAACGTTTATTTCCATTTTGGTTTGTACGTTTTTCATAAGTGAAGCTTCTTGCTTCCCTCAAAACAAAAACAAAATTACCTGCCCCTCCCCCAGTCCTTCTGTAGATACTCACCATCTTACTGTGGACAGGAACCATAGTTCTTCGGGGTTGGAGTCAAGAATAAGTGGGGCCAGAGGAAGATAGGAAAGACACAGAAAGGAAAGGTCTCGAGAAAAGTGAAACTTAATAGAATTAAGAAAGGGTAGCTGAGGAAGAGTAAAGGATCACATGTCAGAGTACCAGGAAAAAGAGACCTGTCCTTAAGAACCAACATTCGGGTTCCAAAACAACATAGAACATCAAAGCCAAGTGAGCAAGGGCCTGAATCTGTCATCTGCCCACGAATGCACTGATACCTCATGTATAGTCTACATCCATAGCTAATCAATGGAAGGTGGGGAAACCAAGCCCTTTGAAGAGTAGAACAGGGGCACTACTGTAATATATAATCCATAACTGTTTTCTTGTGGTGTTCTGTTCTGAATTCTCAGCTCTGTCTCAGCTACATTAGTGAGAGAAAGCAGAAACATCAATTTTCTTGTGAACTTGTCCTTTCATGTTTCTCAAGTAAATCTTTGGTTTACTTGACACCCCTAGAATGAATCCTTCAGCATTTTCCCATTTTGTGTTCATGAAAATATTTACTAAAATTTCATAACAGGCAGGGACTAAGGATATGGCTTAGTGGATGTGCTCAGTTACAAGCTGGGGCCATCTGAGAAAACGGAACCTCAGTTGAGGAAATGCCCCCCCCCCCCCACCAGACTGAGCTGTAATAAAGCCCGAGGGACATTTTCTTGGTTAATGGTTAATGTGGGCGGACTCAGCTCACTGTGGGCTGTGCAGTCCCTGGGAAGATTGTCCAGGGGTGAATAAAAAAGTAAACTGAGCATGCTAGGAAGAGTGAGCTAGTAGGTGGTGTTTCTCCATAGCACTGCTTCAGTTCCTGCTTCCAGGTTTCTGCTGGGAGTTCTACCTGGGACTTCCCTGGATGATGAACTACAACTCTAAACTGAAATAAATCCCTTACTCTTCAAGTTGTTTTTATCATGATGTTTTATTACAGAAATAGCAAATGAATCGAGTGGGTAAAGCATTTGCCATGAAACCATAAGTAACAGCATTTAGGTACCCAGTGCCACATTAAGGCTGGATGGAGATAGGGATCTCCAGGGCTAGCTGGTGAGGCAAGTGAAAAACAATCAGGGAAGACACCATCAACAACCTCTGGTTTCCACATGCACCTGTGCACACATGTGCACCCACATACGTAAACATATCCACACCACCCAGATAACACACATTCACCCACACACATACATGCATACCACAAACATAAACATATACAGGCCACCCACATGCACCCACACAATACACCCATGCACACCACACACATACACACATGTACAAATACAGGCTACAGATAGGCATTTAGGAATAAATGAGCAAGGAGGCGGAAGCAGATAGATTGTTGGGTGTATTGTATAGTATTCCATTACTATAACAACACTGGGTATAGTTAACTCATGAAGAGAAAAGGTTCATGTTCCAGACGTTTCAGATTATGATCAACTGACTCCATTGCTTTGGGCCTGTCATGAGGCAAAGCTTCATGCAGATGCACAGGAAAGAACAGAAACACTTGCCTCATAGCTATGAAGCCAAAGGGGAAAAGAAGAGAAAGAAACCAGAGTCATACTATCTCTGTTGAAATCAAAACCTATATGACCTGAAAACCCCTTATTAGGTCTCCCCTCTGAAATACCTACTGATAGCACCATCGTGGAGCCGAAGGATCAACACACAGGACTTCGGGATCTAAGGCATAGCATGGGGCTATGAAGAAGAAATAGGATTCCATCCTTCTACCCACATTCCTTGAAGATACAAATATTATGCACCAACTCTAATAACATCAGAAGCCAAAGAATATCAAAAGACTTATTCCTATCTATGCATGCACATTCGCATAGAAACTTAAGAAAGCACAGATCGAGGCAGTTACACAAACATGGAGGCATTGCACCTGAGCCACGTTGATATTCCAGCACCATAGAACAATCCACATCACTTCAAAGATGAATGATATGCAAACATAGAACAATGTGCTCAATAAACGTAGACTAGCTACAAGACAAGGATAGAGAAATTACTGATTTTTTTTTACAAATACTCTAAGGTAATTGAAGGCCAGTACTAATACCAGGAAGGTTATCCAAAGTATTTAGACTGTTACACTGTTCCTAGCTAAGGGAAGGTAGTCAGAAGGGTAGGTAGTCAGAAGTCAAAATACTACCTGTAGATAGCACAGAATGCTGGGAAAGAGAGTTGTGGCTGAGAGTCTTCTTGATACTTCATTGTCAGCGACAAAACACATTATCAAAGTGATGAAAATAATTTAACTGCCTATGACCTTTTACATCTTGGTTTCCCCGGGTTCTATACATTAAATGGTAATTTAAAAAGCCACATTGATAGGATATCAGGTAGAAGTGAATATCTAGCATTTAAGTTTATGAGAAAGACTTTGTCATGACCATGTGGCACAAGAGAACACACTTAGCACTTTCCTTCCTTTACAGAAACACCTGTAGTATACTGGAGATGAAAACATTGGCAAGAATATAAAATCTGGAGACTATATATATTTAGTTGTGGGGAGAAGCAGAAATCACCCAAATGTGTTATTCAAACTTCAGCCTCCCCTCATTCCACAAGCAACAGATGTCTTCTGAGGGATCAGGGATGAGGTATTTAATCTGTGCATTCAGAAATAGATGCAACAATCCAGCTAGACTCAAGAGTGAGCAGGAACTTCAGCGTAGCAGCTAAGTTAGATGAAGGGCCTGGGCAGAGTCCCACACAGAAGACGGACACCTATATCTAAGTGCTTATGAAAATGGGATTTCATAACATTTAAATCCTCTCTTTTGAGGATGTATATCTTCAACTTTTGGTTGAACAAGATATTCATACAATGGTCTTCCACAGAAACAAAATCCAAATAGCACTGAAGTTCATAAATGGTGTTTTAGAGAAAATGTGATGCTCCATAGAGAATGTAGCAGAGAATAATCTTGAAGGACATAATTATTAACTTCTTGAGCTGCTGGCATATCCATACCAGATCTGAAAGTTGGGTGTCTTGACTTGTAGTAAGTGGTGAGTTTATCTGTGTTCAGTACTCTTCAACAAACTAAAGACAATGGTGGGGCCAGTGTACTTTCTCAGTACCCTGTGAGGTCCCCTTCTATTTCAGAGCTATAGCAAATGATGAAGAGAATAGTTACTTACTTGTAATCCCATGGAGAGGTGGTGCCTCTGATGTTCTCTACAGGCTAGGCTCTGCTTACCAATGGTCTCAGTATAAAGCAGGTTAAGGAGGAGGCTTTCTAGTTTCCCTTCACTTTGACTCAAAATGAAGTAAACAAAATGAAGTAAACAATTCCAATTGTAGTCTCAGGTTAAACAACATGGAAGAGGAAAGTTTTGGGTTTAAGATGAAGAGAAACAGGAAAAAAAAAAGGAAAGGGATGGTGTTTCTGAACCTCTCTGCTGTCCATTTGGAAGATCGTGCGGAGTGGGTGAGGGCAGAGGGAGGGAGGGAAGTAGGTGGAAATGGGGACAAGGAAGGTTAAAGGGGAACATGATCAGGTATTGGGTGGGGCGGGGACAGGACTGAACCTTGAGGGCCAGCAGAAAGAATAGAAACAGGCAACCTCAGGAGGTAGGAGGTGGGGAGACCCTCCAGAATGTACCAGAGACCTGGGAAGTGAGAGAATCTCAGGACTCAAAGGGGGGACTTTAGATGAAATGCCCAACAATAGAGAGAGAGAACTTGTAGAGTCCACCTCCTGTAGAAATACAGGGCATCAAGTGAAAGGATGGGGTTGCCATCCCACAGTCAAAGACTGTGACCCAGAATTGGTCTCCTCTAAAAGAACTGCAGGGACAAAAATGGAGAAGAGACTGAGGGAAAGGAGGTCCAAATTTGGATCCATCTCGAGGGGAGGCTCCAAGGCCTGACACTATTACTGATGCTATGGTGTGTTTACAGACAGGAGCCTATCATGACTGCTCTCTGAGAGGCCCAATAAGCAGCTGAGACATGCAAATACTTACACCCAATCGATGGACAGAAGCGGGGACACCTATGGTTGAATTAGAGACAGCTGGAAGAAGTTGTAAAGGAGGGGGACCCAATAGGAAGACCAGCAGTCTAAACTAACCTGGACTCCTGAGATCTCTCAGACACTGAGCCACCAACTAGGCAGTATACACTTGTTGGTACAAGGTTCCCTGACACTAACCCCAGGTCAAGCCTTCCTACATGGTCATCCTCAGAAAACCCAGGGAATCACAACCAGCTTTCTGTGTGCTACTGACTACATCAAGTGACTTCCAAATACACCTCTGGGTTGCATTTATTCAACTCTGCCTCCCTCGTCATGTTACCATGGGACTCAGCATTTCTCCCAGACTAGGCTTCATCAACCACCTGCTCTTCTGGACAGCTTATTTGTGAACTAACATATTTCTCCTGACTCTCAGGATCTGAAGTGCTGAATCAGAACTTGAGGCAGCCAGGATTGCTAATTCCCTGTTGTCAACTGGACTTGACAGATACAGGAGGGAGGGTTCCACAGCCAGTGAGGAATATAAAATATTCAGTGATGTGATAACTCATGAGAAGGGGCAGCCACACTGCCTCCTTCTTGGTGCATCATGCTAGGGGCTTTTTTTCTAAGTCACAACCATCCCCTTAAGCAATTCACCTTTCAACACAATATAAAGTCCTCTCCTGCATTGGCCATTTCTCCTCTTTATGATGTTGGGTGTGTCCTCCTACTAATGTATCACCAATAACTTCAGATTTCATAAGGCTTTGAACTTTCGAAAATGAGTTATTTTATCTTATGTAGAGGCAGTAGGGGACATATATAAACATATGCCAGTCATAGGAAGACTGCTCTGAGGGTCTCAGGCACATCCATGAAAGAAAGAGTCCTTGACATAAGGAACAAGTAAGTGTTAATCATGAAGGCTCTCCATGAAGAGAAAGGCATTTAGGAGGGGGTTACATTGTCTTACAGTGGAATTACTCAGTGCCAGGTTTGGGACATCTAGGGTGTGCTCACAATTCTAAGGTCCTAGACATAGAGGTTGTGACAACCCAGGCTAAAGCAGGCATCCTAATTTACTTCTCTGTTGCTGGGATGACAACACTGACCAAAAGCAATCCAAACTCAAGGATAGCCAAGCTAGGAATGAGAACAGGAGCCTGGGGCAGAAACTTAAACAGAGACCAAAGAAGAAAGCTGCTTACTGGCTTGTTTGTCTTGCCTTCTTATACAACCCAGGCTACCTGGTCTGTGATGGCATTGCCCACAACAGGCTAGACCCTATGCCACCAATCAGTAATCAGAAAATGCCCCACAGATATGGTCACAGGCTAATCTGGTGGAAATGATTAGCCAGTTAATGTTTTCTCTTCCTAAATAATTTTAGTTTGCAAAGCTGACAAAAACTAACCAGTACAGCAGGTATATGGACCCATACCTAGAGTAAATTAGAAAACCTATTTGTTTAATAATTTTATAATTCCAGGAGCTGAGAAGATGGTTTAGTGGGTAAAAGGTCACAAGCCTGACAACCTAAATTCAGGTCCTCAGATCAATTCCAGAAACAATGGTACCTACATGTCTGGAATCCCAGAAGCCCTATAAATGAAATGGCAGAAACAAGAGAATTCCTAGGAAGCTTACAGAAGATTTAGCCTGGAGTGTGCAAAGCAGCCACAAATAGGGTAGAAGGCAAGGACGGACAGCCAAATTTGTACACTGCCACTCACCCAGTATGCTGTGAAAAGCCAACATTCAAAACACACACACACACACACACACACACACACACACACACACACACACACAAACATATGTGCACATGCACACACATACATGAACACATGCAAATACATACACACATACACATAGGCACACACATGCAAACACACACACACACACACACACACACACACACACACACACACACGATGTATACACTGTGCTCATTGTTTTTTGTCAATTTTATACATACCAAGGCTAATCTGCGAGGAGAGAATCACTAGTTGAGAAAACACCTCTATCAGCTTGCCTATAAGCAAGTCTTGGGGGTGGAGTGTTTTCCTGATTAATGATTAATGCAGGATGCCTCAGTTTAATGTGGGAAGGTGGTCCTGGGACGTATAAGACAGCAGGATAAGTAAGCCATAGGAAGCAAGGCAGTAAGAAAAGCTCCTCCATAGCTTCTGCTTCAGTTTTTGTTTTCAGGTTTCTACCTTGAGTTCCTGCTCTGACTTTCCTCAGTGATGCAGTGTTACCTGAGAGTTGCATGAAGAAATAAAACCTTTCCTGCACACGTTGCTTTTGGTAGGTGTTTTGTTAAAGTGATAATAAGTAAACTAATACACACACATACACACTCACACACAGATACATAAGAATAAATATTTTAAACCTTTGTAAACATGAATACCAATATAAAATAATGATCTAAATGTGTACTATACATAAGAAAAAAAAAGAGAAAACAACCAAACTGTTTCTACTTGATATTTGAAAATTGTTTTCTGTAAAATTGAATCAGAATGAAAATCAGGAGAAACTATCTTCCTTTTGGTAACCCTGAGCTCTGAAATATGCATTTGCAGTATAGATTGGCCTATTTTTCTCTAACAATATGATTAACCTTTCTATAAACATGTTCTTTGTTAAAATTCATTTTTTCTATCTAGAAATGTTGCCACTTATGCATCTAAAAAACTAGTTTTATTGGATATAAATGACAGGGCTTTTTTGTGGGGGATACTAAATATAGCTCTGCCTCTAAAATTGGAAGGAAAAGGCTTCCAGGTTGAGGCAACAGCTTTCTGTTCAATCACAGCACTGAGGGAGAATGCTTTTACAGCTGGTGTCATTTAATGGTTTTTTTTTTCCCCCAATTTCCTTTCTGTCTTTCCCTTTTGCCATCAAACAGATTTTGCCTACAGAACTCTGTGGTCCTAATTCTTCCCCAGGTTTCAAGGTCCTGTTGATACTGCAAAAACACTCAGGTGAAATGCAGTCTTGTTCTGATCAACAATATCACTTCTGGATCTGTCCCTCCCAGACACTGATCAGCTCCTGGCACAACTTAAATCCAGACGCAACATTCAGGGAAACATCTGGAACCAGCTGTTGACCCCTCCCTTCCAGTAGAAGAAGCACTTCAGCCCCACAATCCTTTGCAGCCTTCCCTTTCCACCTGTTTACTTGAGAAGCAGCCACTCAAGAAAGCAGCCACTCAAGAAAATATGTAGTAGTCAGCCAATGACAAGGAAATTATATGCTAATGTGTCCCCATGTGTATCTCTGAAGATGAACAAGGCACAAGTGAACAGGAAAAATGGCTGCAACTGAGGAGCTTAACAAATTGTGGTATGTTTGAAGACAAAAAACTTCCAAGTCATATGTCTATGAACAAATATCTTGGAGCATCTAAGATATGTCGAACAATAAAAGAGAATAAAAATGAATACTCAATCACTCCTGATTGAGGAAAGTAAGTCATTTTGAAGATTTTAGTTCTTGCAGAGACGGTAACAACAATCATAACTAACATTCATGTAGTAATTAGAAAGTACCAAACATTTTACAGGTTTTATATGAACTGACCCTACAGTCTCTTAGTGTTTATTTGATGGTGATTTTGATTGGCAGCTTGACTGGACTGAGGGAGTCCTAGGAGATTAGTGAAATGCATTTCTGGATATGTCTGTGAAGGCATTTACAGAACAGATTAATTTCTTTCAACATAGGATCCAATGTGAATGTGGGTGGTACCATCCTGTAGGCTACCGACAGCTTTCCACTTCCTCCATCCTGATTATTCTCTGGCAATCTGTTCTGCACCTCTGTGTCATGATGGACAAAAATCTTTGAAACTATTGGCCAAAATAAATTCTTCCTTCTTCAAATTATTTTTCTTGGGGTTTTCCATACTGACTAAAAGTCTAAATAATATAGTGGGCATTTTTACCTTCTTCATTTTGTAGATGAGCATAGATACAAAGCAACTAGCAACTTGTATAAGGTGCACATAAAAATCTTCGGCACATGTAAACACAAGTGATGGAAATCCAAACTCAAACTGAAGCCAGCAACTGATTACTTTGTTATAGCCCAAACCAATAAATCGACACACAATACCCCAAGGACATAGAAACATCAGTCACACAAATACATCAGTCATGTATGAAAGATTTACTTTTGTTTTATTTATGTGTTTGTCCACATGTATGTCTGTGCATCACACTCATTCCCAGAGCCTGTAGAAGCCAGAAGACAACTCTGGATGCTCTGGAACTAGAGGTATAGATGATTGTAAGCCCCATGTGAGTGCAGAGAACTGAACCTGCGGCCTTTGCAAAGCCAGCCAGTGCTCTTAATGGCTGAGCCACCTCTCCAGCCTCATGTCATTATTTTCCTTTTTCTTTTTTTATCATATGTTTTACTCCCATAAGTCTTCACTCCTAGGATTTGTATGTCCCTTGACTACAAAATGACGTGAGAGGGAAAGGAGTGAGGACAGACCTTGGGGAGGAGTAAGAAGATACCACTCATTCGGAAAGCCCTTGCTTTATCTGCTTGTGTTTCTTAAAATAACTGTTAGAGAGCATACATCTGTCCTTTAAATTATTTACTAACTCTGCATCTCTGCCTCTTAGGGCCTTTACAAAACAGCATATACAGGATGGGATGTGCACTAGACTCTTCAGAAGGTTCTGAGGTTTCTTAACAACACTGAAAATATTATGTAATATAACGTATTTCTAGAAAAACATACTTAACACCTCTCCCCCCAAAAAAGCCACTGGCTTTTAGCATAGCAATAAAATGATTAGTTAGTGAGTTGGTAGGTGTTACTAATATGTATTTTTATGGATTTGGGTATACATGGGTGAGAATAATTATAAAATAAAAGAAAGGATGAGAACGAGTGAGCTTTCCTTTCTTGAATTTCAGAAGACAAAATTTAAAGTTACTTATCAGCACATATAAATATTCAAAACAAAATGGGAACTGGGGCTTAACAGCTGGGCAACACTGGCATACTCTTGCATTAGTGATAGCAGCATGGACTGTGAAACAATATTGTTGGTGGTGTTTCTTGTTACAATTGGTCATGTCATTCATGAGAATTTAATGAAATCAAAAGATGGGAAGCTAGACTTATTTCATGATTATTGTTCATAATGTTTCATTAAGTCATGGTTGACATGATCAAATAGTAGACAGCAGTTTCATATAATGGCCAAAAATGTGAACATATAAAATTGACATAATACCAAATGAAAAACATTTAGAAATTATTTATGGGTCTTAACTACAGGTGAATATATTTTATGCGCATTACAAAAATGACTAAACCATAATACCAATCGAAGAATATTCAGAAATTATTTCTGGGTCTTAACTACAGGTGAAATTATTTTATTCACATTAGCAGATCTTTGCCTCATTTTTGCTTTCTATGTATCATAACAAAGATTGATCAATAAATATATTTTACTATTAAATCTCTTCTTGCTTACTGAGTTAAATCATGAATAACTTGGAAATGGCAGAAAAATGTGATAGATTTTGAAAAAAAACCACTGTGTGTGTTTGGGGGGGAAAGGATGACATTGGACCAGAACATTGTAATATATATGCTGGGATATCACATTCTTATTACTTCCATGGGAAATGTTTTATGGTTATTAATTAGAAGACTGTAAAATATTCTGAATTAACAGCATAAAAAATTCTTAGTTATCAAAAAGAAAATCTTTGTAAGATTTTTATATAGTTTTTCTTTACTTTTATTGCCTTTAATTTTGTAACTTTTATTAAGATGATTTATAAGCTCCAATCCCTTTCTGTAACCCAGCTCAAATCCTTTCAGATTGTTAGCACAGTATAAATAGGTAAGAAATATTGATTTCTCGTGCTTACTAAGTAGACGTAGTTAGACAGTTCTTTGACTAGAAAAGTGCAGGCAAAGTTGGAGTGGGGGTAGGGGGGAGACACTGCCATAAAGGGTACATATTCCAAGGCTGAACATTTGACATGGTGTGATGTGCCATGGATTTGCTGTAATTCACTTCAAAGCCTAAAACTATGTTTTTAAATGACAGACTCTTCAAAAGGATATGATATTACACAGGCAAGCAGTCTTTTCACTAGATTACGTGGTAGAAACTATTTTCATTTTGCTGCTGAAAAGCATTAAGGACCACAGTTTCTAAAAAGAACCTGGGTAGATTAATAAAAACAATGTTCCAAACATATTGTAGTCATAATATGTGGCAAATATTTGCATAGGATATTATAATTACTCTTATTTAAATTTCAAGATACCCCACTATGCAAGATTCTACCATTAATTTCCAGGTTATAGATGAGAAAAGAGTCAGAGTGAACCTGGCTTCCAGCTTGAAAGATAAATACCTCTAATTTCCCATAGTATAAAGCTGTTAAGGCAAGATATCTAATGCTTAAAAGATTTTTAAAATGAATTTTGTGTATGTATGTATATATACATATAAATCATCTACATATGCATCTACATCACAAATACACCTTAGTATGTAGAGATACACTGTTGTCAGGGCATGGGGAGTTTTGCAAGATGAACTGCAAGGCAACTGGAAACCAAGCAAAGAGAAAAAAATCTGAAACTGATCCAATGGCCTCATATCTGATGAGGAAATTTCTAAAATAAAGGATTCCTACATTATCCCTTGCACATCTATTAGACGATGTCCTATAATTGACTGTGGATGACCATAAGTTTAGCTGTACCATATGCCAACTATTTGTTAAGTAGGTAAAGATAGTTCATTTGATTTCACTGATTCATTATTCGTAATTTCAAACATTAAAGTAAGGACTTCCTGTCTTTAATTTTCTTCTTTCTCTCATAGTATGGGTTTGGTGTATTTGCAGCAAGTCCTGTTGACTCACTTTCAGAGCCTCTTACATGCCATTGCTCACTAAAGTGTCAGTCCATGCTACCAGCTTCCAGATCTACATTCTTTGTCCACAGTCCCTTTCAATCCGTGTATGTGGTAGGTAAATGAATCTCTAAGAAACATAAAGCACCTTATATAGAATAATGCCTTTCTTAGAACTGTTGGAATTCTAAGTCTCTTCTAACTTCTTGCTGACTGCAGCCACTTTGCTTCCTGGAAACTTCCTTTGTTGCCCCCTCCAGTGCTCTAGTGCTCAGTATTTTTCCCCAAAATACTTGTAGCTTCCCTTAGAGATGACTCATCTTGTCTTCCACCTAACTAGAGACCAGCCATCTTTCCTCTCTAGTACTGCTTCCTCTGATTTCTCTCTCTAAGGTTCTTATGCCTACCGAACACTGAGGTTTCTTTATTGCTTACTATTCACTATCAATCATCCCAAGGAGACACTCAGGATGTCAGAGGTCAGGCATTTGTAACTCACCCTGCTTCCAACCTTACTCTCACATGGGAAAAACTAATGACCATTTCAATAGCTCAATGACAACCTATAGAAATCCTAGCTAGCGAGCCAAGTGTGTTGAAATATTACTTATTTGTTTATTCTCATGAAATACCCAAAGTTAAAACACTGAAACTCTAAGGTAAAATTTCAAATGTACTCAAATGCAGAATTTGTGCAGCACATTATTTTTGAAATGACCTGAATGAGTTCATCTAATCCTAAGAGAGAAAGTACAATTAAATCCTCTTTTAACTGATGATACATGAGGCCCCTCCAAAAGTCCCTCCCAGGGAAGGGTGTAGTGGTGCCACTATTTTGAAGGCTTAAATGCCAACTGGTTTACATCTCAGAAAAGGTTACTATTGTATATATTCTGAGTAATATTTTTCTGTGATATAGAATTGAACCTAAAGCCTTACACATGCTAAATAGATGCTTTACCACTGAGCTCTGGGCTCGCCCCCAATTTAATTAATATGGGGTGCTGTGAAAATTTGCATGTCATCTTTCTATGCAAGCAATGCTAGCCTTCCCAGAAAGACTTCATTTTTAGAATATGTGCTGCAGAAGCAAACACAGAATTCATTTTGTAAAAACTGTCTTACCCAATGTCACTTTTTGTTGGATTTAAATGTGTATTTTTATTATTTTATATATTGACAAATTGTAGTTATACATATTCACGAACTATAAAATGATATTTGATTTAGTATATCTATTACCCCCATATCTAATATTTTTTGTGATGAGAACACTTGAAATTTATTCTCAGTGATACTGAAATGCACACTACTCAAACCTTAGTTCTGTTTACCAAGAAGTATATTTGATCTCAAAATTAAAACCATTCTTCTTTCTTCTACTCAGCAAATCCTGTATCACATTTTAACTCTGCTAAGGTTTCCATGGGAAAACACCAGCATGAATATCTAGTGCCATAGGAACTAAGCCAAATAAGCTATGAGGGGGGAAAAAACAGCAATTATCCATGGGCAGTAACCCAAGAGGCACTCCAGGACCCTGAAACTTGCCAGCCTTCCTCCATCCCCAAGCTGGCCAACTGACAATGGGCATTAATGATATTAGCAAGGTCATGTGTTGAATATGCTTTTTCTTCCAAATCTCATCAACTCCCAGGTGTCACCTGGCTTGGCTTGCTTCACCTCCGGTACACTGGGAAAGCCTTCATCTTGGAAAGAGTCAGTGACAGATCCAGCATGGTTTCTGACATACAAGGCTGTCTGTCTACTGTGTATCTGGAAAATTTCTTATACTTTGTGAATGCTAACAAAGAAGACAATTCTTGGGTGAGGCATGAAACTGACTGCCCAAGAAAACTCAAGGATTCTCAGGATGCTCTCACAAATAGGCAGGGACAATCACAGTCCAGTGTTTGTTCCTTCTAAAGCTTTTCTTAAAACATAATTTACTTATTTTCATCTTGCAAAAAAAACTTCACTGAATAACTATGTCTCACTATGAAAGCATACAGCATCAACAGCATGTAGCCAAAGACCCACAAATAAAAACAAAAATATTATTTTGCTATCTTGTGTATATAATTGGTAACTTTTCTCAAGTAATTGTGTAACCTACGATGGAGGGGAAGGTGAGACAACCTTGTATCATAACAATAGATTTTATCCAGTAGCATTAAATCAGCTGCTGAAAGAAAATCTTGAGGGCCAAATGTTAAAACACGATTTTCTTCTCATTTTCTGTAATTAAATAGGTTCTTGGTTTTTCTTTTAACACATGGTCATATGCCTTCAAGCAGTCATTTATGCATCTATTTATCTGAAAATAAAAATGTGTGGAGATGGTGATATTCAGGGATTTGGAATTATTAGACATCAAACATTTCTTTGTCTGTAATTTTGATCTAATTGAGTTCTGTTTCATCATAATTTACTGTTACTGGCACCATTTTTTTTCTGTATATTGTGGAAAAGATTGAGTTGTAGAAAAGAATAGGCCAGAAGCCAAAGAACTGCATTTATCATTGTAACTGCTGGCCACTTTTATTATTTAGGTGTTTAGTTTTACCTTAACATTTTTCTGGGTTGTTCTGGATATCAAATTTGAAAATATGTGCTTGACTTCTACTCAAGTTTTGTAAACAAGGTTTTGAGTCTTTTATGGGATTTCAGGTGTTTATGACAGGTGACCTAAGGCATCCCTTGAAGCTAGTCGTGTGATCTGGGACAGGCTCAATGACAACACAGGAGCAAAGACTTAAGTCAAATGGAAGAAGTTAGAGAGTGTGGAGACTCCATCTTTCAGGATTACTTTTACTATAATGGTTTATATCTTATTCTTCCCTCTCTAAAGAGAGATGAGGATGTAAGAGCCCAGGACCATAGAAAAGTCTCATAGACTCCCAACCCAGATAGCACAGCTCACATGAAGAAAATTGTCACCAGAATTTCCATTATTTTATCCTGTAAACTAATTCATTTAACATTAACACTCTTAGCCTCTGAGATCATAGGGTAATTATACACTAATGTAAGAGCACGAGACTCTAAGAGATTGTCTGACCTCAAAAATCAAATTGTCAAACCTCTTCATTTTAAAGCTGAAGAAAATAAAAGTCAAAGTGACTAGATGAAAAATGCAAGGTCACAACTTGCTAGTGGCATTGCTAGTCTTGAGTTCCCAGAATCCTATTTTGTAGTTCAGACACCGTCTCTTGGTGTATTCCTGAGTTCTGACAGTTTGAGAACAAAAGAAATACCCTAAGATGGCAAATTCCTCAGGAGATAAATTCTACTTGGAAGTCGTTTCTTTTGGGTGATTTGTGAATGTGCTTGAGATGCAATTTCAGAAGTCAGTTTGCTGTGCATAGGACCAAATGATGGTAGCGTACTTGGCCAACAATGCTTACAAATCAGGTTTTTAAAAATCCTTTCACCCAGTTGAAATGCCACAAGATTTCCATTTGACATAGTTTCCAGAACTTCTCATGACAGGCACTAAAGCAGATAAGCAAGTTGTTTCAAAGAATAGTCACTATACTGATGAGAGAAGGGACCTTCCTGTGTGCTCTATGTCTCCATTTAGAAGTGTTTTCCATAGTAAGCACAAGTGTCTATCACCTTTATTAGGGAAACCAAGGATTGTAGAGGAGCACCAAGTCTAAATTTGGCATTTTCCAAGGAATTAGCATGTAGATTAGGAAGCTGGGAGAGAAGTAACCACTTCAAAATATATTGGGACAGTTGCTTCTTTATTAACCATTTATTAAATACTTTAGCTGTTTTGCATTCAATCTATTTGCATGGTAACTGTAAAAATACTATTATTCACTATTAAGATTCTAAGCTGGGTCTTTTAATACCTGCCAAATATATTACCTTTGTAGGTCAGTTCTACTCAATGATCGCTAGATCATTGGAGTAAAAGAGAAGTGTAACTTTGGGTTGAACTTGCCTGTTAATATAAGCAAATATAAGATCATTTCCCTTTAAATCTGGATAATTGCTGTCAACCTCCACTTTAACAGAACCTGGAGACATAGCCAAAGAAATTCTTTGCATAGGATTTTATTTTTAGTTTATAGATAGCTATTTATTATATAATATAGATGGAACACAATAGAAGCTTTTTTAAAAGTCTCTTGAGAATAAAGCATCACAACTGTTCAAATTATCAATTACTGGCCATCCCTTCACTGGAAGTAAAAGCTGATCCCCCCCCCCACACCTATTAGATAGTTTGCTGCTGCTAGCCAGCTGTTAATTTCTTCTCTTTTATTGGGAATGTCTGCCTTTATCTCACTTTTTCCTGTTAGCCCACAGCCTTGGGTACTTCCTAGTTGATCAATCATTTCATCATGGAGCTTCTATGAGGTATTGGTCATTTTTTTTCCGTGTTGATGATTTTAGTATTTATTGAGTTATTCAAATCTCTCTTAGACAAATCTGACCAACTGTGCATCTAGAAGGGGATAAAGTTTATAGCAACTGGCCTTGCTCTATAGTTCTGCTCCTCTGCAGAACACCAAGATAACACCTTCCCTGAGAATTGAGGCCTTGTTAACTCAACTTATCTACATCCTGATGTTGGTTGGGCAAAACATAGCAATGAAAAGAAGGTACTAGACAGTGCAACTATCAAGTACCCCCGTGAATCTTCTCTACATTATTTGTAGACTCCAGTGATCACATTCACATGACACACAACCCAACAGCAACAGCTAACCCTGTATCAGCTACACACCTCTGCATCAACCAGACACCCCTAAAGAAGCTACACATCCCCTATCCCAGATGCACGCACTGCAGCAGATACACACCCCTGCAGAAGATGTACATCTCAGTTCTTCTTTTGATTCCACTGACTTTGTCTGTGTGTGGGTTTCTAAACCCATAGTTTGAAACTTTTATTTTCTTTGAATGTCCTTACTTACTTACTTGTGTTTGTGTGAGTGTAGTGTATACACACAGTCACTGGTAGAAGAGGACTTTGATTGTCTATCTTCAACCCCACTCTGCCTTATACCCTTGAGGCAGGGTCTCTCACTGAACCTGTAGCTAAGCTGGCAGCCAGCTTGTCTCAGTGATTTGGTCATTGTGTCTCTGTCTCCCGCAAAGCCCGGATTACAGACCTACACACTAACCAGATTATTTTACATAGGTACTGGGAGTTTGAACCTAGGTTATCAGGCTTGTTCCGGAGTTCTTTAACCCAATTAGCCATCTCCTCAGCCTTCGTGTTTTAAAATTTTTTTTAATTAGATATTTTATTTACACTTCAGATGCCATCTCCTTTCCCCATTCCCCCCCTTAGAAAACCCCTATCCCATGCCCCCTTTTCCTTTTTGCACATATACATTTTTTAAAAATGTTAATCATAGGCTTTATAAGTTTGGTATTGCTCAATCAGAGGTGTAACCCATTACCCAACCTAGATATATCAACTATCTTTGACTGGTGGAGATACATGAACATCTGCCTTCCTGTCTCCCCCCTCTTTCTCTCTTTCATCACCTAGCTTCTCCTCTCCTTCTTCTCCTCCTCTTCTTACTCCTTCTCTTCCTCTCAGTACTCCTCCCACCTTAGCTCCTCCTACATATCACCCTTCCTGTTAAAATGAAACTTTTCTCTCAAAATACAATTAGAGCATAATTATGCCAATTTGTACCAGTGAGGTACAAGATAGTCCTCATACCCAGTCCATCATTTTGTTGACTAACCAGAACCTCTGTCATCTCTCCTAACTCAAACACTTAGTTCTGAACCTGGATTTTTCCTTGGCTTTAGGATGAATGTCAACTGACGACCATCCACTCAAATCTTTTCTCTCAAGGTAAATAGCCAGGATTGGCGATGAGGCTATAAGTTTTCAACCCCGTCAGAAATCCAGAATGACTGAGTTAGCTATAATTGTGGAGCATGGTATTGGTCATTTTTAAAGCCAGCTCTTAATTATTTGGATGCCAATTAGCCAGGGACTGGAATGAAACAGATTCTGATTTTTTTCTTTTCTTTTCTTCCCTGCTGCCTGCTTTTTGGCCACAGTACAGCTTGTTAATTTCTTCTAGCTACTTCATGAGTTGGGGAGGGGCAGAGATAGGAATAAATGCCTAAAAACTTGAAGTCTATTTTCTTAGTTGGAAGTTCTATTTGGCAAAGGTAGGTTTTAAAACTGTACAATAAATCTAAGCTTTCTTGTGTTGAAATGGAAGCTGCCAGCATTGCACTGGCTACTTTCTTCTGTGGCATGAAAACCTGTTCAAATGAGTGGTTTGCTTGATGTTGAACTTTTTCGTACTGAGAAGGACAGGGCAGTCAGTCTGCCTGGAAATCAAAGTACCATGTTGTCACAAGTTCACCACACTGTTAACCTCAGCAGTACTAGCTAATGATGGGGTTAATGTTTCTGTTGTATTTCCATTTTTTCCCTTGAATTAAGAAAGTGGAGCTGTGGGAGATTTCAAGGAACAAAGATGCTTTCATATAAGACATGCAAAAAATGCCATGTTAAATTTTCATTTAAGATAGACTATCATTTTGCATCAATGGGGACAAAAATAAAATACCACTAAACGCTAGGAATAAAATTTTAATTCATTTTTATTGGTTGTTCACATTTTTTTTTTTTTTTTTTTTTTTTTTTTTGGTTTTTTGAGACAGGGTTTCTCTGTATAGCCTTGGCTGTCCTGGAACTCACTTGGTAGACCAGGTTGGCCTCGAACTCAGAAATCCGCCTGCCTCTGCCTCCCAAGTGCTGGGATTAAAGGCGTGCGCCACCACTGCCTGGCGGTTGTTCACATTTTACTAAGGGTAACGGTCTATTTTTGAGAAAATATAACTTTGAAGAGAGACGCCTCTTTCTCATGGGATTTGATGGCAATATTTGATTCTGAAAGGCAGGGGATAGTGCTCAAACACTGCATGTATTAAGCACCAATCCTAAAGCTCTGTCATTTTGGCATTGAACCATTTGATGTTAGAATATTTTAAAATGTAAAGATCTAAGAACTGTATGTTTCCCTTCTGTCTACCATATTATATAGTTGATATGCCTGAAAGTCCCTGCTTCAATGGAGAAAATGACAGGTGTATAAAATAAATGTAGACACAAAGAAGTATTTGCTACCTTTGAAGGGGATACTAACCAGCATAATTTCCCTAAGGAAAGGTGGTACTGTCTTTGAAAATAAATTTTTTATGAATAACTTAAATATGATTATGTGAGAGACTGTTCAGTTTAGTTGCTCCTTAAAGGGATCTTTATATGGTGCAGAAGAACAAAACCAAGAACACTGTTCAAATCTCTGCTCTGTTACTGGTATAATGACCTTAAATGATTCACACAGCCTCTATGAGATCTAAGTTTCTCAAGTGTAACATGATGAAGGTGATGATGCCCAATGGTTTCATAAAGGTTAGATGTGGAACCAAGCAAGAAGTCTTTCACACACCGTCTATGTGTTTTTAGAAGGTAAGTTATGTTTAATAAGGTTCCATTCAACTTTCCAAAAGTAGAGGATCATCGCAGACAGTCTAACCTATACCTCAGAGAACTCTTCTGAGAATCTAATAAAAATAAAGTTACGGTAAGCTCCCCCGAAGCTGACAGTATCATCATAAATAAGTGGAGCTATACAATAAATAAGTGATAAGCTAGACGTGCCAAGCCCTTGGCTTTTTTGTAGCTTATTACCATAAATTTTTACTTTTCTTTCCTTTTTGAGAATTTTGTTTTTGCTTTATTTTCTATTTAGATAAAGTTCACATAAAATTCCCCATTTTAGCCAATTAGTGTTTAAATCTGGTGTCCATGTACAACATTCCAAAACTGTCATCACCCTGTATCATACCCACTAGAAACTATGTCCTAGAAGTCAGATACTGGTGTCTTTGCTGACACCAGTATCTGACTCCCATGCCTCTGATCCTCTACAGGGTAGCAGTCTTGGATTACACAGGTTAAAATGTTGGACCAAGAGGAGGTAGAACCACTGGCATTCATTTAAACAAAGTGATGCGATCCTTTATTTGGGGAGATTTGGGAGGCTAGACAAAGCTATTGAAGTCATCCTACCACCCTATCAGGCATGGGTGTCAGCATTTCTTCTTGGGTTGAGGTGTCTCATTCTGAGAGATTTAGTGTGATGACATAATGATAATGAAAATTATCATTAGAAAAATGATCATGAAAGTCAGGTGTGGTAGTGCATGCTTTAATCCCAGCACTCTGGAAGTAGAGGCAGGGAGATTTCTGTGAGTTGTCCAGACTGGTCTACAAAGTGAGTCCAGGAAAGCCAGGGCTCTGTTGCACAGAGAAATCCTATCTTGAAACAAAATAAAACAAAACAAAACAGAAATTAAAAATGATAATGAAGCTGTGTAGTTTCTTAGTCCCTGTCATTGCTGTGGGCTTCCTCATTAGCCAGGTCTGTGATATTGGCCCTTTAAGAACATAGGTGTGCTTCCTGTTATTTTTGTTATTAGAGGTGGAATTATGTATGTGTAGCTATCTTCTTTTGGGTTTGTTGGAAGACTAATTTCTTGCTTTTTCTAGGTTGTAGTTTCCCTCCTTGTGTTGGAGTTTTCTATTTATTATCCTTTGTAGGGCTGGATTTGTGGAAAGATATTGTGTAAACTTGGTTTTGCCATGGAATATCTTGGTTTCTCCATCTATAGTGATTGAGAGTTTTGCTGGGTATAGTAGTCTGGACTGGCATTTGTGTTCTCTTAGGCTCTTGTATGACATTTGCCCAGGATCTTCTGGCTTTAATAGTCTCTGGTGAGAATCTGGTGTAATTTTTATAGGTCTGCCTTTATATGTTACTTGATCTTTTTTCCCTTACTGCTTTTAATATTTTTCTTTGTTTTGTGCATTTGGTGTTTTAATTATTATATAACTGGAGGAATTTCTTTTCTGGTCTAATCTATTTGGAGTTCTGTAGGGGAGAATTTGAGGGTGGGGAGGAGGGAGAGGGTGTGTGGGTGGGGACACATCCTCATAGAAGCAAGAGGAGGGGGATGAGATAGAGGGTTTCTGGGTGGGGTGGAATGGGGGAAAGAAGATAATATCTGAAATGTAAATAGAATATCCAATAAATTAATCTAAAAAAAAGATATACCCAAAAACCAAAACCAACCAAACAACCAAACAAAAAAAAAAAAAAAAAAAAGAGGAAAATATTTGGAGAGTAAAATGTATTGCTATCAATATGTACTTGTACAACAACAACAACAACAAAAGAACATAGGTATGGCACACTCAGTGGATTAGTATAGAGACTGTCTCTCTGGAGGAGGTCCAAGCAGCTAACAGGAACTGAAGTTTAGCTTTGTGGAGCAGGAAAGACTCTCCTTGTGGCTCCTTTTCTGGCTGCCCTTGTTTGGCTGGGTTTTGTCTTGTTCTCTCTCCTTGTCTTTCTCACTGGCCTGGGCCTGTGAAGATGCTGATGTTTCAAACTTCTTCTCATCTCTATAAGATTTTGCTATTTTTATCTAGTGTTCTACTTTTAACAAAGAAATTTGAGATCACATAAAATGCAAAAAAAAAAAAAAAAGGTATTTCTGATAGGATTGTAAATTAAAAAGAGTTTTAAAGGACAGAGAAAGAAAAAATTGTTGTGCTAGAAACAGAATCATTTAGTTACTGCAGTTGACACCTGAAATTAACTTGAGATTCTTAGTAGCCAAGACAAAGGGCTCCTTTCCCTAATAAATCACCTAAGAATCTTACTGAATTAATTCTACTTGCATTATCACCATTTGGAATCTTTCTATGGCTTGCTCAGACTCTCCTGAGACTTCAACTTATCAATCACTTTCAGTCATCGAATTTTCTACATTCAAGTATTCACTATGAAAGTTTAATGAGTTTGTGGGTGGGGCCCTTGCTCCTTTCTTGAATTTATTCTGAGAAAAAGTGATAATTTCACAAACAGAAAGCATAAACCACCCAACACATGTTTACAAGAATTGAATCGTGTCAACAAAGGGTTGGATAGGTTGGGGATAACTTGATCAAATGTTTCCCTTCTCAGTTTCCCTAGACAGATATTAAAGAATGTACCTAGCTTTGAGACCTTTTATCATCAGAATATTTTATCCCATAGCAACTGGTACCTCTGACACAGTACGTGTTCTCATATTCTCTTAGAATAGAAAATGTGATTCTGCAATGAAAGAGCCATTGAACAGTGTAGTGTCATAATCAGTATACTATTACTGTCAAGAGACACTATGACCACAGAAACTCTTATAAATGGAAACTCCTATAAAAGAGCTTGCTTACAGTTCAGAGGTTTGGTCCATTATGAGCATGGCAGAAAGCATAGGAGCACATGGCAGACATGCTGCTTGAGGATCTGACAGTTCTACAGTCAGTTCCACAGGCAGTGGGGAGAAAAAAGACACCAGGCCTGGATTGAGTATTTGGGACCCCAAAGGCCACCCACAGTGACACACTTCCTCCAACAAAGCCACACCTACTCCAACAAGGTAATGCTTGTCAAGTATCACCACTTTCTAATGACCAAGCTTTCAGCTGCATGAGCCTATGGGATCCATTCTTATACAAGCTACCACAGACAGATATGTCTTATAAGACGGTATTCTGAAGCAGAAAGATTTTTAGAACTGCGCCATGTATTTCAGATAACATTAGCCCAATTGCAGGTAACACCTATTATTGCTACCCTATTTTGCGCCAGATGAAGAGATTAAACAAACAAATAAAACAAAACAAAAACAAAGAGTAGAACAATAACAACGATTAAGATGCTTTTTTCTTCTTTAGGTCCTTGGGATTTCCATGTGGCACACCAAACTGTGTTGACTGCCTGCTCTAAGCCAGGCGGTATGGGAGATCATTTGTGTGTTTACTACTGATGGCCAAATAAATGCAAAAAAAATGAATGATGAAGTGCATCTGAAACTGGAGCCTCATATGTTCCAACTTGAGTCTGAAATACAAATTATTGTTACTGCTGTGGCTATAAACTGTGCTTCCCCACTCCCACCCCAGGTTTCTCTACTCCAAAATGGCCCTTTTGAAAGCGTGACCTCATTATTTTCACAAAGCCTTTCATCATGTGTGATTTCCCAGTTTATTTTATCTCAAGTCGCTCTATCTACTGTATACTCTATTAAGCTACACAAGTACCAAGTGAAAGTGATTTATGTCATTTAAATTGGAAACCTACAAAAGAAAAGCCACTGTTGTCTGGAATGTCCCTCAAAAGAATATGTGCTTATCTTTCCATTTTATAAAATGAGCATAATATTATACTTCCTATACATTTTAGGAAAATGGACAAGATTATTAAAATCATACTGAGTAGCTCCCATGGGTACAACATAATATACACAATGATGTTTAATAAATATTGTGTGGTAATAACTTCTTAGTAGAAAATTACTGTGTATTAGACAGTATTATAGACTAGCCAATAATGTGGAAATCTTGTGCTCTTTGTAATAAATACTGTTACTGCTGGCTTAGTTTACATTGCATCATATACATGTAACATCTTATTTTCAGTATGAAGAGTTGATGTGCTTCTTTTTTCATGCGGAAGAGGTGATATCTGTGGGCAACACTTACCTAACGTCAGCTCAGTTTGTGCTCTGAGATCTATACTCACATAGCTCTTAACATCCATTCAAGCTTACATCTGATAGTCACTTTTCACTATGCTAGAGTAATTTACATTAGCACACACAACAGTTTATGTGTTTTCTTTAGTCCAGCAGGGTCCTACTCTGGACTCCAGGGAAGAAAAAAGCAATTAAGAAGCACAACCATACATAGATTAAAACAAAAACAAGAAACAAGAAACCAAAAACTGAAGGAATTATGGTAGCTCCTATTTGCCTCTTTTCATGGGCATCAATTGTTCTGTGTGCATAGGTATGCCATACTGTGTGCATAGGTATGCCATACTGTGTGCATAGCTATGCCATTGGCCAAGGTGGGGTCTATTGGTGGCTCAGTAGCTCCTCCTGCCTGGTCCCTTCCTGAAATGAGCTCTGCTTTGTCAACCCACTAGATTTGTTACTTCTCTATACGCAAAAGTGCTGGAAAAAATTCAGAGACTCTCATGTCTATTTTCAAAGCAAGTCAATTTAAGCCAGACATGGTAGTGCTTGCCTTTAATCCCATTACTTGGGAGGCAGAGGCAGGCAGATCTCTGAGTTCATGGCCAGTTTGGTCTATGTAATGAGTTCCAGGAGAGCCAGGACTACACAGAGTGAACCTTGTGCAAAACAAAATTGTTTTTAAGAAGGAAAAAAGAAAGAAAGAAAGAAAGAAAGAAAGAAAGAAAGAAAGAAAGAAAGAAAGAAAGCGAGCGAGCAATTTAAAAAGAAAAGACTTGCTAGTGGTGTATGCCTTTAATCTCAGCAGTAGGGATACAGAAGCAGGCTGATCTCTGAGTTTAAAGCCAGCCTGGTCTACAGAGCTAGTTTCAGGAAAGCTAAGTTTATACAAAGAAACCTATCAAGGAGGGAAAAGTAGGCAAGATACACATGCAAAGATGTGTGTGCATCTCTAAGCATCAGAGTAATCAACTGAAGAGGTCACTCTAGCCAACTTGAGGTTATAAAAACTGATTGACACAGAGAGTCAGGGAGAACCCAGAGTGACTAGAAACCTCATGTATCACAGATGGGAATGCAAAATAGCATTTTCCAGGCAAAGCTGCAATTTTGACTCTTAGTATTTCACTCCTGAGTCCACACAAAATTAATACCCACAGTATTCATAGTGGTACTATGCATAATGGCCACAATTTGAATCTTCATTAACTGGTGAATGAACAAGCTGTATTATAAACTTACTACTCAGTAAGAGAACAGTCTGGAAGATCGATGCACTGAGCAACATGAATGAATTACAGACAAGATGCTAAATAAAAGAAGTATACCCCAAGAGAAAGCACCATGGGGTGGTGCTTAAATGAAATTCTAGAAAAGAAAACCAGTGTGTGCCTTAGTTTGTGACTCTGGAGAGGGTATTTATAGCAAAGAAACACATGGAAATATTCTTTGTAATGGTTGCATGATTGGATACAATTTTCCAGGTTCATCAGTCTGTACTTTATAAAAAATAAATATATTATATGTGAATAACACTCAAGTCTCCTTTACTCTGAACTACCTTTCTCACTCATTCCACTTTAAACAGAGTTATATAGTTGAAATAAAATTAATAACCCTTGTTACAAATGAAATAGCTCTAACAATCTCAGAGTCCCTTCTGTCTTTGTGTTTATGAAACACAGCATTTACTTTCCTTCTATTTATGTCGTGAGGATGCACTTGCTGCAAGTCTCCATTCCTAGCATTTCCCCTCCACCGTAGGTCACAAACAACAAGCACGTTGTCACTAGAAGAATATGTAACTCTCCAGAGATGGATATCCCTTCACTTAAGCATTGAATTAGCGTTCTTCATAAGAGTCTCTCTGAAAATGCATACCCTTATAAAGATGATAACGCTTAGAATCAACTGTGCAAACAGAGTTGTTGGAGCAACAGCGCAAAATCACTCACCTTTCCCAGGTTTGAAAATGCTACGAGCCTCAGAGCTCAGAATAAGGCTCAATTGCTCAAGTTATAGGGTTTCCATACGTACAAAGATGAGCCTTGAAATTAGAATGAGTGTCCTTGTGAATTAGATGCTTTTATTCAAATAATGTTGCAGAGGTTAGACACATAGGAGTGCAAGGTCATGGGTATTAGTGCAGGAGCAGTGATATGTTAGATTGTCTGACTCCTCAAGTATCACTCAGTGCTGACATACTAGTATTCAATTAAATTGTTAATGACCTTCTCATTTGCAGTTTCAGCCACAATTGATGAAACTGCACAGGAAATGAACCAGTGGCCACCATGTACTTGGTTTATTAAGTCTGAGAAACTGGCCTCCAAGAATCAAGAAGTGAGGTAACCCAATCACAAAAGAACACACATGGTATTTACTCACTGATAAGCGGAGATTAGCCCAAAAGTTTGAAACAACAAAGATTCAACTACCAGACGACACGAAGCTCATGAAGAAGAAAGAACAAGTGAGGATGCCTAGGTCTTTCTTAGAAGGAGTAACTAAATAACCAAGGGAGCAAATATGGAGACAAAGTGTGGGTCAGAATCTGAAGGGGGGGTTGTAGGGAGACCATTGTGTCTGGGTATTCATTCCATAGGCAGTCACCAAAAATAGACGCTGATAGGGATGTCAGGATGGGAAAGCTGACAGCAGCCTGATAAGGCTGTCTCCTTAGAGGTCTCTCAGAGTCGGACATACCCAGAGACAGATACCCACAGCTATCCATTAATCTGATCAAAGTTCCCAATGGAGGAGTTAGAGAGTAAATTGAGGGAACCGTGAACCATACGGGCTGGTGGCCCTGTGAGGAGAGCAAGAATACCAACCAGCCAGAGCTCCCCAGGGTCTAAACCACCAGCCCAGGTGCACATAGGGAGAGACACATGACTCCAGCTGTATATGTAGGGGAGGATGGCCCTGTTGGGCATAGGTGGGAGACAAGATCATTGGTACCCTGAAGGCTGAGCACTGGGAGGGGGGAGGGGGGGAATCTGAGGGTGGGGAGGGGGGCTGGGGGTAGGTGGGTAAACACCTTCATAGAAGCAGGAGGAGGGGGGATGGGATAAGGGGTTCCTGGGTGGGGGAAATATGGTAAGGGGATAAAATTTGAAATGTAAATATTATATCCAATAAAAGAGGGGAAAAATAGAAAAGCGGTTAGAACCAACATTCTTAATAAAATGTCAGTCCTCTTAAAAAAAAAAACTATCTTGACACTAAAATTTGTTTTGAGAATTGTATATTGCAGAATGATCAGTCTTGGTGTATCTACTCAACAAGCAAACTGGGCAGACCTGCTCAAACCTCTGAGGTCCGGGAATTCCATCTAAGAGGCAGCGAAGACACAGCATCAGAGGATTGTCAATTTGCTCTCTCCCCCCCCCCCCCCCCACTCCTCTTCTAATATCTCAACGCCCATAATCAGCTTGAAGAAGCTAATGATGAGTCATCGCCCCTATTCCCTGGGCATGGGGACTAAGGTGGTAAATGTTGGGCTGTCTCCCTAGGGAGAAGTAGTGGTTTTGTCAGAATAGAGAGGATTAGCTAGGGTTTATTGCATAGCCATAACCTATTAGTAGAAATCTGTATAATTAATATCAAGATGAAGATATAAATTCTTAAATGGCACCAATTTACTTTGTTTACAAATTTTAAGGTTTTCATTGGCATGAGCTTCTTAGTGATATAAGAGTGAGATGAATATTGTTACTCTCATAGGCATTGTACCAGTATAACACACTTAGGAATACAAAGCTTAGACCCAGTCCTTCTTTAACTTTTTTAACTGATTTGAGATGGTCAGCCTGTGAGTTAAGGGACTATAGCAAATTCATGACTTGGAGTTTATTATAAGGGTGTTCTCTATGTTTTATTTAGAAATAGCTGAGTGGAGTTAACAGGCAACAGTCCAGATTACCTTACATGGATAGCTGGTTTTCAAAACATCAGAAATCCTTAGAATTGACATGACAAACATTTAATGGTTTTCTAAAAGTAAAGAGTGAAGAAGTGTTTTCCAGGGTGAAGATGATCAACTGAGTATGTACAGACACACAGTACAGATACACAGTAAGAGGATATTTGGACAGACACAAGTGTCAAGAATAGCATGTCTTGGATAGATTAATCATATGTCCAGCATCTCCCTGAAAGTTCAGAAATGAAGAAATTGTGCAGCCTACATCAGAGGGTGAGTAGTAGACTTTACTCCACTATAGACAAAGTGGGAAGAGAAATCCATGGGGAAAGGGGTGCATTAAAGCAGTATAGTCAGAGGAGCTGGGGTTCTAAAAGGACGTTATGATGCAGGTAAAGATGCTCAGAGGCTGTGGTGAAGAAGAAATACAAGATCAGACTGAACACTGATGGTTGCTTACAAGGTTCAAATGTTGCAAACATGAATTTGTAACAGACAGGGTATACTTTAGTGTGGCAATCATTCAGGAACCATCTTGTCATTTTCCACTTAGGAAACTGAGGCTCTGGCGCAAGAAAGATTTCTGATAGATGGCAAAGTTCCGTGAGACTGGGGTGTGGATCTAATAATAAACTGTTCCATTCTGCATCCTCTCACAGTGTCTTGTCTATGGTTAGCAGATTCTCTTCTCCTCACATTGCCTGGTATCCAGCAATGTTACCCAGCTCACAGTGGGTGTGTATTAAAATAAATGCAATACAAGTACATTAGGAGAGATCTAGCACAAGCTCAAGAAGGGAAACTGTTCAGTGGGAATCAAACTATGATGAAATTTGGCACTTTGAGTTGTTGTTCCTTGGGCTGAAGAGACAGCTCAGTCATTAGGTTGAGTCTAGGCTCACAACAAAGGCAAGAGTTGTTTCTACTTTATAGTGCATTAACCATCACATGGCCTTGTCATTCTTCAATGTTTTTGATGAATTTTCTTAAATTGCATTATTTTACCCAACATAACACTTTTGTTTTCTATTTTTTAAGAAGGGGCACCAGTTAGGGTGGTGTACATTTGTAATTGCAGCATTGGGTAGGTAGAGGCAGCAGGACTGTTAGTTGAAAGACAGCCTGGACCACATAGTGAGACTTTGATTTGGAAAGGACAAAAGTCTTCAGAGAACAGTTAGTCCATGGTTTAGTGAGGCTTAACTTATTTATCTCTTGCATTTAGAATGAGTTAGGGACTAATAAACTTTGTTAATAATATAAATTGTTAAGTCTTTCATTTGGATGTGCATTCTTTATTCTGTGTCTTAAATGTTAGTAAATGTGCCTTGAATTAAATTACAGCTGTAGTTATTGCATTCAGCCAATATATATTTAATGTCCTCAGTAAGAGGACTTTATTTTTATAAATGCTTCTTGGGCTTTTATTTACCACAATGTTTTAAAATATTAAGCACATGGCCATTTGTCCTAACATACTGAGATCTTCAAAATGGGCCATGTATACCCAAGGGAATGTTCTTAAAGTTTGAAAGGATGGCCAGTTTGGAGGTAATCAACTCACGGACCAGCAGCCTCTATATGTTGCTTTCCTAAGTGGATTTGCCAGCGAGCTGGTGGCTTAGAATTCATTCTCTCCATACTTTCCACCAACACTGCTCTCCTTACAATAGACAGGGTCCTTGGCCAAAAGGCATGCTCAACACTACACATGAAAAGACAGGTTGAAACTCCTGACCAGGGCACAAGTACCACTCAGTCACATTTTCAACCTTTTTCAAAAAGAAAATGCAAGTGCCTGTGTTTGCCTCCAGCAAATGATTTGCCTCATCAAAAATAAGTTAATTGTGGGGCGGTGGCTGTGAAAGGCAGCTGGGTACCTGGTGGAGTAGGCCTTGAACCCTGGAGACCCTCCAGGGATGGTAGGAGGTCCACCTTGCTCCTGGGCCCTGGCTCCTTTCACATAGCTACAGCCCCTCCCACAGAGAGATTTGTGGCCATCAGTCACATAGCACAGGTAGAGGACCATAGAGCCTTAAGACGTCTCCATATTCATGAGATACCTAAAGGCCTGGGGGTGTAGCCAATTAAGCATTCCTTCCCAGACCATCAAAAAATGTATTTAACCTCAGGCCCGCCCTGATAATACAGGGTATAGCTTCATCCATTTTCTGCCATAACAATAAATTTCTTAAGACCATGGACTATCTCTCTTTTTGGGCGCAGGCTGTGGAGAACCGTGGAGAAGATCTTCATCTACAGAGCCAGTCTCCTACTGACGACCTCTCTACTTTCCAGCCATGGAGGCCACCATCTCAAGCAAGTGAGCTGAGCCAGCCATGACCCAGCCAAGCAAGTAGGACACCACTAGAGTTTCTCCCCTTACCCCCCTTCAACTGCGGGTCGATCCAGCCTGTATGAACCCCATCTCGGTTATTCCACAGCCTCACAACCGTGCCTGAGAGCCCAAGGGCTTGAGACCAGTTTGTTCCCAGCTGCCTCCTAGCTCTGGGATCCCCAACTCAAGAGCTCCGGCTTCCACGGGACCCCAGACTATGTTCTCTCCACCCAGGAGGTGAGCCCTTTGGCTTCTTACAGCCCGATGTTCCCTCGCCCCGCCCCCCCCCCCCCCCCGCGATGCATGGAGTGAACTCAGTCATCTCTGAGCCTCAGCTCTAGCCCCTTAGGGGGCAGACAAGGGACCCACAGTTCAACCCAACAGGACACCCGCTCCCATGCACACGCCCCAGCCCAGCAGTTGATGTAGCGTATTTACATTCAGACTTAGAAAAAAAAACACTTAAATTAACATTTTTCTTTTCTTTCTTTCTTTATTTATTTATTTTGTTTTTTTGAGACAGGGTTGTGGGTTGCTGTCCCAGAACTCACTTGCTTTGTGAGTAGACTGTTTTCAAACTCATAGAGATCCACCTGCCTCTGCCTTTTGCATGCTGGGATTAACATCACATGCCACCATACCTGGCTTAAATTAGCATTTAACACCAATGCCTTTAATAAGTACAAAAGCCAAATGATTATTTGGCATGATAAATTACATATGATTTTTTTTTCTCGGTTGAGTACGGTGCGTCATTTTGTCAACTATTCTTTCTTACAGTTCTTAAAATTACATGAAGCTAGAGGTGTCACACAGAAGCATGAGAAGCTTGAGAGGCAAATTTGAGAGATGAGGTTAAGAACCGTTTGAATTTATCATGTAGGGCTGTACATGTCAAGTTTAAGATGCTCAACGCAGAGGACCAAAAATCCTGTTTGTCAACTGCAATGTCTATAAACCATCCCGTGTAAGCTGGCAAGGAATCTCTAAACAAGCAACTGATGTCAAATACTGTACAGAAAGTAAAATAGTACAGTTATGAATGGTTTTGGTCTAGAATAAAATGAATGACAACTATTAAAACTACCATCCCACCCTGATTCCCCCACTGCCTCAGCTGTTGTACGTGGCAGAAGTTTTCTCTTTCCCCTTCCGTTTGTCCACTGACAAGTGGACACAGGGCACAGCTGCTCTCTGCTCAGTGCACATTGATCCCTTCCAGCTCTGGTACCTGCTCTTCCAGCACACATCTTCTCTCTTCCCAATTACTACAGTTACATGAGAGCTAACTTTGACACATCTTATCCCTACATCATTCTTCCTCTGTGGCTGCAGCAATCTCCTCAATGAAAAATTATAGATAGAGCTATGGCTGGAAGATTTAGCTGAACTGCTGCAAGGTTTGAAACAAAGTTGTGGCTCTGAACAGTAGCTAATGACCTTGATGGCAATGATCAAGGCCAAGGCGAGCCTTTTCTGTTGCTCATACACTGCAATTCTGTTACACACAAACAAAAAAAATGTCAACTCGTGTTAGATGCTACTTCTATGAGTAATTCACCCCAGCCGTTTTCAATCTGTGGGTTGCAAACCAAATATCAGATATGCTGCCTATTGATCTGATATTTTCATTATGATTAATAACAATAGCAAAATTACAGTTATGAACTGTAGCAATAAAAGTAGCAACAAAACAATTTTATGTTTGGCTTTCACCACAAAATGAATAACTATATTAAAGGGCCAGGGTCCTAGGAAGGTTGAGAGTCACTGCTTTACCTCATTAATGGTTAAAAATTTACTTCCCTATAATGACACTTATGCTGAACTGTAGTTATAAAGAAATACATTTGAATCAGGCACCCACCCTTAATTAGAAGACACTGACAAAGTACCTACCTGAAGGAGAAACTTTTTTTTTAAGGAGAAACTTTTAAATACTATTAGTTCCTGTTTTATATTAATGCTAAATGGTGCAGGTAAGAAATCCAACTGGTTGATGCTCATCATTGAGCAAGAACTCCCACAACAGAACGCCCGGTTAAAAGTCATCTGATGACTCCATCCATCTATTTGGAAGCAAAAGTCAGACACATTGTGACAGCTATTTCTGATTGTCAACTTGACTACATCTGGAATGAACCACAATCCAGAAATGGAGGCCACAACTGGGGTTCAGATCTTGAAGCTGGAAGACACAGGCTTCTGACCCTGATCTTGACATGGAGATCTTGAGGCATAGTGGCCATGGTAAGGTAGTACATGCCTTTAATCCCAGGAGCCAGCCTGGGACAGAGCAAGTTCCAAATCTAGGCGTGGTGGTACATGCCTTTAATCTGGGCCACACCTTTTGCTGGCAGACTACATAAAGACATTAGAAGAAGGAAGACTCACTCTTCTTTGCCTTGCCATACTGACTTGCCAGCACATCTGTTGGAACCTACTCCTCCAGGATTTCAGCTTAAACAGAAGGCCAGCTGAAATAATTATCCTTGTGGACTAAGCAACTAGAAGATTTTTTGGACTTCCCATTCATAACTGCTCATTGTTGGGTTAGTTGAACAGTAGACTGTAAGTCATTACAATACGTTTCTTTAATATAGAAAGATAGTGCATGAGGTGACTCTGGAGAACCCTGACTATTACATGCATCTAGAACAACTAACATCTTTAACAAGTGGCTTCTACCTATCCCAATGACTAGTCTCACCTAAAGAGTGACACAAATTATACAATTCCTATAGCAGTTGCTTGAGTTTCATTTCCATCGATGTTATAAAGTATCCTTACTAAAAGCAACATTAATGGGGAAAAGGTTCATTTAGGTACCAATTCTAGGTTCTAGTCCATGTTTTTCCAGATGTTAATAGAGAGACTCAATCAGCAAGAGACATCACACTCACAAGAGGAAAGAAAATAAACATATCCTTGCTTGCCAGCTGCTTCTGCTTAGGTAGCTTCAATCACCCTTAGAGAGTGTGGTCCCCAGCCATGGAGTGCATTGCTCACATCCAGGATGTGTTTCCCACCTCAATTAGTAATCAGGGCAGTTCTCCTAGCCATGCCTACAAGCCCACCTGATCTAGACACTAGCTCAATTGAGAATCTCTTCTCAGTAATGCTAAGTTGTGTCAAGTTGACAGTTTAAACTAACCAGTACATCATAGTACTTTTTGAAAGGTGGGTTTTTGTTCCCATTTAGTGAAAACAGCAGATATTTCTAATCAACTGCCTTTATACTTTGATTCTAATCTAAAATAACAATGGCTTTTTTGAATGAACTATAGAATAAAAATGAGAGACCATTTAAATACTTCTGGTGAATAAGAACAGGACTATGAGCTGGAACCACTTGGGGGAAAGCAGTTTGCAAGTGAAGTAATGAACACAGTACAGGAAACGCTGAAAAGAAGAAACCAGGGTGATATACAGGGAGTAAATCACTTGGTAGCTAAAATATTCCAGTGTCACAGGCTGGATGATAAACTTAAAATAGAATGTGTATGTGGCAGGAATTTCCTGCCCAATGTATTTGCAGCAGAGCTCTGTCATTGGACAGGGAAGAGGGAGGCCAATCTAGGAGTTGGAAGGAGAGAAAAATGCAGGAAGAAGAGGAGGCAAGATGGCTGTGGATGTCACCCTAATGTCTCTAGCAGTCTCAGGTAGTTATTCATATCAAGGTTAGACAATTGGGATAACAATGCTAATTGTGTGGGCTTCTTGTGTATTGAGTCTTGATACATAAATCTATCTGGTTAATCTTTAAGCTTTAGAGTTTTACTTTACTGGGCTTACTGGGACAAACGGTGGTTATGGGACAAGCGAATCAGAGCTAGAAGCTACGGGAGCAAGCTAGAGATCAGCCCAGCGGAACCAGCTTGGAAGCTCTGGTCCTGCTGGAGAGCTTGCCTAGACAAATGGGCATAGAGTGAGAACATGGCAACCAGGCTGGGAGCTAGCTGGACGCTCCATTTTTCTGATGTCTCCCACTACACAAGTATGTGTGGGACACACACCTTTTATAAACAAAAAAGGTAACACAGAGTGGTTAATTGTCTGGAATCCAATAGAGCCAAGTTCTAGTCTGAACTCTGCCACTTTAACATGAATAAGTCCTACACTTTTTCCCAGGCTCAATTACACTCTGGTACAATGGAGATAATTCTAGCATTCATCTTATAGAAATGAAATGATAGAGTTCATACAAGAGGGCTCCAATTAGTTAGCTAATAGCAGCACTTTTGTGACATCATGCATTTTCTATGCTAGGTAATAGACAAACAGGTCATGAAACACTGCAGATATATCATCTAACAGGTGGCAGATAATGGCATTTCAAATACATTAACAGTTCCAATGCAGAATGGAAGAAAGAAAATTATCTCTTTGTGAAAGTAGCTAGGACTACAGGTATGCCAGAAGAGGACATCAGATTTTCTGGAGTGAGAGCTTATGCTGGTTGTTTGTTTGTTTGTTTGTTTGTTTTTTAATAGCAGTTATAGGTTCACAAGGCAGTTGTGCAAAGCTACAGAAATACTCCAGTAACCCTACTATCACACACATGCACACTCTCCACCACAGTCACATCCACCACCTGAGTGGCACTTCTGTTTCATGGTGGGTGACAGTGACACATCATTACTATCAAACATCCATGGTTTATGTTAGCATTCTCTCCTGGTGCTGAGGTTAAAGATCTTTTCTTTGCATTTAACCACCTGTGGTTTTATACTTAAAGTGAGTTTCTAACAGACAATACAGGAATGGAGTGTTCTACCACCAAACTACAGCCTGAGGTTAATCAGTACCTTTAAATTAGACTATTTAGATCATTCATATTTATAGTCCTTAACTAATACTGCAGATATTTATAACTTATATTTTCTAATATTTCCATTTTAACCTTTAACTTGTTATTATTTTTATTAATGTTTTTAATCTGCATACAAAATTATAGATTTCATTAGGACTATGGCATTTCTGTCTATACGTATTTACATATATATATGTATGTATATATGCATATATGAGTCATAATTATCCCACTGCTTTCTTCTTCTATCTCTCTTCTTATATCCTGCTGATCCACTCTCTCCCTTCAAATTATCCCCCTTATACCTGCATTTCTCTTTTTTTTGTTGTTAACTGGATTTTACATGAACCTATTTATGTTTTTTAAAAAGTACATTGGTTATGTTTCTTTAAAATATGCTTACTTGTTGCCCTAGAGTTTGCCATATATATTTGTGAATTCTCCAAATACACTTTCCATTCATTTTGCTCCACTGGCCTCTTTGAGAGATTGGGAAGTTTTAATGTCTCAGAAATATAGCCTTCTTTCATCCAACAAATACTGAATGCATACTCTGCATTTATTTCTCGTGGTGTTTTTTGTGTGGGAGGGTAGAGGTGAGAATGCTATCAACCCTCTGACTTTATGTGGGCTAGTCCTGTGGTAAGACTAGGTAACCTAAGATAACTCTTCCTTCTATTATATAACTTATCTTAAGGTTTTAGCTCAACTATAGTCTGATTTTCTTCCAGTAAATGTATGATCTCCAAGATTTGAAATTCTAAACAATAGTTATTGAAGGTCTAATGTAATGTCTATATTCAACTGAAGCTGGATGGGGGTATTATTTAAAGAGAATCTGGCACTTTCTGTTTTAGATGTTTGTTAGGTAAAGTTTATTGCTGAATGATGAGTACCTCAGTTGTAAAATAGGATTCCTAAGAGAGTTCCAATGACCTTACTCACTGCCTTATGCATCAACACGGAAAGGAATGTTTGTTGAGAGTCTCCCAAGGTAGCCTGCCTCCCCTTGGGCAAACAATTTCAGGAAGGAGAGCCACACAGTAGCCTCCTATGGCTGCAATAATTTCCTTATTCATGAACATCCACACTTCTCCTATAGAGGATTGCAGCCAGCTTTTTCCTCTGGCAGACACTCAGTCTCCCATGGGAGAGAGCCTGTTTCTTGATGCATGTGCTAATAAATAGTCCCATTTATTGAAGGTCAGACTCTGATCTCTTTTCTTCTTCCTTTTCTTTAGGCTGTCTCAGAAACCTAACAGTGAGTCTTGGACAACAACCTTGACACCTCTCTAATGAGAAGGGATAAAGGCTTCAAGGTGGGAAAGCACACGGTGTCCAAGTGTTGGCCACACTATGGGAATTCTAACAGTAGGTCCAGAGTCACACCATTCTTTGCAATCTCCACCATGGTCAGGACCTGACACAATTATAAGCCTTTGGAGAAGTGAATTTCTGTATGTTCTACATCTACTGACACTACCTCTTTCATCCGAGTAGATAAACTTTTTAAATCTCATTGTTTCAAATCCTCCAATGTCATTTTAAACCTTCTCCTCTAACTCTCCTTTCCTCCACTGTGGTTCTTTATTAATGAGGAAGTTGTGCCTACATGTGAAACCACTCTAAATTACTCTGTTCCTTGGACATTCTTCTTCATTAACTTTCCCTGCATATTCTCATTTTTTTTTCTCGAAGCTGCTATAATTTACTGAAGAAATTTTAAAGGAGCAGAGGCATAGAGGACTTTATGATGATTCAAAACAAAGAAAAGCAATAAGTGTTGCAATTTGATCTTATGAGAAGTTTCATTTTCCCACTCTGAGGAAATAATATGCCCGTAAAATGTCACTGAAATATAAGCTAAACTTATTCCTTCAGTTTTGTTTGCTAAGAAAAAAAAATTTAAGTGGGTAGTAGTTGATTAGTAGTTTTCAGCATGGAGAAAGCAAGTCATAAATGGTCACCAGCAACCATCCAGCCTGCTCTGGCAATAGCAGGATACTGAAACAGAAGAAATGTTTTAGGGAGACAAGTGCTCCTGAGCAAAGAGAGTCTTGTAACATCCTCCCTTTACTCATACATCCAAGCTGGTTCTATCTGTGCACATTTAAAACAACACACAAAGGAGCCCTGGCATTGCTGGCATTTTTGAGAGTCATTGTTTTTTAAAGAGTTTTCTGGCTTTTCCCACCACAAGAAGCTACAGAAAAACAGGCAGACTGTCCAGAGGCCAAAAGGAGGAACAAATCAACATTTAAAAGCCCCTCAGTGACTTATATTTACCCATAAGATAATTAGGCATTAGAGTTAATATGATGACAATATACATAAGCTTTGACTATGATAAAATCTCACTTACTTTGTACCATAATGGAAAAAAAAAGTTATTAAGCCAGCCTAGGAAGAAAAGTAAAAAGAATGAATTCTTTGTTTTATGCAGTAGCATAGGTTTTGTGAATCAAATATTAGAATTACAGTGTATACCACACACAAACTGCCATTCCCCAAATAAAGATGCCGATTGTACCCCCGCAATTTTCTACCACTCATTCATGGTTCAGAAAACATTACAAGCTTTGCATCTCAGGGTAGGATCAAATGTTCTCATTGTATTAGAGTCCTGTGGAAACTAGGGGCAGACAGTGATCTACTGATAAAGCTGTAAGCAAGTCTGAGGGAAGGCTTAGAGATTTGTTTGACCCTGGGAAGGTCTAAACTTTTTCCTTGATTCCTAACACTATTCATACTACTTTCACCATTGACTAGTTCTACACAAGTAATTCCCATCACACACACACACACACACACACACACACACACACACACACACACCTTACTTATATAAAGTGTTTATATAGGCATCTGAGCCTGCCTAATAATCTAGTTCTATAAATGGTCAAGGGTGTGAAGAAAGCAGTTTTATATGCAAGCAAACAAATAAACAAAAAATCAAACTGGACAAGTCTTTACCCTGTTAAATCTAGTACCCGACTGAATCCAACATTGAACAGCCATATGTCATTTTTTCTTGCTTTATTGAACAATGAATAAAATATTTCCTGACATATGTACTATTACAAGGTCTGCTAGCATTTCATTTGAGGATAAATAGCTAAAAAAAAAAAAAAAAAAAAAAAGTGGTTATTTTTTCATGTTCTCTATGTTCCTTCCAGCTCTGTGTACAGCCTGACAAGAGACTAAGAGTTTATAAGAAGAGATTGGAGGATGTAAAATTGGAAAGAAGAAAATAAAACAGTAACTGATAGAAGCTGTTAGAAAGAAATATTATGTCCATGTTTTCCTTTTTCTTGGAGAAGAACAGACTTAAACAGCTTTTGGTATTTATAGGAGAATCAGAATTCTGTCCATCTAACTATTCATCACACACAACACAAAAGTTCCTGCTTAAGGTGCTGGTTTTGTAATCCTGTAATATCTGTAATTCCAGTGCTAGAGAGGCTGAAGCAAGAGGACTGTGAATTTGGAAACATCGTGAGCTATCTGTTGAGTTCTAGGTCAGCCAAGGCTATTTGGCAAGATGTCTCAAAACAAACAACATCAAGATTAAATACATGGATAAATATATGAATGATGAAAGTAAATATTGAGCATCTACTGTATATCAGACTATATACAAAACACCAAAGAACAGCAACCAAAAAGAACTCCATTCTTTACTATCCTTTCCGTCTACATTGGGAAAGCAGAAATAGATGACAAATACTTTAGCATTAAAATATCATTTTTCAGTTGGTGATACAATACAGAAAACAATGGAAAGTTTTGTTGGAAGGTGGAATTTCCTTTTTCTTTGTGAATATACATGACTAGAAAAGGCCCTCATGTGAAAGTGACATTCCAGTAGAGGCTGAATTGATAAGAAGGAACCTATTACAGCTTGGATGTTGAATGTTCTCCAAAAGTTAACAGCATTGTCCCAGTAGTCATGTTATTGGAAGATGTTAAAAGATGAACCTTCATGGAAGGCCCTTAGTTCACACAAGGTGTGTGCTCAAGGAAGTCTGTGTGCCAATTCCTTGTTGGCCCTGTTTTTAGCTTCCTCTCTATAAGGTGAACAGTTTGCCCTATCATGCCCTCCTGCCATTGCCATCTGGCATCTATATACTACGATCTAATACAATGGTTCTGGACTATCATGGGCTAGAATCTGTTAGTTCAAAGATGCATATTCCCTTATTAAGTGAGTATCACAGATTTTTTTATAGTGACTAAAAGCTGACTTAATCAGAGCCAGTCATAAAACTATATGAGCACAGAACATCCAAAGCTTGATAGCTAGAAATTACGACTCAACATTTAATCAGCTCCCCATTGACCAGGAGCAAGTGCACATTAAGGATAATGGTACAATTTTTTTTTCAAAAAAAAAATCATGCTTTATTCAATGGATGTGTCCTGGAAATAAACAGACAGAGAACTCAGAAGAAGTTGTGAGTCTTTTTAGAAAGTAGCCCCTGGAATCTATGATTAAAAACTGATATCTATAAAAGATTTGTGGCAGTGCCTAAAAAAGTATCAAAGAACAACCATGATATGAGTAGCTGAGAAGAAAAGAAAAGGCAGATGCCTGGAAATGCTGCAACAACATCCAAGACTAGACACGTGTAAATTTCTAGACTGAGAGAATACCAAGAAAGACTTGATAAGTAGGTACCAGGATGACGCTCAAGGTGTTAGGCTTCCAGGTGGACACTAAACTCAGCATTAGATCCTCAGTTGATTTGGAGATGAATTGTAAAGCGATTTCCTACAGCTTTAATGCACAAACAAGACTGGGCAGGAGACAAGAAAGGAGGAGGGAGAGAGGAGAACTCATGAATGACATGCTTGAAGGGATTTGTTCACAGCTCACTGTGGTGAAGCAAACACAATATGTCTGCCTCAAGAACCAGAGATAGAAGGTCAAACTCAGCTGCTCTGTGAGAAGCATAGGAGCAAAGCAGTGTCATCAGGAATGAGGCAAGCAAGGAAAAGGATGGCCTTGGGCCAGATAGAGAGAAGGAGATGCTTTGAAGGGCATTCTGGGAATCAAAGGGAGGGGCAGGAAAGGTATCTGTGAGTAAAGAATTTTTCTAGCATCTTAGCCATCCAGAGACAAGAAGAGTGGGACTTGGAGAGAAGTGTTTATTCTGTAGGGTTTAGAGGAGAAAGAACAGGTAGGGTTATCCCCATGAGGCTGTCTAACTAAAGAATGTAGAGCTAGTGACTCCTAGGGGTGATGTAGCTCAGGCCCATAAGCTCTCCAGCTTCTCTTTCAGGAGAAATACCTACACTTTCCAGAATTATATATTCTCTTCATTTATAGTACTTTATTTGCAAAACATAAAAACAAACAATACCTAGAATTACCATTGCCTCTTTTTTTTCCCTTTCACTCAGAATTTCATGTGAAAATAGAAACTATCGCCTGATGTTCATGGAATATTCACCACATGTCTGCTACTGTGCTTCATGCATTATCAAGGACTCACAAGGATTCTATAAGAACAATGGTAGTTACATAGATTTGTGTGTGTGTGTGGATGCTGCCACAGACAAGAAAATTAAATAGTTTGTGCAGGATTTACTAATAAGTGATGATTTCAAGATTTGACCTCAGTCAGTATTTTTCTAGTTGTTAATGCTGGTATTCCATCCTGCCTTTGAGTCATTCAGATATGCAATATAATATCTAACTATCCCAACGGAGGATTTAGATGCAAATGCCAAATCATGAAAAAGAAGAAGAAAACAAAAGACAGAAGCAAGGAAGAGAAATGAGTGGAAAGAGGGAGAGATGGGAGAAGGAAAAGACAGACAGATATACTGGTGCTCTGGTATGTTCATGAACTCTCCGGAACAGACTCCATGTCGAGTTACTAATGGAATCTGCAGTACTCCATGACTGTGTAAGAGTAAGTGGCTACTGGTAAAATACAGTAATCAGCTCCAGACTTTAAGGTGGTATCAGATAAAAAAGATCTGCCAGCAAACTTCAATGATGGAAAGGAAATCCTTACACTGAGAAAGCACTTCCAGGCTGCCAGAACAGTTGCTGGAGTTGAGTGGGACAAGCTTTACTCCTTAACCAAGCAAATCAAACCTGCAGGGGCAGTCAGAGGGTTCTACCTTCTCTTGCAAAGGAAAAAAAAAAAAAAAAAAAAAAAAAAAGGAGGGACAGAGAGAGGTTAGCACCCCTGCTGTTCTTGGGGCAGTGTGTTTGGCTGGCAGATTAAATGTGCCCCCTCAAGCACACCAGGTCTGAACATAGAACATAATGCGCTAGACCTGGATGTTCACAATCTTGACATGTGGCTGTTTCCCAACCACAGTGTTGGCCTGGCCTTCTGAGTAGGCAGGTAATGGGGCAGACTGACACAGGCCCAAGGTTCTCCTAGACAGCAGGCAATAACCTGACATTTCAAGAGATACATTGGGCATTCAGTTCTTGAAGATGAAAATCACCTCTACCTGCTTCTTCTTTGCCTTAGGTTTCTATGCCCTTGACATTCTCTATAGTCTTCTCAGGACAGAGGTGCTTGATTTTCCAGGGAACAGCAGAAATGTTGATTTAATCTCCAAAACAACTTTGGGAAGCAGAATTATCAATCACTCAATTTTGTAATTGAGTGAAAGTGGAGGCCTGAGAAGGAGATAACTTGCCCAGACTGTTAAGTGCAAAGCCAAGGTGTGCCTGGAGGCCTGTGTAGACCCAAGCCCTGATTTCTTCACACCCCTGGCTTTCTGACATGACCCCAGTCTGCCTAGTCAGGAACTGGCCCTTTAACTGCCAGTCTGGAATAAGGCCCCTGCCTTCAGGGAGACACCTATTTTTCTGTCTATTACTAAGCTTTGCCTCTGACTGATATGAACAGACCTTGGCTGAGAACTCAGGACCAGAGGAACTCACCTTTAAAGATCAGAGATAAACTTCCCAGGTGTCATGGTGGTAGCTCACTCCACAGAAGCCACTGTTTTGGGGAATAGTTGACTAGATCAAGACATAAAAGACTCACTCAAGGTCCATGGACATTGTTTAAATTTAAAAAAACAGCCACAAAATGGTTATGTGTCTATGTGTGGGTATGTGCACGTGAGTGCAGGTCGCCCAGTAATCAGAGGGCATTGAGTTCCCTAAAACTGGAGTCACACAAGGTTGTGAGCCACCTGGTGTAACTCCTCTGAGAGTGTAGCAAGCAGTCTTAACTGCTGAGCTGCCTCTCCAACTTCCACATGTCACAAGGCTGCCACGCAAATCACAACTGTCTGCTATTTACGTATTAACAACCTTTCCTCTGTCTTCCTTCTTCCCTTTCTCCCTCCCCCCATCTCCACCCCCACAACTGTATTGGACATTTCTTTACTAACTAGCTCAAGTTGACCTCAAACTCAAGACCCTCCTACCTCAGGCCTGGATGCCAGGGTTGAAAACATGAATAATCATGCCAAGCATAATTCTGTTTTTCTTTATTCTTTTTTTTTTTTTTTTGGTTTGTTTTTTTTTTTTTTTTAATGGAGAAAGAAACTAATATTACTGTTTTTGCTCATGATTGTTGGGTACCAATTAGTGTTGTTTAAATCAGCTACTCAAGACCTGACCTGATAGAGTGGGACAATAAAACAGTTCAGAGCCTGCCAGCCCTAGCTCTCTTCAAAGCCCATCCCTGCCAAACCTACAGGGAACAAGTGAAGAGCAGAGGAGGCGTGCCCATGACAAGGCAGTGCTGATCAACCTTGGCAGCAGCCTGGGTTCTCAGAAGCATGGTCAGGCCAAATTAAGCATTCCTTCACCTTTCCTCCTCTGTGCCTGCAATCTTGATTACATTTCTCAGACTCCAGGGGCTTCAGCTTCAGAGAAGAGGGAGAGACTTTGAGCACAATAGGAAATTCCATATGCTTGGGGGGGGGGGTCACAAACACAAGGGTATAACATGAGCATTGCACTCAGAGCCAGCCCTTAACATGTAAAGACTCCATCCATGCAAGGCACGCCCCCCTCTACACTCACCCAGCTTGTATTTACACCCTTCTGCTCTTTTCCCAGTTGCTGGCTCTTACTTGGAAAGACATGCATTAACAGCACCCAGGCAGGTTTTCACAGAAGACTGCTTCTTGGGATGTTTTACCCTCCCCTGCCCCTCTTCCCACCCTTCATTATTTTCAATTGTAGAAGTCCTTTGGAATTAGAGCAACATTCCCTCCGTTCCTGTTATTTGCAACTACCTCAGAACAGTCTTTAGTTCTGAGATAGCTGTTCTTTTCAGAGGCCAGACTTGCTTAACTGGATAATTTCTCATTTACATGTGAACCAACACCCATTCACATGGACTGTGATTTACGTGTTTGGTGCATAAAAACTTCACAAGGCAGAATCCTATGGGCTTCAGTTCACACAGCACATACTCTCTCACAAAGCAGAACCCCTCCCTCTGGCAAGGCTACCTTCCTACTCTCTTTATCTGTATATGGGCCTCCACAGAACAGAGCTCACCAGCTTCCTGATTTAAACACTTAGCCTCTAGGGTTACCTGTCCTCCTTGCTGCATATTTGCAGGAATTCCAGGAGAAATTCTTCCTCTGCCCACCAGACTGAGACTATTGCCTGGCACAAAAATAGAGCTGCTGACCTAGATGATGTCATACATATGAACCACCATCCAGTTCTACAACTTCTCTGGGTTGTGCTTTTGTATCACAAAGAATTTAGCTGATCTTTGTCTGCAGTTCCTGGGAGACTTTCTCAATCCTTGGGATTTCCTCGGCCAACAGAGAGAAGTCTTACTATTCATGGTGGGGTATCTGGACCAAGGGTGATGCTCTATGTTAATGAGGTGACTCCAGTTGGGGGCATAACATACCAGAAAACAAAACAAAACAAAAAGTTATTATTGGGCCTGCGTTTTGCAGCACATATCAGCTGTACCCCAAGGGAGAAAATAATGAGAGCCTGAGACTATCAGCTGCAGTTGATGCACCGCAATAAAACTATTTAGAAAATGATAAATAAACTCAGAACACCAGGGCTCCCGTGAGCCTCTCTGGCTGGCAACACTCTGAGGAATGTTATACTTTGATCTTGAGAGGCTGTCATGTACAAGATCTTAAGAAAACTACAATTGATAATGATGATGATGATATGATGATACAAATACATAGTTTCCCCGAGTCTTACAAATTCTGGTAGAGGATGGTGGGGACTGAGGGAATCCTTAGAGTTTCAAGTTAAGAGCCATCTGACCAATTCCATCTCTAGCTGGTACAGAAAGTGAACATAGTTGGGGCAGGGGTATGTGTGAAGGGGAGTTTACTGGGGCCTTCACATTCAGTTTGATTAGCAATGGGTAATTTTCTCAGTAGTTTGAGTTTTCATTAATGTGGCACATACCCCAACAAAACAATGGAGAAAGGCAGGATATGTTTCCTCATAGAGTCAGAGCTTTCAGTCCTCCATGGGGAAAGCTTTCTAAAGCAGAGTGGCTCACCCCCAGTGGTGGCCAGGCACAGAAAGAGGTGGAAGGTGAAACATGTGTTTATGCTGCCATGTTTTTGTTGTTGTTGTTTGTTTGTTTGTTTGTTTGTTTGCAAAGTGTTGTAGTCTTCTCCACTTTGCTAATCCTCCCTGGAATTATCCTCACAGACACACTTAAAGAGGAACCTCATTAACCCCTTAGGTGCTTCTCAATCCAGTCAACAGGACAATCCGGATGAATCACCACAATGATTTATTGGGTTTAAAACTTAAGGGCAGTTTTGTCGAGCTGCATGAAGGGAACCTGTCAGGATAAATGTACACCAGTGTAATGCAATGTTTACACACAAGCCTAGAGCCTAGCACTGGCTTACCCTGTTCAAATCCTGTACCTACAGCTTAATGACATGGGGCAAGGTTTTAAGATTTTTATGCCTCAGATGCTTCATTTATGAAAAGACGATAGTAATAATAACGGCTATCTTATAGGGCTGTTGTACGGAAAATGCATTGTGCATGGATGTTTGGCAATATTATTTGCTTTATATATACAAATGCAGATTTTTTTCTGGTAAACTAACCAAGAAATCCATAGTAGAAGCATCTTTTATCTCAGCTTTACTATAGTATCAAATCATAACTCTGATTTAGTCAAGGGATGACTCTACTGCATGTTTTAGAGCACAGGGGGTCAATAATGAATGCCCACCTATGGTGGGTTTGGATTGAGGTACCCTACATTCTTGGGCATTTGAGGATTTGGTTTCCAGTTGGTGGCCCTGTTTGGTCAGTGTTTCCTTGCTAGAGATTGTATATCACTGGGGGCAGGTTTTGACCTAAAACACTTGGGCCGTTCTAAGTTGAATTCTCTATTTTCTACTTGTGGTTGGTGATATGAGCACTCAGCTGTTCCAGACGCCAGGCCTGGTGTCTGCTACCATGATTCCCTACCAGGATGGTGATGGAGTCTAAAGACCTTGGAACTGCAAACCCCAAATAAACGATGTCTTCTAGAAGTTGCCTTGATCATGGTATTTTATTACCGCAATAGAAAAGTAACCAAGACATCACACAAATTATTACGTCTGTCAGTGAACCACAGTCCTGCATGGAGCATCCACTCCCTTTTGATACACGAGATGATATACACACTGACCTCAGATAAGCTCCTGGCCGCTGGGACATGGCTGCAAGCACAGATTTCACTTTAAAGGGAATAGTAATGGAATCTGAGCCCAATAAGAATGATGATGGCCCAGGAACAAGAGATTCAGGTTGGCACAAATAACATGTTCCCATACGGAAGAAGTTAGATGAACATTGCAGTGACGGTAAAGAAATAAGGCATAAATAAGACATTCTCCAGGCACATGGGTGGGAACATCAGGTAGGAAGTTCACAGGAAGGCAGGGAAACTCTACAATGATTTTTTAAGTTGATAGTTTTATCTGATGGTGGCCTCAACTTTTGAATTGGTGAGAACTAATGCTCTTTTAAGTTCAATATTCCAAAGTTCTCATCTAATACTTGAAAAGATGTTAAGTCACACACAGAATTGGGCAATGAAAAACTATTAAAGGGACTAAAGAGCCAGAAATAATTTGGCTCCGGATTTGTAACATTCCAATTCTCCACAATTATGAAATTCTTTTCAGTCAATTTACCTTATAGAATCTTTAACATAGGTGTTAAACATGGTCTTTCTTTTTTTCTTGGAATTTGAGTTCATGCGGAATTTTTCTAGTCTTAGTTCTACCCCTTCAACTATTTTGGAACCTAAACTCTATTTACATAAAGAACTGCATAAGCTATTTGTGCTCATGATAACACATAGCTGTTATCCTAGCACTCAGCAGTTGAAGGAAGAACAAAAGTTAAGGTGCAGTCTGAGCTGCACAGCAAGACCTTTGTCTGATAAACAAAACTAAACAAACCAACCTCCAAGTCAAGGAATACAGTCTAGGGATAAAGCACTATATTCTCAAGGGCCTGAATTCAAATCTTCAGAGCAGCAGGAAGAGAAAGAGGAGAAGGAGGGGAGGGAGGGAGGGTAGAGAGGGAAGGAGAGAATAAGGGATGGAGGGGCAGAGGGAAGGAAGAGAGGGGAAAGGAAGGGAGGGGCTGAAGGAGGGAGGGAGAGGTGAGGGGAGAGTAGAAGAGGGCAGGAACAGAAAGAAAGGAGGGGGAAAGTTTGCATGGATGATACTTCATAAAAGATAGCTGTAAGTGTAAAGGAATTCTGAAGGAGAAAAGGAGAGTGGAGGAAAGGAGGAAGGACAGGAAAAGAGAAAAAGCCAACCTAATGCATATTGTCTCCTGGTTATATTCCTCTCCTAATTGATAGTTGTAGCATTTAAATCAGTAGCTTTCAAAGCAAAATCTTCCAAGTAACAACATCAGTCTCAGACTCAGAGACTCTGTGAGGTGGGGTTCCATAGTTTGTTTTAACAAGCCTCCATTCAGACACTCTGCTTCACCATTCTAGAAGCACTGTGCTCTGTGACAGTGTCATACCAAGTGGGGTTGCAGTCAGATCAGAAAGTCTTGTTCAGAGACATGCAAAACAAGAAGCCAACAGAAGACCAGGGGCTCCCCTCACAAGAGAAGCACTGCTTCACAGTGTAGGCTTTCTGACCCAAGAAACTGTGGCCATTGGGAGCTCTAGAGAGTGCAACCAGAACCAGCTCCCATACACTGAGGTCCTCCATCTATCATTCCAAGTGATGTGTCCTTTATTACAATCATCATGGTAGTCTGAGCCCAAGTTACCTTAACTACGAAAGGATGACAATTATTTAACCCAATTTCATGATGGCATTTTAAATTAGTTGTGTGTGTGTACCCACCAACCCTTTACAGCTGCCAAGTAGTACCACGAACCCCATTGATCCATTCATTAAAACTGTGATGACAAGTAATATTCAGTAAGAATTCATTGAGTGAATTGATGTCTTGTTATCACTTAAGAGGATTGGTATCGGTGTTAGTTTTCATCTACTAATGTTGTTTCAAGGCATGGTGCATGGGAAACACATAGTTAGACTAGACTTAATTTTAGAAAGAAGAAACAGAATTGTTTACAATTAGATGTTAAAAGATTAAGGAATACCTAAATGGAAAACACTTGCCATCAAACTCTTTCTCATTCATCATTCATATACACACGTGAATCCACGCCTATATGAACACATACATATACCACACACACAAACATGCACGGATACAAAAGCACACACACACACACACACACACACACATACACACACACACACACACACACACACACACACCCCTATGCACTTTATGAGACTGAAAACTTCACTCCATAATAATTACTAGGGAAATGCTAAGTGTCTTGAATGTTTAGTATAGACTTAAGTTCCATGATTTTAGTGGATTGATATAGTTTGGTTCATTGGTACAAAGAATGACCACCACAGTATTATCAGCAGTTGTAGCTGATGTTAGTAAAAAAAAAAAATCTGTAAATGAAATTTGTGTTTTCAGTGAATTTTTCTATATTAATAAATCTCTCAATAAAAAATATTCTGTAGTTGTCAGCTCTAGAAATGCACTCCAAGTTCCAGTTCATGGCAACTGACATATGAACCAAAATGGCTTCCATCGCTCTCTGCTAATTGGTCCAACAGGAAAATACAGACATATGTGCATATCCCTCGGACAAAAGTGATTGGAAATATCCTCAAAAGAAATGGAAAGGCCTTAATACTCAGATTGAAGATTGCCAGAAATGAAGTGGAAATGTCACAAAGAAACAGGTAACCTTCTCAACTGGAGCCCTCTATGCCCTGGAGTCAGGATAACATTGCAACACTATGTATTATCACCATTATCCACCTTGCAGTGTGGTCTGAACACTGAGAAAATGAGAGCTGGACTGACCAAGGAGGCAGGTGGGATGGAGGGAAGTGAGAGGAGAGACCTTGGAAAGAGGAAGGCGCTTATAAGTCAGGTTCAGGGTAAGATGTTAACCTGGGGAAACTGGAACCAGTTATGTGGATTTTATTTTATGTAACTATTATTAAGCTTTATTAAGCATACAAAATAATGGTTTTATAGCATTTTCACAGATGCATATTATTGTAGTTTGTTTATAAATTTGACATTTCAAAAGCTAACTTCCAGGGACTGGGAAGATGGTTCAATTAGAGAAGTGTTTGCCACACAAGCATAGGGAGCTCAGCTCAGGACTCCAGCACCCTCGCAAAAGCTAGTTATGGTTGTTGCATGCCTATAATTCTAGCACCTGGAAGGTAAAGAGAGCAAGAGGCTTGGAGCATTTGACCAGCTAACACTGCTGAATCAAGGAGCTCCAGACTCAATAAAATTAACCTGAAGAGAGATAGTGGAAGACACTTGCCATCAGACTCTGACTTTCACAGTCATGTACACATGTGAATCCACACCCACTTACACACATACACAACACACACAAACATGCACACATATAAATCATACAAATGCACACAGATATATGTACACACATGCACACAGACTAAGTTATTAAATCAAGGAAGAGATAGATGATAGATAGAGATAGATAGATAGATAGATAGATAGATAGATAGATAGATAGAGATATAAATGATAGATAGACAGCCAGACAGATTTTATTTTATATATATACATATATATATATATACATATATATATATGTATATATATATATATATAAACACATATATACATACACACACACACACACACACACACACACACACACACACACACATATATATATATGAAAGCGGAAGGCCAGGCAACTAACAGAGACACCTTTTTTGATCCCAAACAGAACCATTGAAGACACAGAAGAAGAATCAGATCAACAAATGCAAGACAGAACTGATAGTGCTGTTTGGAATGAAAGAGAAAATGAGTCTTTTGCATGAGTCAGGTCAGGGAATATCAACTTAGGAGAAAAAGAGCACTTTTAGAAAAGAAGTCAGAAACATCACAAAAAAAAACAGAGTGTGCTTTTTGCCATGGTTCTACATTTGTAGTTCTGTTATCTCATGACAACAATTAGGCAGTGGGTGAATAAATGGTCCGAAAGCAAGAGGCATCCTCTTTAGCACATCGAAAGTTTCTCAGTGTCAAGCCTGAGAATAAAGAAGATAGGAGATGAGGCGTGATCCCTGGCAGTCAGTTGACAAGCTTTTGAAGCATAATCCATTGTATGATTGAATGCCATGCCATGACAATACCCGATGACCAGGAGATGCTCAGTGTGTGTCCATCCACACACTGAATGCCCAACTGCTAGAAACTCACCTGAAATACTATGGCCATTTATTTATAGCCTGACTTTTTCCAGAAAAGATCTGAGGTGGTTAAAAAAGACAGTTTGTCTACAAGGATTTGTTTCATGGGTGATTTTGTTCTTTACAAATCGCATTGGCTAGCTCCTATGATGTCTACACAAAAGGAGGAGGAGACAGCTATGTGGTACAAAGTTCAAAGGCCAAATTATACTGAAGCTTACTTGTCTGTGTGTCAATATTTCCCACGTGTTCTAGTGTCTTCTTGCTTTTATTTATTCAGCTGCAATCAGAAACTTGTTTGATTGAGTTGACAGAGTAGGATTGGAACACAAAATTAGGATCTATCAGTAATATTCCAATCTTGCATTAATATTGATCTTGCAACTTGCCCATGTGTAGAGAAGTATAGAAAAACCCAAGACCATGCCTTTCATGTGGACCCCAATTTTATATTATCTCTGTCAAATTTTGTAAATTGGAAGTCCTGTTCTGGGACTTAACACTCTATTAGTGGTGGTGAAGTTTTGTCAAAGGACCCACCTCAACTTAGAACAAGAATGTGGAATTGTGCCTGAATGTGGAATTGTGCATGTGACATCATTTAGTCTGCCTTCTACCACTCCTGGTCCCTCTATTGCTTTTCTGCTTCACTTCTTCCAGTATCCGCCAGCTGGATCAAAAGTCCCCTTTGACCCACCTAATTACCAGGCCCAATTAAAGTTAAACACCTTATTTTAACATGGGGTTTCCCCTTTTACATTTATAACTTGCTGTTTACTTGTGGGACATGTCTGCATCCTCTCTATGGTAAGGTAATCCTTTGTTGTAACCCCATCCCACCTAACCCCTTGCCCCCAGGACAATACACCTTCCCCCTTTCCTTTGCTCCCTTCCTCCTCTCCTTTCTCTGACTCTCATCTTTGTTTCATATTCCCTGACCTTTGACCCTTTAGAGTAAATCATTATTATTAGTAGTAGTAGTATTCGTATTATAAGTATTATTAGTATTATTAGTATTATTTTGTGCTGACAACTTGGTCTTGAGATGTACTGAGCCATATAGTTCTCTACACTAGTCACTGTTCTGTCGCTGCGAAGAGACAGCCTGACCAAGGCAACTTGTATAAAATAAAGCTTTTAATTGGGTGCTTGCTTACAATTTCAGAGTAGTCCATCATCATCATGGCAGGGAGCATGGCAGTAACACACACAGACATACTGCTAGAGAATTAGCTCAGAGTCCTGTATCCTGATCTGCAGTCAACAGAGGGAGAAAGAGAGAGGGGGAAAGAGAGGGACAACAGGAGGGAGTAGGAGAAAGAAAGGGAGGGAGGGAGGGAAAGAGGGAGGGAGGGAGGGAGGGAGGGAAAGAGGGAGGGAGGGAGGGAGGGAGGGAGGGAGGGAGGGAGGGAGGGAGGGAGGGAGGAAGACAGAGACAGAGACTAGACTGGCATGGGCTTTTGAAACCTCAAAGCCCATGCCCAATGCCACATTTCCTCTAACAAGGCCATAACGCCTCATCTCCCTAATCTTATCAAATCGGTCCACTCTCTGGGACTAAGCCTTCAAATATATGAGCCTGTGGGGGCCATTCTCAGCCAAACCAGCACATAAAAAGAGGAGGAAGTGATTCTTACTGGAAGGCTGAAATAGTGTGAACATGGAGGCAGGGTTGAGAAAAAGCAGCTAGTTGATTGCTGGTCTTCAATACTTTGATGCCTGGGCCTTGGCAGTTGTTCTCAGGAGGAGAGTGGCCAAATAAGAGAATATAGGCCTTGGTGTCTGGCTTTAGGAATGCAATGTAATAGTTTTTAGCAAGGCAGAGGGAATGGGGGGAAGGGCAAGGTCTTTGCCATGCTCAGACTGGCTAGAGTGCCGTCAATTAGGATGACTGCTGACCCCGAGCTGTCTGTTCTCTGTTGTCTGTGTTTGGCCTGATATCATTGGAGAACCCCATGCTAGTGGTCACTTTTCTAGTTGCTGTGACAGGAGACACATGAAAGGACACAGGGTGTGGTTTGGGTTATAGCTCAAGAGAACACAGTCCATCATGGTGGTAAAGACATGGTGGCAAGAATGTGAGGAAACTGGTCACATTGTCTCTGAGTCAAAAAGCAAAGAGATGCTTGCTGGCAAGACAGTTATTTTCTCTTTTATAGTTAGTGTGACACCTAAGCCCATGGGTGGTGTCATCCACATTCACCCCATCCAGACTCTCAAATTCTTGCCCTGAGGTTTCCTACATAATTCTCAATCCAGTTTAGTTGAAATGAAGATGACCTACCAACCTTATAATGTTACTTTCCTTACAAACATCAAAATTTCAGGACTCACTGTGGACAAAACCCACAATTTTCACATTAGGAAGTGAGTACCCGATTCTTTGGGTAAATGCCCTCATCAAAAAATAAGCAGTTTCTATATCAGTTTACCCAATGACACACAAGTTGAAGAAGACTGCTCACGCCGGGTGGTGGTGGTGCACGCCTTTAATCCCAGCACTTGGAAGGCAGAGGCAGGTGGATTTCTGAGTTCGAGGCTAGCCTGGTCTACAGAGTGAGTTCCAGGATAGCCAGGACTACACAGAGAAACCCTGTCTTGAAAAACCAAAAGAAGACTGCTCACAAGTTTCTTTATAAAATAAAATAAAATAAAATAAAATAAAATAAAATAAAATAAAATAAAATAAAATAAAATAAAATTAAAAACAGGGCAGAAGGAATGACTCTTTGGTTAAAAGTGCATACTACCCTTGCAGAAGACCAGAGCTGAGTTCTTAGCATCCATACCGAGAAGCATACAACCACCTATCCACATATAACTTTAACTCCAGGACATCCAATATTCTCTCTGGACTCCATGGGTACCTATACTCTCATGAATATTCCCACATAAACCCATACACATATACACATTAAAAAAAACATGAAAAATCCTATCCAGTCTGCTACTTAATTTGATGTGTACGAACATCTTTCCCAATAGAAAACATAGTCTACAAATTAAATTCATAAGAATCTCAAATATCATGTTCAAAGGTATGCAGCTTGTCTCTAAACAGCCCTTTGCCCGACAGCATGTTATTTATTCAGTATTACATTGGTTTGAAACAACAAATATAAACTCAGATTTATTACCACATATATTTCTTGATTACACCATTAATCTCACTACCTCCTTGGAAAATTTTTCCTTTCTACTTTTAAATTTAAATAACATTTCCTGTGCCATTCTTAGATGAAGGTTTTTCTTCATATTTCACTCCAAATTGAACACAACTTAGTGAGGTCAAAGTCATCTACTTACTGTGTTCTTTCTGGACTTGTTTAAGCTGGCCTGTGTAGACTTTGTTTTCATATTAGCCATATTTAGCCCTCCATTTGTGCCTGAAAATCTTTCTCCAGTTTCTTTTGCATCTCTATTATTCTCCTGGATTATTCTTACCACCATAGAATCATGTTATAACTGCCATATTAAAGCTACAACAAAAGAAAAAAGGCTCATCCCTCAATTATCCCCTGACCTCCCTATGCATCTCTCTGCAGAAAGACTTAACTTTGTAGCAGGCATCTACTTTGCAGTTTTGTCTCCACATCTTGAAGAAAAATTCTATGGCCAAACAGGGCTATGGCTTTTGTTGTCTCAATGATCATGGTCAACTCTCAGCCTCCCCCCACCCCCCCCCGCCCCTTTTACATCCTCTGGATACTATTCTTGGCTTCTGGATTTCAGGGCACTCCTGATTTCTTTCTACCTCTGGGATGCTCTTCTACACATGTTGAGGTAGAAGGGCCTTGGACTCTGATCTTCACTTATCTCCTGGTAACTGGAATAACTTAACACCCATTTGGCAACACCACATGGATGTCTAGTAAGAATCTCACATCGACCAAACTAAATTTTGATTTTTCCTCCCACTGCACCAAAATCTATTCTTCACTTGAAACTCACTTCCTTCATTCAGTTAAGATCAAGTTACCCAATGGCTTAAGGCAATACTTTAAAAATATCTCTATTTTTTTAAAAAATAACTATAACATCTTTATTTTTCTGATAATGTCACATGTGCATTAAATGTATTTTAATCATAGTCACCCTCACATCCTTCCCAATTACTCCCAGATCTGAATCCTTCCAAACTACTTCTACTTCTACTTCTTCTTCTTCCTCCTCTTCTTCCTCCTCTTCCTCTTCCTCTTCCTCCTCCTCCTCCTCCTACTCCTCTTCCTCCTCCTCTTCTAATTGAGTCCAATGTATGTTGCCTCTCCTTTCATGCTATCCACTGGGGAATGGTCAACCTACCACAGTTTATACCCTTAGAAAAACTGACTTTCCTCACCCAGTAGCCATCAACTGTCCTGTCAGTAATTTCCAAACTAAGTTGGATGGGAAACTATGAGAGACCCAGACACATACTCATTGTTGGAATGTTGACTGGCTTGACTTTGCTCAGGTCTTGTACAGGCAACCACAGGGCCTGTGAGTTCATGAGTACAATGATTCTGTCATATCCAGAAGACATTGTTTTACCCCAGTCCTCTCTGATCTCTTACAATCCTTCCACCCTCCCTTCCTCTTAGTGTCCAAAACCTGAGTCTTGTCAGCTATTCCTCTACAAACTATCCCCTTTTAGCCAACTTCTGAGCAGCATTCTACTTCCACCCCAATTCAAGCCCTCCATCTGGTTTTTCCTGGACTTATTCCTGTGGTCTTCTTCCTTCTATTTATGGTTTCCACAGCCCACTATCTATGCAACACTCTGAAGGATCTTTTAAAAAATTTGATGAGTTTTGTTCCTGTTTAACATCTGCTATAGCCCACTACTGATTTCCCACAGGATTATACTCAACATTTTTATGAGCTAGAAGGCAATACTTCACCTGGATTCTGCCAATCTTTTATATTTATTTTTGACAATTCTTTGCTTTTTCATCAGGTTCTAGTCTGACCTGTCTTCTCATTGTTTGCCAACCATGCCAAACCATTATCTCCAGCCTTTCTCATGCATTGGTTGGCACCTTTCCTCTGACCATTCTATTCAATTACTATTTCTTAGAGAGATCATTCTGAATACTTTACATTAAAATAGCTTCCCAACATTTTACCTTTATTTCCAACATAGGTCTTACTGCTGTGTGAATTATTATATATCATCTACTTAGTAGGTACTTATCAGTTTCTCTATATCATGATTAGGCTTAGTGAGGGTAGGAACCTTGTGTCATGTACCACTGCCCACCCTATAGCAGACACATGTTATATACATAAAATTCATTTTCATTAAGTAAATAACAATACTCAGATATTTTAGTTCGAGGATCCTGTCCAGTTAAACAGGGGCCACTGTGAGTTTACACACACACACACACACACACACACACACACACACACACAAAACCTTGTAAATATTATGGCATTCCTTAAACTATTAAAATATGCTAGTAATTACTTGAGAGAGAGATACAGCCCTTACCAGGGCTCTCACAATTCTCTTGATATCTTCAGGTTCCAAGTCCCCATTCTCAGTCTCACATCAAAATTGGTTCATAGTGCTCAAAGGCGTACAGAACTCAGCTATATTTTAAGGCACTCCAACTGATCAATCTGTTTCCAAGACATTAACAGCTGCTGTTTTAATCATTTATGGGACCATTACAGCTTTTCGGCTTTGAGTCAAGAACGAAGGCATTGTTTTGTGTTTCGTAAAATTGGCTCATGAAAATAGGACTTTCCTTCCAATTTGGTAAAGTCAGATTAGAGTCTGGTGGCGATCTGGAAGTGTAGCCTGTGATCCCCCTAAATACATGGTGGAAAGACAACATTTTACAGGCAATATAAGCTTGCAACTGGATCCTCAAGTCTCAGAGTATCTACCACAATTGTTAAAATGCTGAGGTGGCTTTCTATGTTACTGATTTTATCTAAAAGCTTAGAAAATTTGCATTGCCAACCTCTATCTTTGAGCTACACAGAGAATGCCACTAAGATGAACAAAAGAAAATGTAAATTAATATCTAAGTTTTATGGCAAGAAAGGACTTTGGGGATGATAAGGAACTAATTCCATTGACAGAGGTCCAAGAGATGTCCAATAGTTTGTCACAAATCCCAGCAGAGGTTCTTCTGTTTTTCTTAGACTTTGGAACACAGAAAGATAAGTTGTGTCACGGCCACTTTATGGGGACTCTGATGATGCATAAAATAGGAAATCTTCAGGCAATCCCTTAAAACAAGACTCTTAAATATCCCCCTTACTATTCCTGACTTCCTTTCCAGATTTCCCATCTTCATAGATAAAACAATAGCCATCCAAGAGATCCAGGCTCCTTCTTAATTTACCCCTCTTCTCATATAACTTATTTTCAGTTAATCAAAAAGGCCTTCCAGTCATATCTCCAGTGACATTATTATGTCTTAGGTGCCATCACTTTTTCTTGTGTTTCTGTAGGCGTTTGTTAAATGACTTTTCTGATCCTAATCTTGCTGACAACTGTACACATACACCAGGTACATTGTTACTTCATTTCTATGGCCTTTGCTATTCCTCAGGATGTCTTAAGTTGCCAAAGAATGGTGTCTATGTAGGGTAGATGCAGCTCTACCACACAAGAACTGATAAATGAAGAAGGCCTTTATGCTAATTAGGAAAGGGCTTTCCTTTCTCCACTTGCTCCATTTTATGCCAGGGTAATTGGTTTGATAATGCTTGATTAGTCTGTTGACATGACTCCTTTGATTGAATATTCCTTTTTCAATATACAAGCTAAAAAACATTCTCACTTCCATGTCCACCCCTTCTATTTGTCATTCTGCACTTCTGTCTTGCTGCTGGCTGAACATCACTAATGTGCCAGTCACTAGAGGTGAAACACAGTCTAAGATCAGGTCGCAGCCCATGTTTCTCCATGTAAAAACAGCAGGAACTGGGACTTCTCAAACTCCTGTGCACCCACACACCACTGAGAACCATGAGGAGTTGGGAATGGGAGCCTGGGGGCCCCCACAATGAGCACAGGAGGAAGGTGGGATACTGGCTTACCTCCAAGTGAGTACTAAATATATGGAGGAGCTGAAGGAGAGGCCATCATGGGAGGCTTAGGCACTGCCTTGTATGACAAAGCCTTCTTCTCCACAATGGTCTTTGATGAAGGAGAAGGTCCTCGCTTAGCCAAACTGTTTAATTCATAGCTGATGAGAATGCATACTTCTTACTCAGGGTGAATCAGGGATTAAATACCTTTTGCAGGAATGAATGTCCAAGAAGTAGAGCTGATTGGCTAAACACTCAGGGTCTATCTAGATAACCTCATTAGCATGAAGAACTCTAGGTTTTTATGCTACATAACCAGTTGTCATGGCCTTCTATAGTGCGGTATTGTGGTCACATGCCCTAGGACAGGAAGCTGGTTAGGAGGTAGTTTGAACTCCTGTCATTCTTAATTATACAATTTATCAGGATTCTGAACTTGCTCCACCCTTACCTGTTATTTCGTATGATGGCACAGTCCACTGCCTTACTTCCATTGTCACCTTATTCTCTTTCACCTTACTGTTTTTGCTTAAGAAAATATTTAAATGGTTGTGCTTAGTCAGTACTTACTATAAGTCAAAATGAATGGACAATACCTTCTGTGAATGAAACATACAGAGAAAGGACCACAAGAAAAACTAAACACAAGGCCGTGCTATTGCTAGGCTCAATGTTTCTTTCAAATGGGCTACTTTGTAGGAAAACACTTGGGTGAGCATGGTCAGATGAAAACCTTACAAAGATGGAATAAAGAGAATCTTCTATGACCTGGTTTGTATTAATTACTGTTTACTGTAGAGGCCAAGAGATAGGATTATGCAATATTCATTACTTCTGTTCATTTGGGAGCTAGGAAAAAATGTGAAAAGAACAACAAATGACCAAATGAATCAAAAGATAATTCCACAAAAATAATAAATGTGAATTAACATTTAGAATAATCAATGCCATAAAAAATATAGGAAAAGATGCACATTTTAACTTGGATACTTTAACTACCCTTAAAAGTAAACCTACCAAAATAGGCTGGTGATTATATTAGCATTATCCCTGATTTGTTATATAAGGATATGTGCAACTGTGGAATGCAGCTTAAATGTTTATTGCTTTGATAGTCATTTCAAGTCTACAAGATTTAAACCAACTCAATTCTTGCGGATTCAAAGCAAATGCTAGATCCTTTGGAATAAGTAAGGTGAGTGTGATGACAAAGAGTGTTCATCAGGTGCTCACTATCTTCCATGAGTAAGAAGCGAAGCACTGGACGAATACCAGCACAGAAGAAATAAGAAGTGCATATGTCTCATGATCCCTATTTACCTCTCTGTTTCTGTGATAAATCACTGAACAAGAGCACCTTGGGAGAGGAAACCATTTATTTATTTGTCTTTCAGGTTAAAAGCCATCATCTACTGAGGACTACCATGGCAAGAACTGGCTTGATTCCTTTGGTTTGCCTAGCTACCTTTCTTCTATAGCTCTGGTTTTTTACCCACAGTGGTGTATTCCCTCCAGTATATTAATTAGAAATTAAGGAAATGTCACCCAGGAAAGCCCACAGGATAATCTGATGGAGATGATTCCTCAACTGATCTTTCCTCTTCCCAGGTGTATTAAGTTGATAACTGCCGCTACCAGGACAAGTCATCAATCACATAGACAAATTATGTTATCAAGATAGGCCCAGGAAATCATGGTAGCATCTGAATTGAGCTTACTGGATGAGGAGCATTTTGACAGAAGGTTGTAGCAATGAAAGGGCATGTGCCTGAGCTGTTTTCCAGGTAAGTAGGTAGAATCCAGTCCTGAAATGCTGGGCTGAGCCAGCTCAGAGAATCTTTACTATTTGCTGACATTTTACCTCTAAAGGGTAAAGAAAGAGGCCAAACAACAAAAAAATCACTCCAACACTGCTATTTAGCTTAGTAAATGCTTGCAGTGGTCATCAGACACCCTAGGCAGAGGTCAGTGCTGTTCTCAAATGAGGACAGAAAGAAACATATGGGCAAGGATAAAGCATATCTGACAGACACAAGCACAGGAAGATTAAAGGCCACAGTGAACTTTGAATCAGCAACAGAAGTTTATTAAAGTAGCGGTCCATATAGTACACAGAGCACATGCTCATCCGAGTGAATTCAAGCAGCCTGTCCACAACAGATCACATCTCAGTGGTTACAGCATAACTCACAAGTGGGCAGGGGAGCAGCTGGCACCAGCCATCCAGAAAGCACAGGAAATGGAAGAGGCAGATACGACAGGAGATGGCATAAGCTGGCCTGATCTTCACCAACTGGAAGAACAAAAGGCTCTACAATCCAGAAATGGACATTTGGTAATAATCCCAAGGGGATTCCCCGAGTAGGGACCTGTCAGTATTTAAGGGGGAAATGGGAGTCATTTTGGAATTATTATGAGGAAATACATAGACCTGAGGTTTAGCAGTTGTGAGCACTAGCTGCTCTTTCAGAGGGACCAGGTTCAATTATCAGAACCCACATGGCAGTTCACAATCATCTGCAACTCCAGGGGATTTTATACCCTCTTCTTACTTCCATGGGCACACATGTGATGCACAAATATCATGCAGACAAACACACACATAAAATTAAAAAAATAAAATAAAATTCAAAATATATGGAACTGTGAAATATCAGAACTGAAAGGGTTTCCTAGGCAACTCAGGCCCCAAATCCATCAAAATGCTTAACTCTGTGACCTATTTTATCCCATGATTGAGAAACATTACTTTTCAAGGCTGCTTATTAACATAATCCTCTATTAGACCTAATTCCACTAAATTCATCTGGGGTGAGTTGTAAATCCATGTTTTATTGTTGGCATGGTGAATCTTGAGAATAAGTCCTACTGATGGCATACACAGTTAATCTACAGCTCCATAAAGTGAACCAAATGTATAAAAACTGGTTTGTAAAAAGCTATTTTTCATTTTAGTGTATGTCAGGAAGATACCAGGTATGTGGTTTAAATGAGAATTTGACCTTAGTCTCACACATTTGAATGCTTGGTCTGCAGTTGGTGGAGCTGTTTAGGAATAGGGCCTATGTATGGCCTTGTTGGAGTTTTCGAAGTTTTAAATGCTCGTGCCATTTCCAGTAATCTCTTTCTGGCTGCTTCTGTCTGTGCAACCACGGTTTGTCTCAATGTGGAAGTGCTCTGTTACTATTTCAGCGCCATGCATGCTTGCCTGACATTATCTGCCGATAACTTAATAATCCAGTCCTTAAAGTTCAGCTTTTAATCACCAACAAAGCCACAAACAGGATCATGAACCTTTGGATCCCATACATTTATGGGCATTACTAGAACAGTACCACTTTGAAGCACACCATATACTATATTTTTGTAGTAATTATTTGGTACTTGTTTCAGGACTCCAGTCCCCAAACACACTTTCTCTGTCCAGAACAAAAATATCACTGGGGGCCTAGATGGCTCTCTGCCAGAGGCAGGTGTAGGTTTTGTCCAGCAGTCTTGAGCCTAAGCCAAATATACTAGTTTTTTGTCTTATTGCTGTGATAAAATGCCCAGAAAAAGCAACTTATAGAAGAGAGAGTTTATTTTGGCTCACAGTTTGAGGATACAGTCCATCATGGTGGAGAAGGTGTGGCAGTAGCAGCTTGAGGTAGCTGCTCACACTGTATCAGCAGTCGGGCAGCAGAAAACACTGAATGCTAGTCTATGCTCAGCTCTTTCTTCTTTGTATTTGGTAAGGCTGGGTCTTCACATCTCAATTAACATACTCCAGGAAATCCCTCACAGAAGAGCCCAGGGACTAATGTAATCAGGATAATCCAGCACAGGCACGAGCAGGTGCTTGTTTCCTACGTGATGCTAGTTCTAGTCAAGTTGACAAGCAGTGTTAAGCAACACTATTCTGGGCACATACATACCTTGGTAGAACACACTTCTCTTTCACTGTCCATGAAAGAGAAGCATCAGACTATGAGAACTCTCACCCTGTAAATGCTTTGAACCCATCACTTTGCCATTTAAGGCCTCTTTCTTTGGACCTTGAAGTATGTTCACATATTCTTCTCTTAGGGTAAAATGTTCCTACCCTGCTTTGAGGTGATCCCAGGCCAGGTAAAAATGTCTTGTTTCCTTAACTGCAAAGTAAAATATTAAAGATAATTGTTGTACTGGAATTATTTTTATTTAATTTTACACATTAGCAAACAAGGAGTGATGCAAGAACAGCTTTGCCTGATTTAGAGATACCTATGGCCCATCAGAATGGCTAAGATAAAAAACTCAAGGAACATAACATGCTGGCAAGGATGTAGAGCAAGAACACTCCTCCAATGCTGGTGTAAGGACAAACTTATACAACCACTCTGGAAATCAATTTGGCAGTTTCTCAGAAGACTGGGAACAGGTATACATGAAGACCCAGCTATTCCACTTCTGGGCATATACCCAAAAGATGCTCTACCATCCCACAAGGACATTTGCTCAACTATGTTCATAACAGCTTTATTCATAATAGCCAGAAACTAGAAAAAAAAACCTAGATGTCCCTCAACTGAAGAATGGATAAAAAACTGTGGTTCATTTATTCAATGGGATACTGTACAGATATTAAAAACAAGAGCATCATGGATTTTGCAGACAAATGGATGGAACTAGAAAATATCATCCTGATTGTGATAATCCAGAATCAAAAGGACATGCAAGGTATGTACTTACTTATAAGTGGATATTAGCAATAAATTACAGGATAACCATGCTATAAGCCACAGACCCAAAGAAGTCAAATAACAAGAAGAGCCCAAGGAATCTTTCTCAGAAGGGGAAATAAAATAGATATCAAAGGTGGATAGATAGAAGGAACTGGGTGGGAGAGGGGATGAGGACAAGAGTGGGACAGGGTGTGGGGATTGGGTATAGGAGAAGAGAACACAAATCAGCATTGGGGTTGGAGGGCAGGGAGCAATCTCTAGGATGTTCCGGAGACCTGGGATGGGGGAAGACCCCAGGGTGTCTATGGGGACAACTCTAGCTAAGACTCCTAGTAGTAGTGGATTTGAAGTGACCACTTCCTGTAGCCACACAGGACTCCCAGTGTAAAGATAAGGACAGCAACCCACCCACAAAACCTTCGACCCAAAATGTGTCTTGCCTACAAGATGTAGAGGGATGCTAATAGAGCAGAGATGGGGGGGGGGGATGGTCAACCAATGACTGGCCCAAAATGAGACACATTCCATGGGAAAGAAACAATCCCTGATGCTATTGATGATACTCTGTTGTGTTTGCAGACAGGAGACTAGCATAACTGTCCTCTGAGAGGCTCCACCCAACAGCCAATGTAAAGAGATACAGAGACCCACAGCCAAACATTAGATAGAGTTTGGGGAGTGTTGTAGAAGAGTTGAAGGAGAAAGATTGAGGAACCCAAAGAGGACAAGGACTCCACATGAAGACCAATAGAGTCAACTAATCTATACTCTTGGGGGCTCTCAGAGACTTAGCCACCAACCAAAGTGGGAACAGGGGCTGAACCTAGGCCCCCTGCACATATGTAGCAGGTATGTAGCTTGGTCTTCATGCAGGGTAGCCCCCCAAGAACTGGAGAAGGGGCTTCCCTAAATCTATTGCCTGCCTGCATGTGGATCCCCTTCACTTAAAAGGATGGCCTTTTCTGGTTTCAGAGGGAGAGGATAGTCCTAGTCCTGCAGTGACTTGAGGTACCAGGGACTTGGGGTGGGGGGTTTCCCCTTCTCAAAGGAGAAGGGAAGGGAAGAATGGCAGAAGGATCTGCGTAATTGGGCACTGGGAGGAAGCAGGACTGATACTGAGATGTAAAGTGAATAGATAAATTAAAAAGTAAAACAAAATATATCTATAAATATGTAAACAAAAAACCCAAAGCTAAATAGAAGTTGACACTTTTTAAAGTTTTTATTCTAATTTGATATTAAAAACAATTAGATTGGGGAAATGGATGATTTATGTGGTCAGACTCCTCATTTAATTTAGGGGCTTTAATGTTCTATTTTTTTTAATTTAATAAAATCATGGTTTAGCAAGAGATAAAGAGAAGGAAAAAGCAGGTATGTAGCTTGGTTTTCATGCAGGGTCAAGGATTGGGACCTTGGAAACAAACAAAAGTAGGATGGAATCCTGGAGCCAGAACTTATTAGTCATGTGACTCTGCAAGTTATGTAGATTCTGTAAGACTCCGTCTCTTGTGCAAAGCAAGACAGTCAAAGCATTTCTCTCTTCAGGATGCTATCAGACTGAAAGACAGTACACATGCAAGGCTTAGAACGGTGTCTGTCGCACAGTTACTTCTCCACCATGTGTCATGTATAAAGGAAATGCAGAATGTTGAAGGCTTGACATTTCATTCCAATAATCTAAATACAAATAGTTCAATCTTGAAAACAGCAAAGATGGTTTGCATTAGTGGAGCAGAGAATAAAATGTCTTTCATAATGTGAAGAGGCAATGATGATCTCCCTTAAGTGATGCTAATTAGTGATAGCTAAATTGCAAATTATTGTTCATCTGCATCCAGACGTTAGGTACAACATATATTGCCAAATACCCGTCAGAATTTATTATGGGACATTTTTAAAGGGCACATTATACAATACAGGACCAAACTGTAAATTATCTTTTGACCTTGACTTTATAATGATGTCATGAAGGCATCCTTGGAGCCAATGAAAAGGATTGCTTTAATTACTTGCATTAGATATCTGAGAAGAACTACTTCAGGGGTGATTTTAATGAGTTTTGAATTACATATTTTTAGCTTGAATATTTCCTCATTACTTCTTTTCTTATTAACCACCACTGAACAGGTTTTAGGATGGTGTGGATGGCTCAGGTTCAAGGTCATAATCTCTGTGTACAAGCACATTTGCATACACAGATATAAGAGCCATATAGTCTTTATTACTTTCCACGTGTGTCAGCACAGGAAGGTTTATTATAAGTACTTTTATAAAATAGCTGTCTACACGTTCATTACTACATCAGTGCAGTCTGAGAACACTAAATGTGTGGTAAGGTGTTGCTTTATTTTGGTCACATATCCTTCCCACAGGCCACTAGAAATGACAAGATAGGAATTTTACTGCTCCTGCGCAAGAACTCCATAACGTGTGCCTTCCTGCTTATTACAGAGTCTGTTGACTGCTGGAGTTTTAGGTTAATAGAGCAAATACTTTGCTTTATTGTTTTAGAAAACATTATTCCTTTTTTTGTTCTTCACCTATTAGCTCTCATCTGTTTCCCTAGGAAACACCTGTACTCTGCCTTCAGTGGTCCTGGTTACCATCCCCAGAACTAAGGGGAGGGTCACATAGGAGAATGATTCCACATGCTATTAGAACAAAATTTTCTCTCCTTTTTCAGGGAGAAAATGGTGATTTAAGCAAGGCTAATCAATGCTTTCCTTGGCATTTAGAATGGATACTGCCAGAGAGATTTTTTTTTTCTTTTTGTATTGCTTAAGTAAATACGTCTGGTGTGGTAAGCAGCCATCTTTTCTCTTGCCATTTGAAGAGACTGCTTCGAAGAGGAAGACAATGCAGAGAGAAAAGCAGCTGAGAGAGAATGTCGTGAGACAGGGAACTGCCTGTTAATGACTTTCTGCATGCAACTGCACTTGAAACTTTCAGCCTTGTGCTTTAAGCTAAACAGCAAAACCAACACTTGTGATAGTAAAAGATGCTAGATCACAGTTCTTTGAGGAGGATACTAGCATTCCAGGTTTGTCTCATTATCAGTGTGTCTTTAATTTTTCTAGTTCTGCTATCTCAGCAGAGATGAACCCTAGGCGTGTTTGCTTTATACCCTTCGAAAATAACTCCCTGAACTCCCTGAGCCTGTAAATTTCAGCCATACCTATGACTACAATTTGCACAATAAAGATATGCACAGTGTAATTCAAGACATAATCTTTGAGAAAGGCTTTAAAACAAGGCTTTTTTTTTTTTTTTTTTTTTTTTTTTTTTTTTTTTTTTTTTTTTTATCTGTAGGCACAGAGTCTCCCAGTGCTTCTCATCTGGGACAAATATCATCTGTTCAATTGTCACAAATATGACAGCTATTTAGAGCTGAATCCCAGTGATCCATTTGAAAAGTTTAGACACTGAGTCTCTAATATAGAAAAAGAGTGAAGCTGTTTTGTGTGACACACACACACACACACACACACACACCTAGCCCTGTGGCTTGGGCATTTCCTAGGTTAGACAAGCGTCTTACCTTAACATGGGATAATGAAAGGTCCCAGTTTGGCTGATAGTCAGAATCAATCCTTAAATGAAGATCCAGGAGAGAGCGTCATGAAGATTTTGATTTAATGAATCTTTAAAAGTTTTTACGAATCCCCAGATGATACTCATGACCAGCCAAGTGTAAGAACTCCTAGTTTTACGACGAACCGAATCACATTCTATGAATCAATATTTTCAGCCACTTTACAAGATCAGAGCAGAGAGGCTGAGAAAAAAACATGAGCTTTAGAAGACTGGGCACTGAAAAGAACCTGCTTGCACTATAACATGCATGGAGCATGGTAAAAGCAGGCTGAGGAGTGAACCAGGTTGCAACTGACAAGAACAAATTCAGAGTTTTCAAGGAAACAAAATGTACAGGATAGCAAACTATACAACTATACAACTACAGTGCTGGGTTTTACCATCCTGGCTATTGCTTTGTGGACACAAATATTGCCAGATAATTTCATGTTTTGACCTAAATATAAGATTCCACTTGAAGCTCTGAACTTTTGAAAATTAGCCATTAGAAAGAGGTGGGACAAGAGACTGGCTCAGGCTTCAGATGTTCTGCTGGTAGTGTGCTTGCTTAGCATTTAGGAAACCCTGGGTTCAATCCCCAGCACACACACACACAAATGGGCACGGTGGGCCACATTTGTAATTCCAACTCTCCCAGGGTGGGGAAGGCGGGGGAAGTGATGCTCATCTTTGGCCACACAGCAAATTTAAGATTAGTCTGGGATACAGGGGACCCTGAGTTGGAAAAGAAGAGCAATGGTTCACCAACTCTCTGTTATAACAAGGTTTCTGGTCCAAATGTAAGCCAGAGTAACAATATGAATGAAAACAAAGACAGAAGTAGGCCTAGAAGTTAAAATTTGCAGGAAACATTGCCAATGTAAGCAGAAGGCACTAATGTGATGGGAACAACTCTGTTATTTCCCCATTAGCTTTTCCTCTGCATAGACTGTTCACAGCTTTTTCTTCTTATTCTCTGGGCAGAAGGCAGTGGAAATGCCACTCATGATAGCTCCTTGTCTCCATGCATGGTAATGATGCATTATGGTTCTGTAGCCACTAGGAACCTAAGCACATCTGTGAGGATTCCCACTGCCTTCTCAATCACTATTTCTATCAGCCCAGAAGCCTGCAGATGCTGCAAGCACCATGATTTTATTTCAAACCTGGCTTAGCCTCTAATAGCCCAGTTAGGGTTATAACAATGCCATTAGAAATCAATAATCAGACAAAATAATCATCTGAACTTTTACAGCTTGAGTGTGTGTGTGTCACTCACACACTCACACACACATAGATACATATACATCATATACATATATATCTTAAGTGTTCTTTAGATATTAAAAACAAAATGGAGATATGAGTGCACCTTTTGGTAAGCATCCACCTAAAAGGCAGAGGTATATGGCACAAAGAAAATTCTCGACAAGAATAAAAAATAGCATGTCTTCTGATGGATGGATAAAGATGAACATGAGAGAGAAGGAGAGATGTGAGTGACTTGGCTCACTCACTCCTAAGTGACGTCAAACATAAAAAGGCTGGACAGAATCACATGGCATGATAAGTTGCCCTTTTGTTCAGAAAACATCTCAGCAGTACTCAAGCACTCTCATTCAGCCAGCATCAAGAACACACAAGAGAAGACTGGAGAAAATATGTCGCCAAATAGATGCAAAGGCAACATCATGATGTGCTGCCTGCTTCAGCCAAGTATGGACTCAGCACTTGCTAGGCTTTATGTCTCTAATAGGTATGAACTATCACTGACACAAAAAGTAATTCTCTTCTGTGCTGGTTTGTATATACTTGGTACAGGGTTTATATTTAGGACAAGGGTAAAATTCTGGAAATAGTGACAGATGCAAATTGATTGAATGTAATCAGTGCTACTGAGTTTTATCCTTATATGTGCTTAAAGTGGTTATTTTATGGTAAATATATTTTATTGCACACACACACACACACACACACATACACAAACACACACAAATACATTTATACATTTTAACATTGCCCCTAGTGGCTTCATAAAAGGTACAGGAGACTACACTATGAAATGTCCAAAAGCCATAGCCGGGACAGTGGAGATCAACAGTAGATATTCGTAAACCATGCCAAATATCAAGCACCAAAAGGCTTAGAACATCTAACATTCAGGTAGGCTGATGGAATTTTCACAGAGACCTATAGGAATTCAAAACATGCCAGCAAGGGTAGAAGGATACCAAACATCTTCCCATCAGGATTCACCAATGCTTAAAAGATGCACGGCTTCCTCCTATGCTTGCCCTGAAGCCATCCTGGGTGAGGAGACTTGGCCAAAGTCTGAGTGGGATACTTCCAAATGACAAACTTTTAACTAGAATTGACGAATAATGTTGTAAGGGATAGAATAAGATCAGCTGTATAAGGTTTTTGTAGTTGTTGTTTGTTTTGTTTTGATTTGATTTGTTCAATACAAGTGCTAGCCTCCCATTGAACCCAGTGGGTGGCTATAAGGCCCCTAGTTCACTAGGGTTTTATTTAGCAGGAGGTATACATTGCTTTTGTTTTCTCTTATTTCCCCAACACATTTAATGCTTTAAATATTTTCTGCAGTATTAAACCATCAAAGCAGAATGAGTTAGTGCCTCCTTCTAAATTGCTAAATCCCATGCATTCTCTTTAGTGACCTACACATTTTTCCATCTCTTTATCTTAACTGCATTCAGTTTGAACTATCTTTACATTGGGAAACACTTTTGGCCTTACGTACTTTCTATAAGCTTTAAGTGAAAATACGGAAAGTGTGTGCTCTGAATATTTTTCTCACCCAGGAATTAAAACTAAAACAAAATAAATGTTCCATCATCTGAGCCATGATTTTGAAGTTACATCCCGATATAAGAAACCATAAAAACAAACAAACAAAAAAACAACCCTGAGTTCCATTACTTCAGCCTTTGTAGGACATCAATTAGAGAGAGATGCTTACCATCTGACATACTGTTTTACTCTCAAGAGGCAGAACTTAAATTGACTATCAGTGGTAAGCCTAACCCTCTACAATGAAAGACTTGCTGAGCTAGAAAATTAAAACACAGCCAGACTTGAAGGAAAATGCCCTATGTGATACATTTATGGAAGAAGAAGGTCTTAGATAGTGGCTTCTTGTGGTTTCAGAGCTTTCGGGAATTCTTAGCTACTCAATGCAGTTTCTTTATGTCTCATATGAAGATTCTCCTGGTACAGGAAACTGTGAGGCCATCTGCATTTTCAGTGTGTTCTTCAGCATGGGGATAGTACTGCAAAGTGAATTCTTCAGAGAAACAGTGTCTCTCTACATAGCCCAGGGTAGCTTCAAACACTCATCTCTCCTCAGCCTCCTGGATGTTGGGAGTGGCAAAGTGTGCAGCTGTACTTGTATCCCCAACCATCTTAATCCTCAGTCTACTGCCTGGCATTTGGTGATCACATATTACTTTAAGTTGAATATTAGATACCAATTTCCATATTTGTTATTGATATAGTAAAATCCCTCCAAAACATTTTATGTTAAAAAGGGGGGGTCATTAAAATAAAATCATGACAGAATTCTTTCCATTTCATTTTCAGCAAACAAACCTAAATGCTTCATTCTACTTGGGTTCTATTTCCTAATCCTTTGTATAAGACAGTCACATAGTAATGTCTGGTTTTGTTCTTGCCCAGATGACATAGTATAATACCACAGCACAGCATACTATTGCTGTTTTCTTGCTTGTAGATGTTTCCATCCACCCATAAGACTCAGAGGACAGAACAATCTTTGTAGAGACTCTCCATAGCCTCTGACACTGAGTTGGGTGAGTTCTTGCCACTGAACATACTTTTCCTCTGGAATGTCCTGAGGGTTTGTCTTGTTAGTATTTTTCTATTCACGATAAAAAGTGTCAGTGATTTATGAATACTCAAAGCTAGATTACATTCTCTAAAGATTATGGATTAATTCATGACAATATCAAGTTTTAATTTTTCCTTTTTTTAAAAGGTTGAATTTAGAAACAGCTATTACATGGATGAGAGGAATGAGGTTTAAGAAATAATTTTAAAATAAACCTAAAATATAGTTGCACAAAACAGACAACATATGTTTCAGAAATAAAAGAAAGGTGGCTTTATATTGTAATAAGTGTGTGAAGGCTTATAAGCCTACAAAAATGAAACCATGGAAGAATGCCTGCCTCTGAAGCAGCATACATGATTGCATCTAATAATTCATTACATAATAAAAACAGGATTTTCAGTTCATGGTGAGAATATGAATTACTTAACAATATTGGAAATAACAACTACATAAAGTTTCTTAGCTTATGTTAGGTGAGAAGTAAATTTTTAGCATATTAAAAATTAAGCATAAATATTAGGCATAAAATACCCAAAGAATATATAGAAAACAATATAATTTGGTGTTGGGAAAAGTTTTTCAGGTACTATACAAAAAAACACATATAGGGTCCAAACATTTATCATAACTGAGCAATTACAGACTATAGCAAACAACTCTGTTTCCTCCCACAGCATGTTTTAGTGAGAAAGTGATACTAGGCCTCTGTGTTAAAGAGATCATGGGGTTGGATGTATATAGACATGAAGATAGTGACACCATTTCCAGGGGCTCAGTGCCAAATATTTCCCATTTTTAAAATTATATTACATTTAAACTGTTGTTTAGTTTTTAAAACCTGTTTCAGTTTGAATATGGCTGGCAGACTGGGATCTATGACTTGAATATGGCTGGCAGATTGGGATCTATGACTTGAATACGGTTGGCAGTTTGGGATCTATAGCTTGAATAAATTGATGCCCTAAATATGGCCAGTAGACAGGAATCTATGTGTTCATATGGCTGGCAGATTGGAATTTATGGCTTGAGTACAGCTGGTAGACTGGCAACTATGGCTTAGATATGGCTGGTAGACTGGGAGCCATGGCTTGAATATGCTGGTAGATTGACATGTTATTTGATAGCTTATGAGCTCTAGGGAGGTGCATGGATCCTAAGTGATCTGATATAGTTAATCACTTGATGAAGTCAAAATAAGATGACACTGATGAGAGGTCGGGGAAAGTAGAAAGTGAGAGCCTTTTGAAGAAAATGAGTCACTATGGGTAAATCCTTAATCACTATCTCCTCTCTCTCTCTCTCTCTCTCTCTCTCTCTCTCTCTCTCTCTCTCTCTCTCTCTCTCTCTCTCTCTCTCCCCGTCTCTCCCCCCTACCACACACTGCCATCATCATGATGTTTTGTATAAGTGCATAGGGCCAAGCAACCATGGACTGATCCCTCTGAAACCATGAGCCAAAATAAATCTTTCTTCCTTAAGTTATGTAAGACATATGTCACAATAACAACAAATACAACAACATAGGGTAGATGAGTGTAAAACATTAATGCAACACATTTTGTCTTGGAGGAAAATACGGATGAGTAAGAGAATATTGTTATTTGCTTGCACAAGCAAAAATTGTAACTCTGTGTATACTGATACATACCTTAACATCAGCTCCAAAGTCTAACAGGTTGTTTACAAGATTAAACATTGCATTAGTGTAACAGTATACCCTGCAACTCAATGACTAATACACAAACAAAAGTACAAACACAGCTTTAACTATTATATTGATAAGGATTTTGCAGCTGTTAGTGAATTAATTGCAGTATTTGTCATCTTAATCTTCAAATTAAACTCAGTAACTCTATGTTTACAGTTTTTAAATACTTGTAGAAGAAAAAAATATGACCATAGACAGTATGTGATGGACTATTGAGTAATGCTACAAGCTGCCAACATAGAATTGATAAAAGTTTTCTCTTAGAAATAACACTAGCTTACTTTTTTACATAGATCAAAGCTTTTATTGCATTGTTATTAATCTAGCAGCACTGAAGAAAGTAAACCTGCTTGACAAATAATTGTATGATTAGAGTGAGAAGACATTCTAACCAACATAGACAAGATCCCAACTGTAGGTTCAAGAACTAAAAACTGAGTAACTTAGCTAAATTAGTTTATAGATCTAAAAGATTCACCAAGCAAACACACATTCCAAGACAGAGCATCACTTCTCCCAGACTGCATTCATTAAAATTATACCAGAACACAGCTATGTGACCAACACACTGGGAAGCCACCCTCAACACTTGGGTAGCCAAGTTGGATATAGAGCTTCAAGTACCCATGTCTTCCCTTTGTGGGCCTCAGGGTCTATGAATAAGTGCCAGATTGGTTTCCTTTATACTGTGCTAAATTGTTAAAGCCTCAACATACAGTTTCAGCCCCAATGTTTTTGAACTGACAAGAGAATGTTGAATAACTTTACCACCAACAAAGACAAGTATTCAAGCATCCAGTGGGTCAAAGTTTTGATGAGCCTTGTAAGAGGTCAGGTACAGACACAGGATTTGCAGAGAAACCCTGGCAACAGACTCAAGAAGCATCATCTAGTAACACTTCTGCCCAGCCATACAGCAACATTGCACTGCAAAACCAGACTCCTCCCACCTTTGTCACCACTTGATAGCACGGGGCAATGATGATGAATCTGAATAAAGCATAATAGCCTCTTATGATGTAACAGTTGACATATTCCAGGGATTAGAAAGGGCACACTGACAGTCTGCAGTAGAGATGGGAATAGAATGCAATTTTCACAACTTCTGGTGGAGGGATATTTGCTTCCTAGAGAGTGCGCTTGCTACGGTGAAGGACAAACAATGCTGACGTGGGGGAAATCTAAATTAATCAGATTTATATAATAGGCAGGAAACATTTCACCTTTGATGGCAGATTTCCTCTGAATTTGCTGACATCAGAACAATAAATATTGGCCATATTTCTTTCCTTAAGATTTCTATATATTCAACTATTTTGTGGCACTAATATACATATTTAAAATGTGTGCGACTGTTTAGCAAATAAAAGAGGAATTTGGCTTACGCTACATAAATCAGTAGTGAGTAAATGATGTTCCTAAAATATAGTCTACAGCCACATGTAAAAATACATTAAGCATATTAATCATTATTTAAACAATAAAAACAAGAAATATTTTCAAATATTGTTAATAATATTAACATGTATCCATTTGATTACATAATGTTTCGCTTACACTCACTTAGATGTCAGGTTACATACATAATTAAATATGGCAGATTCTGTAATTGTTTTACTCGTTTTATCTAAACATATAGTTAGTAGTATACTCATTTATTAATTCTTACAACATCATAGTTAGGGTATGGCTACCTTAATGCAATAATACTAAGGACTTACCGAGGGCTTATCTTACTCCAATAGTATACTAAGCTATTGGCATGCACTCATCACTCAGTCACCATTACAGATTAGTTCAGCATCTACATTATATATGGTAACACCACTATATTCTGAGCCTGGGAGATTGAAATTAGTCTATGATAAGAAGTCTTCACCCCTCATAACAAGAAGTTCGGATGATACCTTTAAATTTGTCCAAAAAGGTAATAGTAAGAAAGTTGTGTCATTTAGAGATATGGAGTTAGCTACCAGAAGAAACATCTATAACTATTTAAAACATAACTTAGGAAGCAGGCATACAGGTTAGCAGGTGGGTGGTGGTGAAATAGGAAGAAACTTATAATATTATAATGACCAAGATAAAAGCATGCATGGGTTCAGTATATATGCTTACAAATATACTTTTCTACAGGGCTAGTAGAGTTTCGGTGCCAAACTCCTATGGAAAAACATCAAATGTGCCATCATTTAAAAAACGTAGGTTTCAGCTTCTTGATGCAAGATTTATGTTCTCATACCTTCCGTGCCACAGAAGTAACACAAATGTCACTTGGAAATAAAACTTGCTTGGTAAGATTCAGTGTGCATTGCCATTGCATAGAAAGTTTGGCTTTTTTCTCTATCTGAAGGCAGATGCAATTTACATTTTGTCATTTTCTGTTAGATTACCTTAACCCTCGCTGCATAATATATTATGCACCAATTAAGTTACCTTTAATTAAATAAAAATTCCTGCATAAATAAATCTCACTTGCTGTGTTCTTTCAGACAAAAAAAAGGCAGAGTTCATTTGAAAGTACTCAACATGAAGTAAACTGTACTTTCTCAGTTATTCAGAACTGATAAATAAGCACAACTATTTCTGCTGCAGAAAATACTTTAATAACTAGATATTAGCTAGACAAGCCAGGAAAGGGGCTTGCAAATCATTGGTATGACAGTCTTCTTTTTTATTTATGAGTGTGTCTCATAAAGCTGTCAAAGTTGACTGGCAAGATGGAGCTTCAGAAAAAAAAAAAAAAACCCAGCCCTTGCCAGACTAGGGAATTTTAGTAGGGCATCTTACATTTTTAGATTGATTCTAGACATTTTCTAGGGGAAAGGAGCCTGCCCAAAATATATTAAATAAGATGTCTGACTTCTTTTGTCTCTCTTATTCAAGTCAACTTGCTCTTCAGATGAAAAGAATAAAAAATATTGGTCAGTCCCCAAGACAGATTTTAAAGATGATGTGCAGAATTTAAATTCAAACTGAGAATTTAATAAGACCTTGACACAATGGAAAAATAGTTCCTCAAAAGGGACCAACAGAAGAGTTATGTCTTGTGTACATAGAATGGTTAATTTATACCTATCAGCATTAATTGACTTCAAGGAAATATGACAAGTGAATATGATTAAAATATGGCCCATATCAGTTCTATCTGAAAGAATGACAATTTTATTAAAGACAAACAATTTTCTAACATCATTTTAAAGAATCTTTTCAACTGTCTCAACCTGATACAGGGACTCAAAACCAGTTCTTAAATATGTAATGAATCTCAAGGGATTTTGCTATATGTATTGTTAATAATTTTTTTCTTTTAATTTCTATACTTTTAAACATTATTCAGAAGTCTAAGAAAATGGTGAGGATTATTTTTTCTGTTCAGTGGTTCTGTATGATTCCTTTTTAATTAAACTAACTAAGGGTTTTTTGTTTAATTGATGACAAGCTTGCTATAAGGTTTGAATGAGATGATCTTTGGGGAACTCCTCAAACACAGTGGGTGCCTAGAGAATAAGGAACAGACCAATGGGGTGTTACACAGCTTTCTCTAATCATCCCAGGGGTATAATAAGAAAAAAAAATCTCCTAGAATAAATCTCATCACCCTCACTTTCCTTCTACTTAGAAATATCAAAAACCAAATGCTACTAGAAGCTTCCAGAAGCAAAGATCACCCTGGAAGAAGGAAAGGATGAAGGATGGGCTATAGCTCTGGATGCAGGTAGTAGAGAGGAGAGCGGCTTCAGTCCTCTCCTGGCTTCTCTTCTTCAGAGGGAAGAAATGGATTTCCTCTTGCAGGTGTCTAACATTCGCAAGAACAGCAGTGGCTACTGCTGCATTTATTAACTGTGGCAGCTAATTTCTAGTGTCATCTTGACTAGACAAAGACTACAGAGAGGACTGGGCAAGTTTTGTTTATAAGAGGGATTTCAGGGATGCATCTCCAGGAGACTAGCCTCTGAGTCAGCAGGCTGGCTAGGGAAGATCTGAAAACTGCATGTATGGGCCTGCCCAGAGTGGAGCAAAGACATACTGGCTCACTCTCCTCAGGACTGGGGCATTCCCCATCTCCTGCCCTTAGGCATCAGAACTCTGGGTTTTCCAGAATTTTGAATCTATCTAGGAATTGTGCCAGCTGCTCCCTAACTCTAAGCTTTTCACACTTGGAGTTAGCCATGCTACCAGCTTTTCTGGGTCTCCACCTTGCAAACAGCTTTTTGTGGGTGGTGTTGTTGTTGTTGTCCATACTCATGAGTCAACTGCCTTAATAAATCCCATTTCACGTACTCATTTTTCTGACTCAACCTCTCATTACTTCTGTCTCTCTGAAGACTCCTGACTGATATCTACCCTAGTTTAAAAGTATAGAAACACCAAAATCTGAAATTAAAAAAAAAGAACATTTTAGGATAAAACATATTTTATCAAGGTTTAATTTGTTGTTCTTGTGTGTAATTTTGTATGTGCATGTGTCTGTGTGTACTTGCATGTGTATCCATGTGCATATAGAGGCCAGAGGACAACTGCAGTTATTACCCTTCAGGTGTTAACCTTTTACAGAGATAGGGTCTCTCACTGGCATGGAACTCACACAGAAGACTAATCAGTTGGACAAGGAACCCAAGTGTCTGCTTGTACTCCTCCTCCCCAGAATGGCATTATAAGCATGCAGAGCCAAACCTGGCTTTTTTAAAGAAATTATAAGTTCTAGAAATTGACCTCAGGTCTCTTTATTTGCAAAGCAAGCACATCAGCAGTTAAGCTGCTCCTCCAGCCCCAAGTTTCATTGTTGCACTCTCTCCTTTCTTTCTCCCTGTCAAGAAAACTTTCTAAACACTCATTTGCCACCCAAAGCTGTCTTCCACCTCTGCACTCCATGTCGCCCAGACTCAGTGCAACATTAGTTAATGGCTGCCTATGATGTGTGTGTGTTTGTGTGTGTGTGTGTGTGTGTCTGTCTGTCTGTCTGTCTGTCTGTCTCTGTGTGTGTACATGCACCTACCTATGTTTTATCAATCATTTGGCACAGTCCTTTCTTGCAACTAGTTAAAAGACATCTCTAAATACTTAAATCCACATAATCAAGTTCCTTTATACAAAGCACTACAGAATTTGCAATATAGTCTGTATGGTCCTGCCATACTTTAAATCATCTCCAGGTTACCTACAGCATCTGATACAACACAAATCCTATGTAAATAGATGCCATGATGTTTGAGAACAACAGAAAAAAACAACTTTCTATATTTAATATAGATGAATTTTTGTTTTCCAAATATTCTCAATCTATGAAAAGAATACAGAGCTGGGACTGGGGAAAATTGGCCAAATAGAAAGAGCCTGTGTGTATAGCTGTAGGGCATTTTGATCGATGTAGGCAATCCTTCTGAGCCTGTAATCTGGATTTTAAAAGAAATGTAGCTGCACTCACATGAGGGAAGAAAGCTAGTAGGCAGTGGTCTGCTATAGTTCTTGTTTCAGTTCCTGCCTCTAGGTTCCTGATTCCAGTTCTTGCATTGATTTCCCTTGACAGTGACTCCCTCCAAAAAACCCTTCTTCTCCAAAGTTGGTTTTAGTTTTGGTATTTATCATAAAAACAAAGCAAATAGAAAAAAATTGATACTGGGTGTGGGGGGAATTCCTCTGACCATGTTGCTTTTATGCCTTAGAATGTTTTATGTGAAAAGGGTGGAGAATTTTGGAGCTTGGAACTGGAAAAGTAATTGAGCTCTCAGACCCTAATGAGATATTGTGGAAGTGTGGATAATAATGCTCAAAACAACACAGACAGTGGAGCCTGGCTTATGATGTTTCAAAGGAAAGCAAAGCCTCTACAAAGGCCATTTGTCAGAGATTTCGGATTAAGAATCTGTGAAGTAAACCCTTTTGTACTTTGCTGAGACAACAGATGCTAATTAGCCAGGGCTGAGAAGTCTGCTTGATTAATAAAAGATCAGCATCATCAGTGAGGTACAATCCTCTGGGAAACTATCATGTTCCCGCTCTGGCTTTCCTTGATGATGGACTCTAACCTATATAATATAATAAAATAAACCCCTTTCTTATGAGTTGGTTTTAACACGGCAACAGAAAATAAACCAGAATAGAGCCCAGCAATAGCCCCTGCATCTCACATACTGGTCAGTTATGATGCTTAATAAATCCTGGACACCACTCCCATCTCCACCTTCTCACCTCCATTTCTCTACTTCCTCAGTCTGTGATAACTTCTGAGCACCCATTCATCTTGCTTTTTCTTAGACATGCTCTAGATATCATTTCATGAGCCTGCTATGAATTGAATATTTTGTCTCAGTTGGAGCAGTTACGTCATTTAATAATTAGAAACAGTCATGTCCTGGTATTGTGTGTAGTGTTGCAATCCCAGAATTTGGGAGGCTGAGGGAAGAAGAGTGGCAATTTTAAGGCAAAACCAGTCAAATTTCAACAAAGTATCTTCCTAAACTTAAGTTACAAAGATAATATTTCCACTGTCTGTGATAGTTTAAATATGTCTCAAATGGCACTCCTTAAAAGCAAATTCAGGAAGACCATTTAAATTTTCATGCACTAGAGCCTGATTTTTAAGGACCTCAGATGGATTAACCCAGATGTCTAAATGATATCGTTACCATTACTACGTACAATAGAACTAAAAGTAAATCTAAGTTGTCTCACTGCTTTATTTTGGACTGTAAACAAAGTATTTTATTATAGATACAAGATTATATATATGAAAGAAAAAAGTTTCAATTATACAAGCAATGACTTGTCTACTTTCAAAATTATGCAAACATAGTTAAACTGATTTATTTTGGAGATGAAATACAAAATTTACAAAACAGAAGTTCATCTAATTTTTATAGCATTTATCTGAAGTGTAATAATGAAGCTCCATTTAGTCAAATTAGTTAAGGTTTTACAAATCTTCTTCCTTCAAAGAACTGGTTAAGCTTTTGCTCAGTAGCAATACTTTCATTTTTTCACTTCCAACTCCATATTCAGACATTGTTGTGGTTGGGGATAATCCATGATTTAGGCAACACAGTACAGAATAAATTTATCAACTACTAGTGACCAGAAAAAACAGATGTCTATAGAAAATGAAGCCAAGAATTATTTCAGCCCAGTTTACCTGTGTGCCTTAGTTTCTACATAAATTAGGTTATATGTTATTAAATAGCAGGTCATATTCTTAGCTTACTGTCCTATATTAACATAGCCAAAAGCAGGCTGCTAACCTTCTTAGTCTTTCTAAGGTGTTCAGTATGATCACATTCAACACTAACCTAGATAGTAGAGACACATTTGACTCCTGTCCTGTATATCGTTACATGGTCTAGTGAAAGACCATGCAATAATTTAGGATTCTTCCTCAATGTAAAGGCAACTAATTCAGGTATCTGTGTTGGTCTTCCTCATGGACACCATCTCAAACTGCTAAGATTAGCTGTGTGACCATTCTTCTAGATTTTAATTGGGGTCATTACCTTTCATTGCTTTCTTGTGCCATGGGTAATTCAGTTATCACATCTACATGGAGTAGCCAATAAGCCCAAGTCACCAAGCAAGGAGAATGAGAACACATTAGAATGCAATTCTTAACATTTACAGACAGAAAGAAACCATACAATTGCAGATAAATAACATGTGTGAGGTGCAATGGAAAATACAATAAAGTCCTTAGGGTGACATAAAGCTTAGGACATAAATTCAGAGTTTGATTAGCTGTTCAATAATATTACATCTAAAATTTCAAGACACTCTAGTTCTCTAGCAGAACAGAATGGAAATCTGAGACTTCTTTACAGAGGTGTTCTCTATAAAAATATTAAGATTACCAAAGTGCAATTTGATTCATTCACTCTTGACTTCCAATTGTTCTTCAGTAAATCACCTGCATAGAGGAGCAGAGCTGTTCAGAATCCACTAATCCAAATAATCAGATGCCTGAGCAACTCTAGGGGTCTTGAAAACTGTGATGACTCTTATAGTATTGGTTTTCAACTTAGGAGCTATGACTATATATGTCAGGTTATGAAGCAAAAATAATTGTCAATATTTCCGCTATCTATGAATTAAAATGTTTGTGTCTCAGCTTGGTGGTGATACAAATATGTATGAGAAGCTGAGGCAGGAAAATCACAACATCAAGATCCACATGGGGTACAGAAATAGTGCCAGCCCAGGTAACTTATCCCTTGCTACATATTGTTACACATTCATTGCAGTAAATTTTTTTTGCATTGATACTGAGTTTTCAACACAAAAATATTCCAAAATCAAACCAAAGTTCTTTGAAGCATTTGTTGAAAGTACTATTGGTCAGACCCATCAGAGTGAAATTAGCAATCCTAGAAAGAGCAGGCTATAATTTGGGGTCCTGAATGGGATTTAAGGGCATTATGGGTATGTCCATAGTCCCTCAAAAATAGTCAGCACTTAGTGGTCACTGAAGAGAGGAAGAATGACTTCGCTGTGTGCCCAAATGTAATCAAAGCTTTGACATGGGTTTGGAAGTAGAGACAGCAGATTCCTTTTGACCCATTGATGAATCTCAAAACAATCAGCCTTTTATAAAATGCATAATTAAAAAGTATGTCAATAAAATTACATACATTGCTACATAATTTTTTTTGTCTAAATTTTGGCTACATGCCAAGTTCTTTCACCTCTGAGATAAAAGTCTTAGAGGAACTGAGAGACCAGAGACCACAGCTAACGTGAAAAAGAGATAAGACACCTCTCTGCAGGTAAGATGACCAGTTCTGTTTGGGATCTCCCACGACAGTGTTATGAATCTTACTTCATTGCAAACTAGCATAAAAAATTATTTAGAATATATCTGTGGGAAAATTAGGAGCAAAACAATTATGAGAAAATATGTTAAACAAACAGGTTTATGTTCTTTAAGGCCAGTTTTATTTCAGTCTCAAGAATGGACCCTACTTCTCTTGCCCATTGGGAACCACATGATAGTTGTTCTCTTTTATCACACAAACATGAGACACAGAAGAATTGTATGAAATACAGCTCCAGGCCCCAAAATAGGAGATATAAAGTGCCTTTAAAAACAAATACTCATCCTTAAATTGATTTACAATTTCGTCTAATTGTTTTTGGTAAGAAAAGGCTCAAGGATTTATTAAATAGTGTGGCTTTGGAACTTGGTACCTTTTCCTTACTTGATATCTGGTTATTTTCACACTACAATCAATCACAAAAATTTCCCATTAAAGCCAAAATGTTTATGAGATTATAAGTTTTTACATACAGTGTCTTATATGCTGTAGAACTACCACATCTTATTTTTTATAGTTTCTATGTGTTCAAAAATCTCTGATTTTGTTATTAGAAGACAAAAGGATATCTTAAAGGTCCTGGGGATTTCTTAGTATTGTGTTTTACAGTGACACACTTAGCTCATCAAAGTACACCCCTGTTTAGCATTAGGGACTTAAGTTGAAATCTGTAAAAAATAAATGCCAACTTATAAGCCCATTTAGATTAATCTCTTTTTGGATTTCATATGAGAAATATGTAAAGTAGAAAACTGTAGCCAGTCAACTCTATGCTTCCATTTGCAATGTTCTGGTGGAGCTGTCCGCACTGTGGTGGTTTGAATATGCTTGGCCCGTGAGAACTGGCACTATTAGAAAGTGTGGCCTTGTTGGAGGGGGTATGTCACTGTGTGAGCAGGCTGCTAGTCCTCAGGCTTCACCTGATTCGGAAGAGACCCTCCTGGCTGTCTGTAGAAGATAGTCTCTCTGGGCTGCCTGATCAAGATGTAGAAGTCTTGGATCCTCTAGCACCATGTCTGCCTGAATGCCGCCGTGCTTTACACCATGACAATGGACTAAACCTCTGAAATTGTAAGCAAGCCTCAACTAAATGTTTTTATTTATAAGAGTTGTTTTGGTCATGGTATCTCTTCATATCAATGGAAACCCTAATTAAGACAAGCACCTGTCCACACATACACACAAAACTGCAGATAGTCATGGGTTCAACCTTGAAAAACCACCCTAGGCTGGGAGGGTGTTAAAGGCAAGCCATTCCAGCTACCAGGAGTTTGAAGTTGAGAATCACTAGTTCAAGACCTGCCTATATTATACTGGGTTCAAGACATTCTTGGGAAATGTATTGAGACCTGTCTCAAAATAACAAATATAAAAGGGATGTGGATATAGCTAAGGTATTAGTGTTTTGGGTGCTAGCCTAACATGAGTAAGACCCTAGGCCAAATATGCAGCACCACAAAGCAGAGCAAACAAAAGAGAACGCCATTATAAAAGTTAGAAGGGCTTATACCCCAGTTCTTAGAAGGCTGAGACAAGAGGATCATGAATTTGAGGGAGGCCTGAACTATAGAATGTTTCAAAATGTGTTAGGTTATGTACTTCATGAGATCTAGAATCAAACAATTGATCCTGAATGCTTTATGTGTGGATTCTTTACTCCTACCTCCAGTTTCTAAAATGAAGCAATAGAGTAGTCTAAGAACCATGTTGTGTCTTATTTTTTTGATAATAGCATTTGTTTGAAGCTGTCAAGCAAGCAACCTTCAGGAGTTCATTCTTGTTTTCTAATTCAGAGGAAAAAAAGCAAAATCCATCGAGAGAAAGCAATTTTAGAGAGACAGGAATTGGGGCCAAACAGGTTGTACAATCTATTTCCTCTAAAAATAACCAACAGAAGGTCTGGCAGCCTGCCTTGGTATCAGCAGCTTCCCTTCATTAAATCTAATTGCTGTGTGGAGGCCATTTCAATTGATGCATGTGAAAAGCAATTTCATGTCCACAGTGGTGGCCTCATCTCTCTAGGGAATGAATGGTCTGTTCTGCTCCTTTTATGTTCTTTATAGGATGGGAAGACACTTGAGCTGTAATTGTTACTTGTCCTGAGCTGGTGAGTAAGTTTATAAAGAAGTTCAGGGTATTTGAGATTGTAAGACTCAGAGATTTTATTAGACATGAAAGAAAGGAAAAAGGAATGAATGAAATCAACAGCACGGCATGGTGTGTGGGATCATGAGCTTAAGGACCACATCGTGTTTTCCAACTGCTTCTGTCTCTTAATCCCAGTGCAAACATGGACAGACTATTCAGTTCCCTTGGGTCTCATGAAGTAGTACTGATGTCATGAAAATTAAGTGAATGAATGTATGCTAGCCACCATAGTGTATCTGTCTTTTTCAATATCTTCATTCAAATCTGCAAAATACAGAATGGCATTGTATTTCACAAAAATTGACTTTTCTACAATTTGTTCACTCATGCACTATTGTGTCCTTTAATTCTCTCTTGTTTGTAAAAGATACAATATCTTATCAGAGGAACTTAATATTTTGGGGTCTGTAAATTTACAAGACAGCTAACAATAACAACAGCAAATAAGAATTCATTATGCCTGTCTCGAAAGACCAAAAAAAAAAAAAAAAAAAAAAAAAAAAAAAAAAAAAAAAGAATTCATTATGTGTGAATAAGTCCATTAGAAAGCACCTTACCTACAACCATACTATGTCAAAGCATAGTATTTTATAGAGTAGGTAGGTGTCCTGATAATCATTATTATTGGTCAAATGTCTACTAGATACCAGACATTTTATAATGCCTCTGTTTGGTTCAGTTCTGGGATTGAACCCAGAGATTCATACATGTTAGGCAAGTCCTCTACCTCTGAGCTACATCCCTGGCCCTGTAATTCCCATATAATAATCCTCGAAATAAGGCAGTGACACAGATACCATTGTGTATATGGATGCATATAGGTAGAATCATATAGCGACTAGGAGAAAGAGAGCATCTGCAAGCTCAAGTCTAATACTAAAATACATGGTTTTCTTATTTGTCCTCTGGCTTTGATTTTTATAATTTATTTTTCTTTCAACCATATACCATTATCTGTAATTATAGGCTTACCTCCTCCCTTCAGAATACAAGCTACTTAAGGACATTAACAATGCTTCCTTTTTAAATATCCAATCTTTTTCATGGTTTATAAACATGTTAAGTGTTATTAAATTAAGAATTTTGGCTCTCATCTTTTTAAAACAATAGTGCCATTTGGTTTAGTAGAATACTGTCAGTAAGTGGCCTCTGTGGCAGTCTGCTTATCAAGAAAAAAATTCCTTCACTGAGTATATGGTAGAACTTTGGAATTTTGTTTGCCTCGAACCTATGTGTCCTTAGTAAAACGCCGATCTTCACTTCTAGCTGAAGTTTTCTAAGTCGGAAGATGAATTTCCATGTCCCCTTTCTCGTTTGTTAACAATCCTGAAATCGTGGGTGGAGATGGGCTTTTGACATTTCTAAATTTACCATAAAACATTCAAGGTTCCAACTGGACATTTAAAAGGATAACTTCCTTTAAAAATATTACCAATAGCATTTTCTGAAAGTTTACAGGGTGAGAGCACTCCAAAACACAATTAATTTTTCTTAAAATATATTCTCTTACAATTCTTCTTCTTGGTATTTTCCAGGAATAAATTGGGTAAAGATAACAAGTTATTATTATATTATTATTATTATTATTATTATTATTATTATTATTATTATATGTGTTATGTGTGTGTGAGAGAGAGAGAAAGAGAAAGAGAGAGAGAGAGAGAGAGATTCTCTTAAGTGAAAGCTGTCCTAAATATTACGTAACTCTGTTTTCTTATAAATGAGTCCAGTATTCACAAAGAAAGTAGCTAAGAAGATATTCATTTTGCTGTGGTAAAATTGAGAGGTTATTCAAATATGTAGAAGGCATTTCTACTGGACATGGTAATTAAATATTGTAGTGCATGACTTGCCACATCCTGAGTAGCTAATTAAATTACTCAGAATGATGAGCTACAACAAACCATCCCTCTGAGATGACTTTGTGACATGTTTTAGTATCAGAGAAAAATTTTAAAGCCCCACAAATAATTTCAGAGAGAAGAGAAATATTTCATTATATCTTGAAAAGGTTATGAATTGCCTCTTACTATTGACAGCAAATTTCTCCAGAATCTATGGTCTGAAGTTGGAGCTTTCATTATACTTTTCATTGCATTGAAACCAAATTAAAGCTGATCTTATTATACAAGAATAATTGCATTTTATTTTAGAAACTTTCCTTTTTCAATTACACCTTGTAATATCAGAGTCCAGTAGAAACACAGCAAAGTGCAGCTTTATTAGAAAAAAAACATGATTATCAAGACAAATAGCACTTTTAATAAGTTGACTATTTCAAGTTTCTTAGAGATTTTATAATAGAAACAATCATTTACAGGGCTGGAGAGATGGCTCAATGGTTAAGAGTACTTGCTGTTCTGGCAGGAAGACATAAGTTCAGTTCCCAGCACCCCTATCAGGTGGCTCACAACAGCTTGTAACCACCTCCAGTGGATCCAATGCTCTCACATGGACTCAATGGGTACTATACTTACCTGAACATAGCCACAAAGAGATTACACGAATATACATATAACTAAAAATAAAATAAATCTTTAAAAAATATACCTGGTTGTTCTGATGTCACTTTGGAAAAAAATAGTATCATGATGAATTACATGTTTTCAACTTTACCTATATATACACCCTTCTTGTTTCATAAAAAAAAAATCTTCAGGTTATACTGGGAATGCCTACAGAGTGGTAGTAGTTTTCAAAGGAATATGAAGTAAGATATCTGAAAAACAAATGTTTGGAAACAAGAGAAAATTAAGAATCTTGAGCTAGGTTATAAAACAAATTGGGTCTTTGGGTCTCTGGTTTATGGTGGTAAATTTTGACAATATAGCCAGAATTATTGAAAGAAGACAAGCTGATTCTGAATCTTTAAATATTCTGAATTTTTGCCACATTGCATAAAAATAGCAAAAGTGGAATATGAACCTTCACATACCTACACATGTATCCATGCACGGCATGGATAAAAAAAATCTGTGCCAATATATCATATGTATTTTTGAACCATGACAAAGATAAAATATATGAAAGAATTAAAGTTGTATTTCTTTCTACATCTCAACTCCCATCTCCTGTGTCAGCCTGCCACTCTATGATAGCAAAGAGTACCGATCTTCTTGGTCCTAAACAGAGGCACATCACCTAGGGAAACACAGAAGAGAGTACTTACTGATGCTCTTGGTCAGTCCTAAATAGAGGCACACTGCCTCCTGACACACAACCTCGTCTTTCGCTCTCCTAAATATCTCAGAATTCTTTGGATCTGCATACTTCCACATATTTAGCAATTTAGTAGAGTGTCTTTGACAAATTTCTTCTTTCTAAATGACAGAATTCCACACCCCAACTGTCTTTCCTTTACTGCTGCCCAGCCATTTCCATTTTTCAATGGATTTCCTGTGAAGAGTTATAAATTTGTTTTCTAACAAAACATAGTGTACACAGCTACTGAATTCCATTCATACTTTCTATTTTCCATAGGTTTCTGATACATCAAGATTCTACTTTTTCCATGGTAAACTCCAGGTGCATTTCAAAGCCACATTTGCTGAAATCAGTCTATAAGACAAACTCAACTTAGAGATTAATCTCATTAAGTTGGGAAGGAGGAAAATTTTCCGTTTAACTCCATTTTCCTAGAAGCTATTTTATGTTAGTTCATGAGACTTCCCCATATTACTTATTTGCAAGAATCCCATAGTGCTTGATGTTAATCATAGTATTCCTGTAGTATTCTATCTTATACTAAAAACCATTGAAAGAACTCTCAAGTGTTGATGAGTGTACCTGTCCAAGTAATTGGATCTCATACTCAGGCACCAATTCCATCTAATGTCATTATTAGAGTTAAGGCATTTGAATAGAGAGAGGTAAATATCTCTAGAATGACATTGGTTCAGCATTGCAGCAAGCACTAATCAGATAAACTCTGCTTAATTGCACTTGCGCCTCCTCAATGGCTGGTGTGGTAGTCATCCTTACAGAGGGCCTTTTCATCAGGTCTGCACTTTAACTGCATATAGGTGGAGGTAATAGCTCCTATCTGCAAGTTTCTCCTCCTCACCTAATCCATATGAGGAGATCTCAGCTGGGACCAGAACATTTTCCCCCTTCTATGCTGGTCTGATTGTTCTCTTTAAACAGCCATTGATACCTGTGTACAAAGTTTTCTTGGTCACTGTCACTAAGAAACAAGATGATTTAACCAGCAAAACATGATAAACTGTTCTTAACACTCTCAATACTTCATTTTCAAAATGTAAAGCAGGTACGATCTAAAGACCTTCTATCTGAGATTTAGTTACCAAGACAATCACTACTGGGCTCAAGAAAATTCTACAAGAAGTATTTGTACAAAGCAAATCATTTTTCCCTTTTTGACTTGCATACATACCCCCTTGTTCTCAGGTTCACTGAACTAGACTACCCAGCATCAATCTCAACATATATTGTGATAGTTACTTTGTCTGCTTGAGAGAGTATGATCAGGTATGATATGAAAAACTGAAAGAACCTCTACAGACTGACTTGATTCTGGCTTAATAGTCTTAGTTGCAGGGTGCTAAGCCAAATGTAGAAAGAAATTAAAAAAAAAAAAAATACTGCCTTCTTCCCGGAGTCTGAGCTCATTTGAATTCAAATATCAAAATGTCTTTTCGTAATGTTTTCTTTATCTGAAATGTTAGGAGTTGTGAAACTAGAATTGCTTTTGAGAAGTCTTTCAATCTATCCATATTAAATCTGGATTTATTTCCTAGAAGAAACTCTACTAATTAATCTTTAATGAAAGTAAAAGTAACAAGATTGAAATGGTCAGATTCAATGTCAGCTTGACACAAACTAGCATCATCCGGGAATAATGTAGTAACAAGTATTTGTCTATATTAGTTTAGCCTGTAGGCATGCTTACCAGAGATTATTTTAATTATTTGATGGAGAAAGATCCAGCCCATGGTGGGTATCACCATTCATTAGGCAGGGGTCCTGAACTACCAAGGAGAGAAGTAATTGAGCTGAGAACAAGCAGACAAGCCAATGGAAATGATTCATTCCTTAGTTTGCTCTCTGATCTTGACTGTGAAAGTGACCAGCTTCCTGCAAGTTTCTTCCACACTGACTGGATGTGACCTGGAGTTGGAAGCTAAAATCATTTCTTTCTTGACTAAATTGATTTTTGTCTGAATATTTTACCACATTAGAAATGAAACTAGAATAAAGATGTTAAGGTTAAAGGAAAGAAAATTATTTTAAAAATTATTTAAAATTGAAGGTATATTTTAAACCTATATTTTAATCTACGGACACTCTGAAAATAAACTAAGCCTGAAAATAATATGCTATAGGGAAAAAAAAGAGTTAAGAAAAATAATGAGTTCTAACTAAACTGTATTTGAGGAAGCAGAAACACATTGGGAATGTTTTGTGAACAGTTCAAATTGACTTTCCAGTAGTTAAAGTGTCTCATTGATAGGCTCAATACTCAGAACAGGTATAAGTCCTTTATTACTTAATGATGGTGCATGACTATAATCTCAGTGCTTAGGAGGTAGAGGCAGGAGAATCAGAAGTCTAGGCCAGCTTTAGTGATATATAAACTTAAAAGTCAGTCTGAGTTACAAGCGACTGTCTCAAAACAACAGTGAATACAAAGACAGACAGGTTAGACAAATAACAACTGTCATCCTGAAATGCTAACCACAGGCAGAGAAAACGGGAGCGCCACTATCCTTAAAAGTCTTTATGATTGATTGTCTATCTGACTACATGTGGAATCAACTAAAAACCAAGACAGCTGGGCATACCTGTGAGGTATTTTTGATTGGAAAATCTGGAACATCCCATTTCATGGCCTGAACAATTACTAGATTCTAGCTTTTTGGTGTGGAGGAGACAAACAGGCACTGTACCCAGACTACAGCCTGTAGGCTACTCTACTAAATTAATATATACATAAGTATGTATGATTATATATGTGCATGATTATATATGTACATATGTGTTTATATATGTGTGTGTATATATATACGTATATATATATATACATATATATATATATACGTATATATATATATTTCTATTAGTTCTGTTCCTTTAGAGAACCCTGACTACTCTACTACTCTACCGTCCCTCTGCCTCTCTCTGCCCTCCTGCCTGACACTGACCAGGCCAGGTTAATGAGTACACATATCAGAGCTCAGAGCTCACACATGTCACCATAGCTCTCTTCCTTGCATCTGGATTAAAACTCCCTTTGGACCTCTCCTAAGGACAGTACTGGAGTCGCCTTTACATTCTCCTTTCCTCTCAGTTTCCCTACCTGGAAACTAGATGAGGCCCTCATCTTATTAAACTAGTGATGGCAAGTTCTGAAATTTGGGGTTGTACTTAGGAGAAATAACACTCTCGTATTGTGCTTGACTCATAATCATCGGCCAGTGGATAAAGCATCCTCAAGGAAGCTTTATTGGTTCTTATTCTTATGAGGACGAATGTTCTCCAATGAAACACTCTCAGTATTCTCAGGAGCTATGCCCCTACTTCCTTGCACTGTGTGGGATGAACTAAGAGCTCTGATGTGCTGATTGATGTCCAGCCAGAGGTCAACATTGGCACCTTATAAACATGCCTTTCATCAGCAACTTAGGAATGTCCAGGCACTGCCACCAGGCATTGAAGCTACTCTTGTTCCTGCATTTTCTGCTTCTTTTGTACCCCTGTCCTGTAGGTATGATGTTATTTCTCATGCTGTAAAGATTACTCTTTCATTATCCAAATGCTGATTTCTGTGCCCCATATCTGGTTGCAGTTTGGGCATGGCATTGTAATGCTTATTCTAAGAATCTCCCGTCTCAGTGTTGTGTAAACACTGCTCCCCATTTATTCTCTGATTTGTCGATAAAAGCTGACCAGCCAATGGCTCAGCAGAAAAAGAGAATGGCTGAAAGAAAAGCTTTGCTGCGAGGAGAGGGTTCAGAGACTGTGACGTCACACCCGGAGCAGAGAGAGCCAGGGCAGGACGAAGCCAAATATCGCGGGAATTCTAGCTGGGAAGTAGCCAGATAATCTTAGAGGAGTAAAATAGGTTAATACCGCGCAGTTGTTGTGCTGTAATGCTTAATTGAATACATCTAATAGTGTGCGTCTTATTCCTTTCATGGTAGCCAGGATAAAGAAAAACTATCATTTTTAAAATTGTTCTAACACTCTCCTGTCCTTTGGGCTGGCGTGGCACGTTTGTCTGCTTGGCCCTATCTCTACACTGATTTTCTGTCATTTACTGGCACCCATTTTCTTAATGTTTGGAATGCGTGGAGCAGGCCAGATGTGGTCCTCCTTTGTTTTGTTTTGTTTTGTTTTGTTTTGTTTTGTTTTGTTTTTTTCCAAGTGCTGCCTCCAAAGTACTTCCCATTTGGGTAAAGAATTTGGACAGAAATAAGGACTTAAACAACTAACCAAATTACATAGGAAATTAGGATTTAAAGTTTTGAATGTTACAGATAATTCCAAAGATAAACCTGACAGAAGGAATTGAGTCATCCCAGGAAAAAGGCCACATCAACTTTTCTTCTGGAAGCCACAGAAGTAGCTCTTCATGGTTGTGACTACAGTGCTGATGCCTGTGTGTGAACGGAAGTCCAGCCAAAGTTTGCAAAGTGAAGCAAATCTGGCTCGTATATGGTCCACCTCAGCAATTTTGGTTTATCTTGGTGCTGCCAGTCAACAGCCAAGGAACCAGAGGCCTTCTCCAAACACAGCTTTTGACTCACGCTTGTCTAAGCTTTGTCTCTGTCTTTGGCTGTGAATCACATTTTTGTCAGACCTTGACCATCTGAAGTCTCTGGCTCACGCTGATCCCAAGATTGGTCACCAAAATGGAAATGGTTCCAAAAACTTCCTGAAATGAAGATTCCCCCCGCCCCCATGCATTTTTTTACAAAATAACCAGATATTCTTATTGTTTATGTTAAGATTGGGGATATAAATGTAATAAAATAAAAAATAATTTACCATGTTAATATTAGATTCCTCCTCACTGAGAAGGGGAAATAGAATAGGCACTGTGGGTGAATGGGGGAGGGGGAAGAACTTGGACAGGGGTAGGGGTGTGGATGGGAGTAAACAAGATCAGGAGAGAGAGGACAGAGGGAGAGAGTTCTGGGACATACAGCTGCAACCAGGGGTGGAAGGGTATTTGACAAATAGTCAGGAGCTGATACGGTACTGCCCATTAGTAGTTAGACTAGATCTTAATTCCTACTCTCTCCATTTTCGAACATGTCCTCCAATGGTTGAAAAGAACAGAAAATGAAATTCACACAGTCTACCCAGCATCAGGCTTCTCTCATCAGCTGAAGAAAAATGTCAAACCTGCTACCTGCCCATCAGCTCTGACACAGGAGGGTGAAGCAGTATCGGAGGAAGAATGAGGTGACATGAAATGTGAAATACCAGAGGTACATAGGGACCTGTGTCAGCTTTGGTGCCAAAATGACATCTATTCAGTGCAAGGCCCTAAAAAAAAATGATTTTCTTTCTTTGATCCCAGATTGTACCTGAGCCAAGTGCAGAGAATTATATTCCCAGATGGAAAATAACCTTCGTGTGTTATCCCAGAGTAAGACATTTCAACCAGTCGTTCAAAAAGCATTCCTACAGGATTCAAAAATTGCATCATGATATATGACTAAAACAGTATTCTTTTTATTTTCATCTTTGCAATGGACAGATATTCAGAGGAGAAAATTCTATTATAGCATTTCATCATAGTGAAATAAATTCCATTCCCAGGCGCTCTCTCTCTCTCTCTCTCTCTCTCTCTGAAAGCCTCATTGTTTTCAAATGCAAAGTTGTGGTGATTCCAAATAAAAATTGAGAATCCAAAAGATTTACTACAATTTCATGATAGGAAGTACAGATATCTTCAGCCTTACTAATTACCAAACAATACACATTCCGACAAGAATAAAAGATCACTTAACCTATTTTAAAACAATAAAATTTCTTAATGGCATCAATGTAGCTTAACTCAGAAATGTTGATAATGACAATGCTGTAATAACTGTGCTTTTTTTATTGGAACACATGTGGCAATATGAGTTCTAGATCATAAAAGTGTTTTTACTCACTGACCCACTCAGATAAAATTTATCCTTAGAACCTTTTCAAGCAAAACTAACATGTTCATGGAGATAGTTATTATCTTAAATACCTATAAAACACATATTAAAAACATATAAAATTAACCTTTATATAAAATCTGGAGTGTGTCCAAGAGGATATCATTTAGATATTTGAAATTATGAATATAAACATTGGAAAATATGGAAGCCAGGAATAATGGGTACTCTCCTGCAATACTGGATTTTGCATGTCAGAGGCAGTAGGATTGAAAATTTCTGGCTAGCCTTGAAATTAGCAAAACAAAACAAACATAAGGGAAATACTACCCCTAGAATAGTAAGCAAAAAAATAAATATTAAATTGAATCTCACTAAAATTATAACTGGTAAAGTAAACATATGGATAGAAGCAAAAACTGGAAGTAAAATATTATGAAACATAACTAAGTATGGTAAGAAGATAGGGAGGCAAGGGATTTATTTAATGAACCAACAGTAATAATATTAATAATTATATAATTATTAATAATGACCCAACATAATATTTTACATATGACGGTTTCAAAGAATAAGAAAATCATTGTACTTCCTAGATGTCAGAGTTGAGGCTGTGTTTAATTCATATCTATGCTGACCTGAGCCTTAGTGTACCTCGGTCCTTACAGAAGTGTCATACACTTCCTTTTCAAACAATGCAGTCTATTCATACTCATTTAAGTTCTATCGGGCTTAAGAATCCATACAGGCATGCATTCTCTCTTTGGTATGTCAGGAAGCCAAAGAATTTCATAACTGGGTTGCTATTTCCTCAAATTTCTGGAATTTACCACATTAAAGTTTGTTCAGAGTCCTTAAAAGAACTCTTTTGTTTCCATGTTTCCTAACAAGATAAAATTTCTTTGCACAGTGAAATCATTGCACAATATTGATGCACATAACATCAATGTCTATGGCACTGCCTGGAGAACCCAGAGCATGGTCAGTGTTTCTTGGGCACCATTGTGACACAGTGCTGATTTAAAAAAATGAAAATGTCAGAGAATGATAATTGAGCATCAGCATCCCTCATAGTGAAAACAACAACAAGTTACTCAAATATTCTGGGTCATCCTCTCTCTTTGCATACCAACTACATTTAGTAATTCAACTACACCTCTGAGCTCTTGACATTAACCTTGTATGACTTTTTTTTAAACATAGTGAACCATTCCTTATTGACATGAATTGTTCGGAAAGACTACTCCATCCTGAACTGCTTCTTAAGTCCACTGCTATGGTTTGGTGCTAAACATCTCCCATAGTCTAGATATAAAGACTTGGTTCCCGGGTGCTAGCACTGAAGGTACTGAAGATCTGTAGGAAGTGATAGGCCTTGAGTCAAGCTGCAGGCCTTACTCTTGGCAAACACTCACCCTTGGCTCTCCTATCTACTATTCTTTTTTCTGCTTACCTTCCATGATTCACTTGTCAGTTCTCAGAACTTCAAACAAGGCCTTATAGCAACCCACCTTAGTAACCTTTCTTCCTGATCTCTAGATTTAGCCAACATCCTGCTAGATAGATGTTTTTAGAACCCCTGGTAATGGAAAGGCTTTGTGAGAATAACTTAGTTAGACCCCACAGCTGCAGCTAGCTTCCTCCACCTGCAAAGCCCCCTTTCCTTTCCTACCCCTCCCCATATCCTGTTTTCAGAGTATATAACCTGTGTGAACAATAAAAATTTTGACAGCTTGATCAGACTTCTTGACTTGCTGTGCCTCCTAATTTTCTCCCACATCTCAGTCCTCTCCACAGGGTCTAAGGGTCCCATTTGATTGTCCAGCTGGCCTGGACATAGGGTCACTGAGGGTTTGCTCTTGACATGGATGGCAGGCCCCAGTCTCATCTGCCACACCCTCACCTTGAGTTCAAGCCACTAAGTGTTTGTTCCTGGAAACTCCTGACATAATGTTCAACCCTCACCACAGTCAAACCATTAGAGCTGTCCAATCATCCATTTAACTTCCAAATTTTAACTGCCATCATTTTAAACTGCCAAAAAGTGAACATATCTTTGCTTCATGGCTTTTGGAATATTGTATTAACAATTTTTTAAACAGTGATAGAATCCCAGGTCTTGAATCGTGATGATTTTATGGTAGGCGAAGTGTGAGATTATTATTTATTATTAACTTGTCTTCCTTCTAGTGAAGCCATTTGGAAGGTTCTCTCATTTACCTTCTAAAATATGACACACGTGTGCCATGTGCTAAAATACATAATTAGAATGCTACTCAGTAACTGCAGGACATGCTGAGCTATAGTCAAGTGCAAGACTGTCAATAAGGCTAGCTCTGTACAAGGTAAGAACAACTGCAGTGAATAAAAGAATAAAAATGTCTCTAAGACAAATGAATTTAGCATAATTAACTAGGTATGACTCTTAAAGGCAATCAACAATCTATAAAACTGTCTGTCTCCAGAGTATAATGTTAATCTAGAATGCACAAATATTTAACATAAATCCTTCAATGAAATGTGCAGTTTTCACAAAGCTTTATTTGATACAGGGAAGAAACAACTAGATGCTAATCTGCACATCTTTAAAGTCACATTCTAGAAGACAATCAGTTCACAAGTGATCATTAGTTCAAGCTGTTTTTCTAGCCCTGGCCCCACACATCCATACAGCAGCTGGAAGCCATGTCATCCTGTGTCTGCTCTTTCTTGTCTCTCCATGAAAGCTCAATAGCTAAGGTCTGGGGGGAACCATGCTCTGTCTGAAGAAGCCTTATGTCCCCAGCTACTCACACTTCTAAGCCCAAAGGGCAAGTTCCTTACTGTGGTTCATAATAAAATCTGTCCTGATCTAGCTCTACCATTTTTCATATGCTAACATTTTTGAAGCATTTTGTTTCATTATAACATTTTCATATATATATATATATATATATATATATATAAAATATGATATATATACATACAAAGTATGTATATATACATACATACAAATAACCATACAATACACACACACACACACACACACACACACACACACACACACACACACACATATATATATATATATATATATATATATATATATATATATAGTATCTTTTTAGATTCCTCACCAATTTGCTCTCTCTGCACTTCTTCACTGCTTACTTATCATCCCCTTCTGAGCAGTCTGCCTAGTACCTACATGTTGCTTGTACTCACTACACCATCTTGTTCCCTCCCTGCCCTCCCTTTCGGCCTCTTCCATCTTTGTATTTTGGTGCCCTACCTCTCCTCTCCTCTCATGCGTCTGCTCCTGCCGGCTCTTCTCTCATCTAGGATCTGATAGTGAATTTCTTTCAGGTCCATGCCCAAGTTTCCTCCAGTTTATTAATCTCATTGCTTACTCAGCCTAGTATATTAACTCTCTCTCTCTCTTCTTGCATTGACTGGTTAATTCTTTTCTTTATTTATTTCCTTTTTAAATATTAATTCATTTTTTGAGGCAGAGCCTTGATTTCTACCTAGACTTGCTGATTTCAAACAGAAGGTCCTCCTGCATCTGTCTCCTGGACGCTAGAATTACAGGTGTACTCTTCCATAGCAGGCTTTGCCTAGATAATTCTTGTTCTTGCTTAACTATTATAATTCTAAGTATTCTCCTCTAGTCTTATTCCTCTCTCTTGAAAACTAGTGGCTCTTTTCCAGCCAGACCTCATTTATATAAACCTATATAATTATTCTTTTACTATAATATAATTCTTAATTAATTTGGTCCCCACCACCACCACTAACCAGTGAATAAAGGCAGGAGCCTTCTTCTTATTGCTATCATTTCCAGTTTCCATTGCACATTCTGACTATCACAATGATCTGAACACAATGGCATTGGAGTAGAGAAACATCTGTTTCTGAAAGACTGATGTGTGGAAACCACTACATGCATTTGTATAAAGACCAGAGTAAGGAAACACTTGATTTCATAGAAGTATAATTTTGTCTTTGAAGAAATTATTGAGTTTGTTCAACCAATTTTACTTTTTACCCAGATAGTAATAAAGATGCCTCAAAATATTCATAACCATTAAAAAATCACTCAAATGCTCCAAATAAAGCCTATTACCCTGAGAACACATAGTGATTGTAGCCATCCCTCCAGCACTGAAAGTCTGTGAGGAGGCACCAGTATGTGAGATGGTGCACTAACAGGCACGCTTACAAACTAATTCCGCTATGCATACATTGTCTGTGTGCAGAATTTGTAAAAAGAACAATAGGATAAATATTGCCACATTCCATCCAATATGTCTACAATAGAACTCCAAAACACTCTGAACTGATGTGGGTCCAATTTATGTTGCCCATATCCACACTGGAGCATGGTCAAATTCCTAGTGGGCAGCCCCTTTAAGAAAACAGTCATTCCCCATCTTCTCACTGGATGCCATCAACTGTGAAGAGCTACACCTCAGCATCTTTTTATCATGATTTTAAGAACCCTCTTCAATAACTTCTTGTCTAGAGTCTAGACTGTTTCTTTTTTTTGTTGGTGGGTGGGGGGTAGGGGGGAGGTGTGGGGTGGGGTGGTCAATGAAGCCGTCAGTATCTCTTATCCTCAGTTATGAGTCTGTGGTCATCTTTACTACAGCAAAAGCTCAGATCATAGTCCTCAATCTGGTCCCCAGTGGCAGCACAAATCGCTGTCATCAACATGCCCTCCATCAGCAACACAGTCTCAGCAGCAGCACGGACACCAACATGGTTTCTAGCAGCAGCATGGACCTGAGGAGTCTGTTGAGGAAATGTATTGCATAAAAAAAAAAAAAAAAAAAAACAATTTATGTTGCCCATATACTCATATATAAAACTCGTATATATATGCCCATATAAAAACATTCTTGTTTAGATGCCTTGTTGCTCAGAATCACAGAATTGTGGTTGGGCAACATGTTTGTGGACAGAACCTTTGTTAACCCCAGGTGGCTACACATTACCCTGCCCTCAGCCCTCTCCTCCCATAGCAGGGCAAGCAGCACAGGTAGCAGCTCCATGCCACAAGCTGGGACTGTGAGCTGAGCAGTGGCACCAGCAGGGCTGAGAGCAGCAGAATTGGCTCAGTTGGTGGCAATTGGGCAAGGTAGGCCTAGTGATGGTCCCAGCCTTCCAGCAGCCCAACGACAAGTCCTGCTCCACAACGACATGTTTCTGTGTCCACCACAGCCCCAAAGCCATCCCTGTAGCTGTCTCTACTCCTTTCTGCCACATGTTTTCCAATTCCATGAAACCACATCTTTCCATAAGACCCTTTTTTTTCCAGTTGTCCTGAAGATATTGCATCCTCCCCTGCCATGACTGGGAAATGGACACAAATCTTTGTAATGAGATTAGAGTAAAACAAAAGAAAAAAAAAAAAAAAACAGTAAAAAAAAAAACAAAAAGCAAACAAACAAACAAAAAACCAATGTACTCTCAAGGAATAGAACTGACAATGGCTTCACAACATAATGGATTTTGGCCCCCATGCCCTCTTTACTGACCACATGGTACTGTTGCTATTTCACTAGGGTTAGAGCTGAGATGAGACTGGAGTGAAAATTATTTTGGTAATGAGGACTGAATGAAAAGGTATGCGTTTGGCTTAACTGAGCTTAGTTTAAAATGTGTCAAGATTTACAAAGCGAACTCACTCTGCAGAAGAAAAAGCATCCACAGATCCCTGGGTTATTTTATAAGACTGATCACACATTTCGTGAGATGCCTGTGCATCTTAACCAATTGGCTATAAGTAATGAGAGTACTTTCCTGACATAGCTGGTTTTTATCCATCTGACTGAACCACATCTATATGAAAAATATATATATATTCTACCTGTCCACCAACTTTCCTCTTCAGTTTTGTCTCAGCTTCAACTCAGAGATAACTGATATCTAGGAAAACAGGTAATAACAATGTCAAAAAATAACTAGTCAAATCATGAAAAAATACTATGGACTCCTCCTTTCCCTATAGTCAAAACAATAAATGCATTGGCATCATCTAAAAGTACTTATAAGACGTGATGTTGTCTTACAGCTCTGAACGGGAAGGGTTTCTCCAATACAAGTGCTTCAAATGTTACAGCTCTGAAGGGAAAAATATCCTGGCCATTGGGAACCAAGGAATATCACAAAGTCACACTGCACAACACAAGAGATTTATTAGGAAAGACATAAGAGAGTGGTTGCCTTTGGGTGAGAAGGAGCAGAGAACTGGGTAGGAGGTGGGCTTATGTAGAATTTCTTGGAGGGAAAGTTTACCAGGCAGGAAATTTCCAGGGTGAGGATGAGTAAGGTTTCAAGTCCTGAGCTTGGGGTAAGCTGAGGGATTGGTGGAATTTCAAGCTCAGAGATTTGTGGGTTTTCAAGATCAAGAATTGGTGGGGTTTTGAAACCCAAAAGTGACCTTTGACTTTTTTTCCCACTGATATATCAAAGCTTCTGAGAAAAGCTCCAAGAATTTGGTCATCCCTTCCATCCTCCTCCCAGAAGCTCATTGACATACAGGCTCTCAGGCAGTAGATCACCTCAGTAAATCCCAAAGATATGAGAATCATTTGCATAACTCTGAAAGTATGTGAATGGAGAAGAAAAGAACAGTAAAACTCATATTTAGAAATAAAGGCAATTAGCTGAACCAAACATAGTGGCTTACACTGTAATTCCAGCATTAGAGTGATTGAGTTAGGAAGACTGCCATTGAATTAGAGGCCATCATGGCTTTACATAGTGAGTTCAGGCCAACCACAGATATTTGCCAGCCTGGAGTCCTTAGTGAAACCCTTTCTCAAGAAACAAAAATAAACCTCTCTGCAGTACAGTCCAGAGCTTCTGTTACAGTTCAGTTCACTGAGCAAACATCCATCCAGAGCCTCCTGAAGGGAGAAAACTCCTGTCCCTTGAGACTCCTCCTCCCTATAAATACCATTTTTCTAGAGGACTCGATCTTAGGCATCCACTGTACTGTATTTGTGGCTACTAGCTTGGGAACATGGTCTTAAATGTTCTCTCCTTTCCAGTTGCAAAGTATATCTAACTCTTTTTTTAAAATAATTTTCTCTTTATTCCTTTCTGTGTCTCTTTTTGAGACAAAAAAAAAAAAAAAAAAAAAAAAAAAAAAAGTGTCACTGTGTTACCTGAACTGTTTGCAAACTTCCCCAGTGATGTATTGCCGCAGATTCTTTAGTTTCAAGGTCTAATTTCAAACATTTCTTTATTATAAAGGATGAGGTCTTTGGTGGAGGATAAAACACCAGAGCATAATTTCAATAGTTTTGTCCCCTTTTCTCTCTTTCTTTCTTTTAATTTTTTAGACTATATCTTACTATGTACCCCTGGCTGGTCTGCAATTCACTATATAGACCAGGCTGGCCTTAAACTTACAGAGATCTGCCTACCTCTACTTTCCAAGTGCTGGAATTAAAGCTGTGAGCCATCATGCCCAATAACAAGACAAACTATTCAAGAATAAATTTGCCAAGCAAAAAGAAATTTCAGATAGTTCACATTTTACTTTTATGGGGATATAAACAATATACTATACTATAATATATATAACTATAATTATATAGAATTATGGAATATAATATATTATATGTAATATAATAATATAATAAAATAATTTAACTTTTTCTTGAGAAATTCTCACACTTATTTGTATATGCAAGATTTAGTCTTATAGTGTTTATTTAGATATATTTGATAACTACTACATGGTTAACACATTGTTTATGAAGAGACTTCAGGAGCTTCTGTTTCACATATTGTCTCATTCTCTCATGGATTTCCTAAGTTAAAAGGGTAATGGTTTGCAGATAGAGAGCTGAAGTTATATTCTTGATCAAGTGCTGAGAAAAAAGTAGGCAAGTTACAAAGAACATGGATCTGGGAGAACAGTCTGGGCAGAAGCAGAATTACCTAAATGTAGCCGTGAAGTACAGTTGTTCAAAACTCCAGAACTATTCTAACTTATTCTGGCTGCTAATTGGTAAATGTTTGCACTCTTCAGCTGTGTGTGCCTGAACCAATGAGACTGACTAGTGCCTGCATCTGGACATGTTAAAGGACTCGGAGAGAAATGTAAACTAGGACCTATGTGACTTGCAACATATTCTGTCCTAACCCTAGTCCAAGATCCAAAGGGAATGTCCCTGGAGATGGACTTCAAGCACATATTACAGATTAATAAATCCAGAGAAGCAGGAGGAAATGCAGAAGGAAGGAAATGGGGAAGCCAGGAAGAAGGAGAGGTCAAAGGCAAAGGCTAGGGTGAAGAGAGGAGTCACTGGGAGAATACAGCATCTCTATTTACTCCATGGGAGCAAACACAGAGGATAGAGACTGAGCTAAAGGAGACAAAGCCAGTAGTCACTTGCTTTGTGGCTGAGCAGGGGCTTTCTTCACATCTCAGCAGGTGTTACTGAGGGTACCTGCAGGGACCATTCTGGCATCTTAAAGTGCCACCAATTCACTCCATTCTTATCAATTAAGAAACCATTTCTGCCCTCCTTCATGAGTAATCACCAAAGCCTGAAGGAGCCTCATCCGGAACAGACAATCAGCAAAATCAGCCTCTGCTAAAACTCCTGATTTCAAACCAACTCTGGCAGGAGCTACAAAAGGAAAATCTTTTTTTCTTCTTGTAGATGTGAACGAAGTATTTTAGAGTTTTAAGTTGCCTGTCTAGAAAAGTTGACAAAGGGCAGAAAGTTAAATGTCCTAAAAGTGCTTTAGTACAAATATTCAGAGCACTTGGTGAGGTAGAAGACTGAGGGAACAAGCCTAACACTGTGTGTCACAAAAATAACCAGTGAATTATAAACACAGCATTATAAAACACAGACAAAAATCTATATTCTTACACTCATCATCTTTCAAACATTTATTAACATTTACTATTGCAGACATAGCTCTGGATCCCAGGTAAGAGTTAAAAACAAGACAGGTTAGGTCTCTTCCTCCCACTTTTTCCCAAAATCATAAAAAGGTTCCATTTACACACCCCAAAATGCTATCCTTACAATGCCATCTGCTGCATAAACTGCTGAGTTTTTAATCACACACGCCTTACACTTGCTTGGTTAGAGAAACCCCAAAATAGTTTTTTAAGGCTATTGTCTCCCTGACTTTTTTCTTAGACTGTTTGTTCTGTATGTATATAGGAGGGCTACTGACTTCTGTGAGTTAATTTTGTATCTAGCTGCTTTGCTGGGAATGTTTATCAGCTGAAGGAGTTCCTTGGTAGAATTTTTGGGGTTCATTTATGTATAAGATTACATCATCTACAAATAAAGATACTTTGTCTTCTTCCTTTCAAATTTATATTTCTTTGATCTCCTTCAGCTGTCTTAATGCTCTTAATACAACGTCAAGTACTATGTTGAATAGGTATCAAGAGAGTGGTCAGTCTTGTCTTATTCCTGGTTTTAGTGGAATCACTTTGAGTTTTAAGTTAATGTTGCCTATGGGGTTGCTGTAAACTGCCTTTATTATGTTGATACATCCCTGCTAAAGATGCTTCATTCTATCTTCTCAACCATGTTCATGCTGCTCTATTCATAATGATCAGAAACTGAAAACAATCTACATGTTTCTCAATAGAATAGATACAGAAAATATGGTACATTTACACAATGGAGTATTACTCTGTTCTTCCCTTCCATTCCCTCTCGTCTCCCTCAATTCTCATATTCACCACTCCATCATGGCTATGTTAGGCAGTATGGAAACCCTTACCAGAAGCTGACCTTCAGAACAATAAACCAAATTAGCTTCTATTCTTTGCAATGTTCCCAGTATGTGATTGTCTGTTACAGCAGTACAAAATGGACTAAGTCAGCACCTGCTAGGGACAAAACATATGTATGCTTCTAAGGAGCATATGGAGAAGTGAAATGCATGATTCTGAGCGCTTATGGCCAACATTCCCTTATACACAGGATACTCATCTCACAGGACATGCTTTAGCAGCTGTCAAGGACCCACTGCTCTGTAAACTCAATCGGTGAACTAAGTGAGTGTACTGTGGGACTTTCAGCATAATCTACTTAATACTGGAATAATTTTCCTCCCATTGACCATGGTCATCTTCTTCTGTCTTCTATTTTAATCAAAATAGCATCCAAGCAGTCCTACCAAGGCTTTCTTTCTCCATATGTTTCACATCCATTGTTCACCTATCCTGGTTGGTTTTTAGGGCAGAATTGTTTCTTATACCCAGTGCTTCTGGCCACTCCTGCTGTCCTAAATATACTTCACCAATCCATTTATATTACCCAACACACCTCATCATTATCCTTTTGTTCTCAAGACTGTCCTTCTAACTGCCACATAGCAACCATCTACATTTTCCCTTCACTGTAGACAATTTTCTCAGAGTTGACACAGTCCATCTTGGAGACCCTTAATACCAAGAAGTAAAGAACTCAAAAGCTTCAGGAAGTCACTGGAACCAACCAGATGCACTAAGCCTTTTCCTCCCCAGGGTTATATAATCTATAAGGACTGCTATGAAATACTGTGAAGCAAGCTAAGCTAAGAGGCTCAGACCACCCGACCCATCTACTCATCTTTTGAAACACTACTCAAGTTGAGAGAGATAGGGTTTTCTCCACTGTACTGTCAAACAGCATGCTTCAATTTTACTATGCTTATTCATAACATCTGCTAGAATACATGAGTACTTTTATTCTTTATCAGTAAATAATGAGATTTTTAAAAGCATAGGCAACGTCTTATCTTCACATTTTTAGTGCTTAGCACAGGGCCTGGTACAAAAAAAAAAGATTCCAATGTGTGCTTGAGTTTCAAAGAATGAATGAGTGTGTAGACACACAGAACGATATATAATACTAGAAAAGTTAGGAATGATGTCATGGGCAATTTTGGCTTTGACATTCGCTTTTACAAATGAGATAGGAAAGGGCTGGGAAAACATATCAATAATAGAAAGCCTGCCTGGCATGCACAAGGTCCTGAGTTCAGTCCCTAACTCCACTCTCCCCACTCAGCCTTCCTTCCATCTTCCTGATACCTGATAAGTGTGTACGTGTTTTGCAGCATTTTTAATGCTGACCCCTTTACTCTAAGAGTCTTGAAGAAAGGGTAACATTGGGTTAAAATATGATCTGTTAACAAGGTCTGTCTCAAGATCCTCAGCCTAACCTCTATCACTTAGCCCAGCTTGATTCCCAAAGGCAGACCAGCTTCTATGGGAAAGTTTCAATTATTTACTTATGTGATTTGGGTGAAGATGTCTTCCAACCCCTGTACCATCACTGAGTCTCCACTACCTACAATACTGTTTGGCATTCACTAAGTATTATCTATATGACCAAAGTACTAGATGAGACTAGCTTCAGGGTTAACGAGGAAAAGAGGACTCTGAACTAAATGCAACAAAAAGACATACATACATACATACATACATACATACATACATAGGAACTGGCATATGTATATTGCACACTAAAAGACACTTTTAAATTATCTTGGAAATGTCTTTAAAACAGGAAGACACAGGGAAAGGGCTCTGCTTTATAAAACTTTCTCCTATATTAAATTTCCGCATTTTAGTTATTTGGTTTAAACCATATATTTAGGCAACCAGTATGGTTACTTTCACCACTATAATTATCCTTGATTCTTATAAATGCTACATAAATTATGCCATTCATTGTTTTCTTGATTTAGTTACTGTGATGGTTAATAACAATTATCAATTTTATGAGATCTATGTGCCATTCATTGTTTTTTTGATTTAGTTACTGTGATGGTTAATAACCACCATTAATTTTATGAAATCTAGAGCCACCTGGGAAATGGGCCCTCTGAGCATTCTTGTGGCAGAACTATCTTGGTTAGGTTAATTGAGATGGAAAAACCCACCTCCTGTGGGTTGTACTATTATTTAGGCTGTAAAGAAAGAGAAAGTAAGCTGAGCATAGTCTTTAGATATTCTCCCTGTTCTTGACTGGAAAAGTGATGTGATCAGCTGCCCCAAGCTCTCTCTGCTCTGAGTTCTGTACCATGGGCTATTCCATAGCATGATCCACCTGACGCACTCTGTCCTGGGACTGTGAGCCAAAATGGTCTACCTTCTTTTAGCTGCTTTTGTCTGGGTACTTTATCTCAAGGGAAAAAAGTAACTAAATCAGTTAGCATACTTATATTCTTATCAAAATATTGGGCATGCTTATACCTCGTTTTTCATATAATACTTTCTAAAACCAGGACAGAACCATCCAAGTTTAACTCATATTTGTGTCCCTGCATAAAATTAAATGGAATTTAAAGTAGGTCTACCTTGTTAAATTCAATAAAAATTAGTAAATAAGTATGAATGTATTCTTTTTCATGGAACATTGATGAGGCTTTAGAATTTTAGGTTGCAAAAATGTAATAGCATTCACACTCCACACATAGGGGCTATGATTTCAGGATATGTACACATGTGAATATGTATGGTACATATTGCAATTTGATGGAGATCCTAAAATGAGGATTGAATAAACTTAGATGTAATGGGATACGGCATATAAAATGGTGAAGTGAGAGCTATAATATTTAATATTTGTCCAGAGTACTGAATGTGACTGTGCAAACATTATATCTGTGCTGATAACATATATGCAAATAATCCAAGAAATGCAACTGTCACTCTTGCTAGCCCATTGCTGTCTTGTTCTTTATGGAAGTAACTGTGCTGAACATTTCATCATTGTGAGAAAATACTTGAGAGAATGAAGAAGCAAAGGTTTGTTTTGCTCAGTCTTGGAAACATCAATGTTACACGATGGTGGAGAAATGGTAGAGAAGCCAAAGCTCCCCTAATGACAGCAGTGATGCAGAGAGAACACACATGCCTGTGGCTATCTCCTGAAGGCTTTTAATCTATAAAATGGTGCTTCCCACTTTGGGAGTGCAGGTCTTCTTGTTCTTATCTTTTTTGAAATGGCCTCACAGACACACACAGACATATGCTTAGATAACCTCCAAGGTGTGTCTCAATCTAACCAAACTGGCTTGGTTCTTGGGCTGACTCCACTTTCCACCTGCAGTGTCTCTGACAGTCTGTCTTCTTGAAATCTCCAGCATCTCAGCATCTGCATTACAGTTCAGGCTTCAGTCTCATAGCTTTGTGTGCCACTGTCTCAGGAGCTGAGTACAAAGATGTGAGTTCTGTCATGTACTGCCTAATATTCCAGGCTGGCTTTTGAGAAATGGGTGGACGCCTCTATCACTTTGCAATCACTACATTTTCCACAACTGCAAAAGCAGCATCATGGTGTCAGTTTCTGCCACTGGTTCAAATAGTAGCTGGATCACCTTAAAAAGTGACTACATCACTTCCTAGATATTATTGTGATTTTTCAGCTACCCAATCTTCTCTCTGACTGCCTGTAAGTTCTTGGGAAAAGTAGTAACAAGGACCATCCAATCTAGAGCGGTGCTTCTCAACCTCCCTAATGTCATGTTTTAATACAGTTTGTGTTGTGATGACCCCCAACCATAAAATTACCTTCATTGTTTCTTAAGAGTAACTTTTCCTACTTTTATGAATCCTAATGTAAATATCTTGTTTTCTGATGTTCTTAGGTGACCCCTGGGAAAGGGCCATTCATCAAAGGGGTCACGGCCCACAAGTTGAGAACCACTGGCCTAGCACCCACTAAATGTAAGAAAAGCAAGAACACTAAGGAGGGCAACAAGATCTCAGAGGAGATCCTCGGCATGAGCAATGCTATCCTGACTGAACTCCTTTTCTAGCTACTTTGCCCTGAGGTGATTCTGAGTCACAGAAGGGGTCTGTAACATGGGCAACTAAAATGATGAAACTAAAATGGTGGATATTATCATCTGTGTACATAAAGTTTCCAGAGGAGTCCCTGCAGCCATTGAATAAGCTAAAATTCCCAAAGAGTAAAGAAACTCCTAATGGGAAAGTGGGAAGGAGAAGGGGAAGGAACGATGTAGTAGAGGAAAGAGGAGCTTAGGAAAGGTACAGCTATAGACACCTATGACTGTTGATCTTGACATGACTTGTGAAATAAGCATTGGCTCCTCGAGGGGGAATCTCTCTAAACTAGTCTTACTCATTCTCTTCTTCAGAAAACTGAAGAGCAGGAAACACTGCTCAACTTGTTTCATAAAACCAGTATAATAAAACTCCAAAACCTAAAGCAACGAATGTTACCTTAAAAGGGTTGACGAAGACAACATGGCTCCATTATGACTACTCCTCCCTGAAACAATGTCTTGGGACATATACAAATGACATTAGCTAAAGAGAGGCCATAAGGAACTGCATGTAATGCTGCCCTTCCTAAAGCTGTGACCCTGTGAATATAACAGGGATCCTATGTATACATTTTAGTGATATTACTCTATAGCAAGAAACTACAACCTGCAGGCCAAACCCCATCCAGGTCTGATTTTGAGCTTGTATGCAGCCTAACAAAATGTTTTGACTATTACAGAGTACTTGGAAAATAAATAAGCATATAGGAAGAAGTAGTAATGCCTACATATGGCCCATAAAGCCTAAGATATTTACTGCCTGGCCTTTCCATCCTTTGCCATCCTTGTTAGAGTGAGTTTTTAATATTCATTTATTATTCTATTGTCATGAGCACTCTGCCAACAACTAAGTCTCTGGCTTGCCTCTTTATTCTCTGCCATTTAGTTTCTATCTCCTACTGATAAATCTACTCATACAGTAAATTCTCAGTAAAATCCAATCTCCTGTTGTTCACAAAGTACCATTATATGTGCAACATATAATGACAAACAAGGCATACAACTTTAACTTTGAAGTCCTCCCGGTCTATAATGTAAATGTTTGCTAGGTGGTGATGCCTGTCATGTCGGAGAACTTTTACCAGTCACATGAATAACAATGATGAGGTGAGCCTGTACTGCCTGCCTCATCATCTTATGATGGTTGCTGATCCTGTACCCTGCATTAGGTGTGTTGCGCCTTTGCACTTGCAATGTCTCGCTTTTGTAATGTAGGAAGTAACAATACACCTCAGGAAGAAAATGATTTTCAAGAAGAATATCTATAGCTGGGGAAGCAAAGGAGGGATTACGGTGACTCTGCAGCAACTACCTTTTAGCGTCTGTGGTTCCCTATTCCCACAATGTGAAGCTTCTTCAGTCTCGTATTTAAAATAAAAGTGAACACACGAGAATTAACAGAAGATAATGCCCGAGAGGTTTTATTAATGCATCCAAAAATAACTCCCTATTTTAAAGTTAATGTAAAAGTCTCCAAATCCAAAGGCTATGCATCTTAATGTGTGAAAAGGCATTACCTAACATTTACTTAGCCACTGACAATTATTTGAGGGCTAAATCCAAAGGGGTATAAAAAGACACTATAAAAAGGAGTCAAGGACAGTATTAATATTAATAAAAGAAATAAAATGTTCAACAAAATGCAAATGATGCTATTCTTTTGGGTAATGTACTTGGAATATATTTATTTTGTGAAATATAAAATGTAAGTGGGAGAAGACTAGCCATAAAGAACATTTATGGAAAGGTTCAATAAGATCATCAAATTCATAAGAAAACATGGCAGCCAAAAAATAGCAGAATGACTTGTCCTGGAATAAAAGATGTTACCAAAGGAGAGGCAGAAACAACAACACATCATCTTCTAGCATCAGACCCCAAGAAGAATAGACAGATGCAAATTAGGTAAAGCACAAAACTTAAGAATGCACCGGAAGGAAACAAGTTCTGAACTGGCTAAAGACCTAAAGAATTTAGGGTGAGATTGAAAGTTAGCCCGAAGAGGTGTCTAACAATACCTTTAGAGCCAGTAGTTTTTCTATGTTGTTAGACAACATGGTGACAAGATACAAACTAAACAAAAGTATACATAGCACCCTTCTTGACAGATTCTACTACACAACAGTCACCTGCGACAGTAAAATTAGTCTGAAAGAGAAACAGCTGACATTGTCAAATGTTTAGGTTTTGATTCCTATTACTTTTTAAAATTAGGAAAAAAGAAGGAAGGAAATAATTGTGGGAAGTGTTTCAATCTGAGGTATCCAGATGGCCCACCTCTTTCTACATATACGTTTATCATTCTCCCTCATGTGTCTCAACCTAAGCACACTTTGACATATACAGGTGATTAATTAAAGTTTTCCAAGTGAATATACCTGCTAAATTAATACAAAATTGGCCCATGGTTCATTGTGATTTGTGTCCTTGTAGCTGTAATCTAACCTGTTCTCACCTTTTCTTGTGCTCCCTTTCATTTTTGTCCTAAAAAAAAAAAATGGTACCTTTATGCATATGTTGCCACAGTGGTAATTGTCATGGTTCATAAGGTGGCAACCAACAGCTGTCTAATTGGACTTTCAGCCCATTCAGCAGGAGGGAAATCATGTCTGGAACTGGAAACCTAACAAGATTGCAGAGGATAATGAGTTTGTGGACTTTGGAAAAAAATCTATTACTAGCACTTTATTAGACCAGCACAGTTTCTTTTTACACTCAAAATCTTATTCACATATCCACTGGTAAATGCAGCTACCATCCCTTTCCTAGGAAGCCTCTCTTGACATCAAGTGGAGATGTCACAAAAAATTAGAACTGGACAAAATGTGGAGATCAATGGCTCCTAGTCCAATAGTGCCATCTACACCATAGCTCTTGCATCTATGGTTCAGGAGATGTGTCAGAAGAACAGGTGAAAAGACATTAAGAACCAGAATACGTGGAAGTCTTTTGAAACAATCTCTGCTAGAAATGGATACAAGACTGAAATAATGGCAATATCAATGAATATGGTAATACAGAAGGGGGGAATTTGCAAGCCCCCACCATTACAAAAAAAAGGCACAGGTGCCTAATGACTGCTGAGAGAAAGACAATTGGACTCTTCCAGAGATGAGCCCTACTTTTGATTGTGCAAAACAGTTGTCAGCTCTGAAATTATATACACAAAAACAACAAAAACAGACTCAGTTCATCTCACACACACACACACATACACACATACACACACACACATGCATGCACACGTGAAATGTCTGCACATTCCATTCTCTTTAGATACAAAACTAAAGAAACTCTAAAAATGAAGTTTATTAATTAATGACAGGTCATTTTAAAGAGCGAGCATTTTGGGTATTACTACTTCTTGCAGGAATTTATTTTCCAAGAATAAAAAGAGGACAAAGAGTAGCTCTCAGCTCTTAAAGGTAACAGACTAAATCTTAACATGAAGACATATGAAGACCTCAAGTGGAAAAGATCTGTCAAACACTGAGGATCGCTGGCACCAAAATCATAATAGAAAGGACCCTTGTCAGAAAGACAGTCATCCAATCCATGTCCTATTATTTGGCAAGAAACCCATTTTCATCTTTTCCCCTCCTCTCTTCTGTCAAACAACACATTCTTCCTTTATTGTCCCTGGATTCCTGGGTGGACCACAGTGACTCTCAGTTCTCAAAGGTCCCTAACAAGCCTGAAATAAGGTAGAAGGAGAGAACTGACTTTTATAATCTGTCTTCAAAAGACCTCCACACATGTACTGTGGCACCAGCATACCCTTACATACACACAAAATGGATAGATGATAGATTGATGAGGAGGAGGATGGTGATGATGATGAAGAAGAAAGGAAGGAAGAAGGGAGGGAGAGAGAAACAGAGGGAGGAAGGGAGGGAGGGAGGGAGGGAGAAAGGCAGATAAATGATAGGTAAATAGGTAGGTAGACAGGTAGAAAGGTAGGTAGGTAGATATATAAATGATAGATAGACAGATACATAGATGGATAGATATATGATAGATAGATAGATAGATAGATAGATAGATAGATAGATAGACAGACAGGTAGATAGACAAGAAAATAAATAATAATAGATAAAGCTCCCTAACCAACTTGCCGTATTGTCTCTCCAAAACCCCACAAAAGCACTTTGCTTTTCAAAAATGGGTTATATCAGCAAACACTGTTTGAAAAACTCCACCTGTGTTAATGAGTCATTAGCTAAACTAGTAAAAGGAGCAATGGAAGATGCTCACCCACTGCTGCTTATGAAAAAGAGCGAAGGCCAAACCTTCCCTACACAATTATAAGTCAATTTCCCAATGCCGGGAGTATCATACTATCCAAGAACTGCCAGAAATAACACCCCCCACATACACCCCTTTGACCACTCCTGCTACTCCCTACCTGTAGCAAACTGCTTTGTCCTGCAGTCAAGCAAGGCAGCTGCTATATTGGCAACTTTGCCCAGGAATGCAATGCCCCAAGAGAGAAGTATTGTTTCGTCTCTTGTCACCATTAAGTTCCTAATATGTCACCGTTGCCTAATCATTCTTAAAACTGACTCATTCATAGGTATCTCCCTCCTCTACATAGTCATCTCTATGAAATGTCTATAATCATCACGTAATTAATTAGAAGGATAAACTTTACTGACTTAGATGACTTTCTCTCTCCCCTCACTTGTCTGACGCCTCCAAAGAGACACGCTATAAGTGAAATAAAAGGGAAGAGGCTGGCAAGATGGATCAATGGGTAAAAGTGCCCTGCTGCCTCACTTGAAGACCTGCATTTGATTCTCAGAACAAGCCTGGAATAAGATAGAAGGAAAGAACTGACTTGTGTAATTTGTCTTCTGACCTTCACGCATGCACTGTGGCACTGGCATATCCCTACTTACACACAAAATGGATAGATGATAAATTGGTGATGATGATAATGACAATAGATAGAGAGATAGATAGATGACAGGTTGGTAGATAGGTAGATAGGTAGATAGATAGATAGATAGATAGATAGATAGATAGATAGATTAATAGATAGTAAATGGGGAGATGGCTGCAAAGTCTAGGAAGTAGGAAATACTACCGATGAGGACAGTTCCTCTTTTTAGGGCTCAGTAATTCACATTAACAACCATGGTAGAGGCTGATGGGTATTTTAAAAAAGAAATATTTTAAATCAAGTCACCAACTTTGTTATGTTCTATAAATAGAATATTTAATCTTGCAACCTTTACTAATTGCTATCAGAAAATTTAAGTCAAGAACCACTGAGAAGAGATAGTTTCCTTTTTTCCTTCTCATATCTTCCATCCCCTCCCCCCACCTGTTTGTTAAAAATCACCAGAAGCAGGTGTAGCTCTCTTCTCTGGATCCTCCTTCTGTTTGATCTTTTCTGGACGTCTATAGGATCTAAAGCCCCTCTGGATATTCCTCCAACATGTGGACCTTCAGTTATTTTTTATTTGCTTTTTTGGTTTTGATCTTTAAATTCATACACTCTCACAGGACAAATACAGCTTCCTTTTCTTCTGTCATTTTTCTGTCCTTGTAGAGACTCACCTGCTGTTCCTCAGCTCTGCTTCTATAAGGATCTCTGTGGCTTTAAGTCTGGGATTGTACTTCCAAAAGACATTGTAAGATCTGTTGCTGTCCTAAGGAAAACATTATTTTACAGTCCACATCCTTCACTATTTTACACTGCATTTTCAACCCCAATTCCTCTGTGTTGGCATTCAACACACTCCAAAGAGGATAGGAGTATGAAGTCCTATCCCTTACTGAGGAGCTACTGGCAGCTGATAGCTGCTAGAAAACAGTACGGCTGTGGCTCATGCTAGGTTGACCATGGTTCAGTGGCGAGGCACATATTCAAGATGGAAAACACAAATCTGACTCTATGAATTTAAAAGCAAGTAAGGAAACAAAGCTGGGTGGGAATGGAAAGGGGCATGGATCCATGGAGAAGTTGGAAAGGGAATATGATCAAAATACATTGTATGAAAATTTCAAAGGGTGAAAAAATAAAGACTAAGGTCGAAGAAATCTGTGAATGTAACAATTTCTCAAAGAAATCTCACTGATAGTTATTTTTAGACAGACAAAGGGAAGATAACTACAAAGGGAGGATGGAGAGTGGAAGCTATTCCCTATAGAGTTTGTCTCCCAGCCAATAGGTGACAGGCAACTTCTTCCTATATAAAGTAATAGAGCAGAACAGGTCAAGCCATGGAAAACAACACAACATTCACATATATTTTGTATTTTGTATTTTGCACTGAATATGGAATTTAGGAATCTATTAAAACTTAAAAATAATGACTTGATATTAAACACAGTTAGTTTAAAGCAAACCCAAGCCTAATGTATCTCCTAAACTCAGTAGCATATAACATTTAGAAGAAGACAAGAAATCTCAATAGTTAGGGGTGGGTCAACAGATTTCTTAGACAGGACTCAAAAATTGTAAAAACAGGTGGCTAGGATATGGCTCAGTGGTAGAAGGCTGGCTTAACACTGTGCAAGGCTTATTAAAAGGGCTAAGACTTAAAAGATGGAGCGTGGAGACACTAAATGACCATACACTACCAGTAAAAATGCTAATGGGTAGGGCTACTGTGGCAAAGAAAGTGATAATTTCTTACAAAGTTAAATAAAAATGGCATAGCAATTGAACCCCTAGGTATTTACTGGAGTTAGGGGGCGAGTGCGCCCATGTAAACATGCCTGAGTTCATGCATCTGCTAAAGGTCAGAAACAATTTAAACGTCTATCAAATCCTAAATGGAGAAAGAAATAAAATGGACTATCCTCTGCACAAAAGGAGTTCATTATAATGCAAGTGTTGATAAGGTTGAATCTTTAAGCTTTAGACTAAGTGAAAGGAGCCAGATACAAAAGGCAGCACGCCATATGGCTCCATCTGCATGGTCGCCAGGAAAGGCAAAGACAAAGATCAGGTCCCTGGTTGCCAAGGGTTGTCAATGGAAAAGGCAGTAACTACAAAGGGAACCAGAAAAAAATTGAAATGAAAGAAATGGGCTATTTATACAACTGAGAGTATCTGTCAAAACACACTGGATTTTACACTAAAATGGTAAACTTTATATGTTTCTCGAAATTAATGTGTCTCTGTGGGGACAAGTGAAGAGTTCAGTGGAGACCACTACTTCCTTGAAGTGGAGATTCTGTCTTTAGTTTTAGCAAGTAGAGCAGATTCAGTTGTGGCTTGTGATTGTGTGGTGGGAAACAACATTCTGACATCAGAACATGTCCATGAGGATGTTGACATCACACATGGTGCTCACCTTTGGAAATATCCACGTTCTGAACCTCAATTTTGCAGTATAAGTTTTTATTCATCTTTTGTTTGCAACAGGAAGCACCTAGATCTGGTCTTGACTTTGGTTTTATTATTTAAATTATGTAGCAGTGTGTCCCTAACCTGGTACTGAGAACATTTTTGGTATCAATGTGGATGAGAATGGAAGTTAATAAGGACTGGAATTATAAAAACAAAATATTTCTTTCTTGATTTTGAAAGAAGCCTTGATATAAACACAGAAAATCTGTTGTAATCACAAAAAAAATTAGTCTATTTGAATACTTTACTTACCTGAATTTTCTCTGAAGACAATAAGTTTACTCTAAAATATAAGATATATTTGGGTATCTTTTAGTAGTACATGTCATATTTGTTTTAAAGCTTTAAGATAAAATATACAACTTATTCAACTGAGTTTCCAAGACAAATCTGGAAATACATGGAACTGAGTTAATGATATGTATGGGAGAATGACCAAAAACGTTATAAAGATGTATCCATGAATCCACAATGGCCTGAATGTGTGACTGAATAAGCAAATAGATAATGGAGAATAATATTCCTATCTGCCATGGAACTTCAAAGAATATGTACGTAAATATGTCCCTTCTGAGTAGAGTTGTGTGCTATTCATGGAAAATTCCTTCTAAGGGGTACAATACAAAATGAAGGAGTGAAAATCTGAGGACCATTTCCTTAGCCATGTGACCAAGGTTAACATCAGTAATGATGGGTCGGGTTCCTAGGATATACCTCTAATAAAGGGTGGTCAGAGAAATCTTCTTCCTCCAAATGCATAGCCCCAGTACAATCTTGATAAAACACTTAGAGATCTAAGAAACCAGTGTTCCTCTAAATGCCCACAGTTGTCAAACAAGGTCTGAGAATAAGTCATACCAAGAGAAAGCTAGAGGAATGGAGAGATATAATTGCATGTGACACGTTACCTCAGATAGAACTCAAGGGCAGAAAACAAAAACAAATATTAGGAAAAACTGAGAATCTGAATGCAGTATAGTTTACCTGAAAGTGCCTCATTACTGGTTCATTAATCATGGTGTACTCAAGTAGCTTGTTAATAGTATTGGAATCTGCGTTGGGAGTACGGGAGAGCTCTTTACTATCCTTGTGACTGATTCTCATTCTCAGTCATTCTCCAGCCGTGACCCACTAGGGCAGCACTCTGTCCCTTAGCTCTGTCAATATTTTGAATCCCCTAATTTTTCTAGATTATAAAGATTTGATTCCATCAGTTGAGGCTCTTTCTAAAGGAAAACATGTCGTTGGAAATGTATCAGTTCCGTGTGAGTTAACTATAACATAGACATGAGAAATGCGTCTACTGCTATTCTTTTGCTAAATGGACATGAGTATCCACCTTGCTCTCTAAATATGTTCTCTTTACCCATAGATTACTGTAGCTCCAAGTCCTCATAAAAGAAGTTTCTTTATGCAGTGGATGGTGGTTAATGCAAAACCTCACAACTGTTCAAAATGCAGAAAATATGTTTCCAAGGCGTGCTCAGCTGCAGGGAACCCTGGAGTTGGCCTGGCCTATCTGCCTTGAGAGGCATGCATCATAAGTTTTTCAGGTTAGATTTTGTTGGGTCCTCAGGCACAATTTACCTTCCAGTTTCTGAGAAACGGATGCACTCCCTCAGACAACGAAGCATTCATTAAGGCTACTCTGTATTTCTGTATGTTCCCTTAGTAGTCAAGGACATATAGAAGCTTGACAGAACAATTGGCTCTTAGACATTAATCTTGTGTACCCCATAAAGATTGCAAGTGTCATTGTATCCTGGCAACCACAACTGTATTGATCCTGGCAATTGCCATTGTATTTCATTTCTGATAAAGGTACAAAAGGTGTGATTACTGTCAATAAAATAGTCATGGCCTCAGTTGTGCTGTGGCCCCTCCAGCTGGCCTGATTTAGTTCCATACCATGATATTAGATAACCTTGGCCTGGTAAGTAAGCATGGGCACTTACACTGAACCAAGATTGCTATATCATACTCCCTGTGCCATGCACATTACCACAGATGAGTAGGCAGAGAAATCATAAGGGTGAGAGGTTGTGGAGGTCCAGGATGAAACAGAGTCTTCTAGACATGATGAGACCTGTATACTCGTGACCTCACAAAGTATTGTGTTTGGCTGCACAAGATCAATTCAGTCAATATTCTAGCACAGAGGAGGCTCCGCTACCAGCTCTTGCCTATAGTCAAGGAGCTATGATGATGGCTACCTAGGGAGAGTGAGTCCAGCTTCTCAAAAGGTGTAGCTGGCTAGCAGTGGATGGTGGTTAAGCTGGCTTTGTTCCAGTGGATGGTCCCTTGCCCATGGTTATTTGAGCAGCACAAACTGAACTCACTGGGTTATGAAAAAGTATAAGACACGAAGTTGGGAGAGGATGTGGAAAGGTAGATCAGATCAAAATACATTGTACACATGCATGAAATTCTCAAAGAATTAATTAAAAGTAATTAAAAGTTATATTTAAAAGTTGAGGATGACATCTCTGACTATGAGTAAGTTTAGTATTTTCAATATTTGTTCTAAGAACTTGATTTTAATGTGTTATTTAAAAGAATTGCTTCACTATTACATGCAATTTTTTTTTTGCCTTAGGTTCATAGAGTCAATTCAACTTTACATTGAAAGCTCCTGTATGCATTCATGTACAGAATCTCACTCTAGCTAACTGGAGTGAACTTAGAAAGAAGTAGAGTAGAACTTGAGTACGTGTGTGTGTCTGTGTGTGTGTTGTGTGTGTTGTGTGTATGGGTGTGCAAGTCTGTGTGAAAAAGAGACAGAGACAGAAAGAATAATTTAAGAAGAAAGGAAAAAGAAAATTCAGTGTATGGTCAAATATACCTATAATAAAAGAGAAAGTCAAGAATCAGAGAGGTAGAGATGAAGCTCAGCGGTAGAGTGCTTGCCTGGCCTTTTGTAAGGACTTGGTTTTGATCCCGGGTAGTACAGACACAGGAAGAGGGCAGGAGAAAGCATAAAGAAGGGAAGGAAAAAGTAATGAGAGAAAGAAAGAACTGAAGGCCAGAAAGCATTTGTCCTTCTAAATTAAAAAATATACACTGCATGTTCGAGGCCAGCCTGGTATACAGAGTGAGTTCCAGGACAGCCAAGGCTATACAGAGAAATCCTGTCTGGAAAAAAAACAAAAGAAAGAAAGAAAGAAAGAAAGAAAGAAAGAAAGAAAGAGAAGGAAAGAAAGAAAGAAAGAGAAGGAAAGAAAGAAAGGAAGGAAGGAAGGAAGGAAGGAAGAAAGAAAGAAAGAAAGAAAGAAAGAAAGAAAGAAAGAAAGAAAGAAAGAGAAGGAAAGAAAGAAAGGAAGGAAGGAAGGAAGGAAGGAAGGAAGAAAGAAAGAAAGAAAGAAAGAAAGAAAGAAAGAAAGAAAGAAAGAAAGAAAGAAAGAAAGAAAGAAAGATACACTGCAGGTAAGGTGCACTGGCTCTTAATTTTTTATAACAATTCTTCCTAAATCAATGAGAAAGATATTAAAACTCTTAAGACATTACTTATTTTTCATTGCTAAAATTGCAAGCATTTTTTTTTCATTTGTGTTTTTCATTTGTTTTTCATTTGTTTGCTGCCACAGCCATCCATGAACAACCAGAACTTGCCTGCCATGATGACCTCTAAAAGAGACCTTCCTCTTTTGGCTCGCTTCCTCTAAGGCCATTAAGTAATGTGTTTTAAGGCTGGGCTAGGAGCAAGGCCATGCGAATGCTACACAAATAATCTCCTAACCCTCACAACTCATTCCTCTCCATCCTGACAGATTCTTGAACAAATCTAACTCTGGTCTCAGATTTTAATAAATTATTAATTATTATATAATGTTCAATTCTAAATTATGGTTATAATTGACGATTGCATGTCTGAATTCACTCTGGTATTAAGGTCTAAAGTCTAATATAACAACTATGTGCCCGATTCCTCAGTAAGTCAAAAGTTTCTCTAAGGTAAAAATCTTTGAAATTAACATAAATTTTTGACTCTTCCATAGAAATTGTGCTACACAAGACATGACTTGTGGGGGCAAGTAGAACTAAGTTAATTTTAATTCAAAATATATTTCTCAACACTGATAATGGTCTTCAAGAAGCTAGAGAAAGGCTTCTTTTTTACAACACAAAAGAATTGGCATTCAGCTACATTCGAGGAAAGCTTCACATATGTGTAAGAAAATAGAAGTTTTTAGAAATGCTATTCTTAAAATGATAGTTTTAATATTAATATTACTTGGAAACTCCCACAGCTGCTGTACAGCGGCATCATGATATAGGGCTTCAGGCCAAAGACATCAACTTTCTCATTTAAATTTGGCATAGATGAATAGTGAGGGTCAGCCTTTACATAGATCATGCTTCCAAACCCTTTCCGTACTTGGGACTTCTCCACAATCCATCATTTTTATTACCATAGCTATTTATATGTATAACCCAAGAGAAGGAGGTAGTAAGAAGATACTGAAGAACGAATGCACAAAGTTACACTCAGTGACTGTGTTCCACTCAGTACTCAGATGGTTTTGCCATTGCCACCACATGAGCATGTGACATGGGAAGTCACCCAGGACCCCATTCTCAAACAGGACTCTCAGCTTGCCTTAATTCTGTATTGCAATTGTCTCAAACTCTTTCCTGATCTTTGAGGTAAGGGACTCATCATTTTTATTTGGCATTGCCCCCAGAAACTTACATAATCAGTTATGCTTACTCCCTCTGGAGATACTGTACTTTGATCTTCAGCAATCGTTACCTAAAAATGGATCCTTTCATTAAGCAAATAAATTATACAGAGTGCCTTCTAAATAGTAGGCTACATGCATAGCATTCTCTCTCTCTCCCTCTCTATAAATTTACTTTATTTTTAGTGTGTAGGGGTGTTTTGCCTGCATGTATATCTGTGTACCACACTTGTACCTGATGCTGGAAGAGGTCTGAAGAAGGTATTGTATCACCTAGTACACAATTACAGATGGTTATGAGCCACCATGTGGGTGCTGGGAAACAAACCTGGATTCTCTATAAGAGTATCCAGTGCTCTTGACCACTCTCAATGCCTGTGGGTCACAGGCCTTCATAACTTCTATTCTCTGCGAGTGCTCAACTTAAGCCTGCATTTCCGGGTCCTCTGTCAGTTTCTTTCCCAACAACAGCTGCCTCACCAGTGTCCCTGTGTTGGTGAACGTCACTTCTTTCCTACTCACTAAACCAGAATCTTCACCACATAAATTAGTTTCCAATCATTGTCATCTTAATAGGGTCAGACCTGTCTATACTTGCTCATCCTGTTTCCCTTCATGGATATATTCAATTTCTTCTCTTGGATTAGTTTATGTTAGTGACTAATATTGATTATCAATTAGACAGGATCCAGAATCACCTAGGAGACAACCCTCCAATCACACTTATTAGGGATTCTCTAGATTTTCATTAGCTTCTGGTCTTGTCCTCTTGGGATTATCATGACTAATTGAGTTGTGATGAGGAGGCTTACCCTAAAAGCACTTTCCTTGGGCTTGGGCCCTAGACTTTATAAAACAGAAAGAGAGCTGAGTATCAACAGCCATCTCCCTCCACTTCCTGAGTGTGAACGCAGAGCCATCAATTGTCTCAGGATCCTGAGGCCATGACTTGAACCCATGATGGACTCTATCCTCCAACTGTGAGCAAAATAAGCACACTTTCATTCCTTTCTCCCTTCCTTCCTTCTTTCCTTCCTTCCTTCCTTCCTTCCTTCCTTCCTTCCTTCCTTCCTTCCTACCTTCCTTTCATTGTTTTTACTACTTGCTAGGCAAAAGGAAAATTAAGTAACACAGTTCCTAGTGATCTGATTAGTCCTTATGTTTCGAGTCTGCATTTTCTTCTTTATTTCTATGTCCATTTGAATGCTTTTAGTCATAAGATTTTATAATAAAAACCTGACCATGTTCAATGAAACATCGCAATTTTTTTAAAAATTTACAAATCTTGTACTTCAATATAGTTTTAGCAGCCCTACCTTCAAGAGGTAGAGTTGCATGTGTGCATACACACACACACACACACACACACACACACTCACCACACAACACACACCTTTCTAAAACAGCTTTATGACTTACTTTGGCGAATTAAATATGGCAGAGGTATGATGCTGGGTAGGGATTAAACTCAATAATTCATGGGTCTATGAAATTTTCTCTCCCTCCCTCTATCCATCCCTTGCTTCCCTCTTTCTCTTCTTTCTTTCTTCTCTTCCTCACTTTTTCCACCCCCTTTGCAGCTTTGAAGAGGCTTGAAACAAGCTTCCCTTCTTAGTTCCTTTGTGATTAACACTTATTTCAAAGTGTCTCTGATTTGTCTTTTCACCCCAGCCTCTGTCTAGGTCTCCAGTTGAATTACATTAGCAGACCCTACTCTTGTACCCTCTAAACATATAAGTGATGAATTCAGACTTGGCTACTTAATAAACTTTCTTTTGTTTATGCCAAAGTCTACAGTGAGTTCCTACTTCCCACTTCCTCCAGCCAATATATTCTATTTCATTTTCAAGATCTTCCTCAATATCTTCTTCTCCTCTCAAGTCTATCCAAATGTATTTGCTAATATTCTCCTGTACAAGTTCTTCTTCGCCACACTAGTTCCTGAGCTTGACCCCTTACACCCCATGAAGCACATGAGTTCTAAATGTTTCTTTTGTGGTCTTTTCTATTACCTTTCAGTCACTTAGTATACTTCCAAAGAGTGGATACCATACCATATCTCCATCAGATAAACCTATAATGCTTGGCACTTAATGAGCAGTCAATCTGAAATATAAACTAGCTGGTCATAGGCAGGTTTTACAGCCTGCACTGCTTATAGGATAGAGCTGATGTTCAGTGTCAGTGCTATATAATAAATGTATACATGTATATATGTGTAATACATATGTAGTATACCTATAGTATACATGTACTATTCTAGTAGTTAGTGATATAGAACATGTAATACAAAATTACATGTCAGAATTTCATCTCAAAGAAAGGGACCAAAAAATACCGATGCCATAACAACTTGTTATGGCTAATCTTTAAAAGAAAGGACTAGCATACCTGTTTTCACTATAATACCAGGTTCCAGCTTTTACAATTGTTTCAAATGCTGTGACATTTGTGTAGTGCCTTAAAAAGAAAAAAAAAAAACTCACTGAGGGGAAAATGGGTGAAATTCTCTACTGTGATACAGGACACACAAGAAATAGGATAAGAATATTACTTTTTTAAAAAAGAATCTTACAGAACACAAATAGCAATTTAATTGAACAATATCACTGTTGTCCAACCATTATGTAAAAATAGACCTACATTTTTCTCACTGGCATTGCCTACGGAGCTTGGTCTGAAATGGGGTAAGAGTAGAAAGTCAGGATGATGCATTATTCAGTGCATTACACAAGCAGATACAGAAAGTGTAAGCTACTGGAAACATGCATATAAGGGTCATGCATTCCAAAACACTAACAGAAAATATACAAATTATTTAAAAGTTCCTGTCTCTCTTCCCACTTCTTCAGTCTTCAGCGACTCTACAGAAACATCTCATCATGTGGTGGGTGCTAATTATCTTTTGATGTGCTAATACATTTACTCAAAGAATGAAAAAATACTTTAACTTGTTTTAAATATTGATATCTATATTAACTTATACTTTTTTGATTAAAAAACTTTATACAATATATTTTATCATGTTTTCTCTTTTGCCAACTCCTCACAGATATTCCCCTCATCCTCCCTATTCAGTCAATTCTCTACATGTCTGTCTGTCTATCTGTCTATCTATCTTTCTATCTAGTTCTGTATCTTTATATCTCATTCTCTCTCAAAAGAAGCAAGAGACAAAAACCTATTAAGTAACAAGAATAGTTTCTAAACCCAAAGATGCTTCATTCAACTGATATCAGAGAAGCTTCTTGCAGTAGATGGGAATTAACACAGAAACCCACAACTGGAAATTCTACAGAGAAAGGCTATAGAGCTCTCTGTCCTCCAAAGTCCTCTCCTCAAGGCTCATGGTTCTATATGGAAGAAGAGGCAGAAAGATTGTAAGAGCCAGATGTTATAGATGGTTCTAAGGACACAGTGTCTTCCAGAAGCAACAGGACTGATATGAATAAGAATCTGCTGATACTATGGCAATAGATAAAAAATTTACATAGAGTCATATGGGATCCCAGCATTTAGAGGAGAAAGTAGAAATGGGGTCCTACTCCTAAGCAAGAAACTATTTGCAATTGATACCGACTGGCAATGAGAATTTAGTTTCCTTCACTGGAGTGTCACTGGAGTATATCACTGGAATGTCATTGGAGTATACCAACCATACTCCAGGGCAGGCCATATCCCGAAGAGTAATTAGGCAACACAAATCAAACCCAATACTATTTTTTTCAACTTTTTGTTTCATTTTGTTTGGGCTTTTGAGCTTTAATGTACTCATATTTATAGTTGTATGATAAATAACTTCAATAACCACACTCAAATAAGCACCATTATTTGACCTGAAAATAACAAGCAATAATTATTTATCAGTACATAATACATATATGCATATACAAATAAAAATGAACTGAAAATATAAAATATAATGTATTCTACATGTTCAATATATTTATTTTGATATCAAGCACTATTTGCGCAAATCTATTACTGAGAACAAGGTAACTTAGTTTATCACTTTGGAAACTGTTACAAACTTATACCTGCAAAGTTTAAAAGCATTGCTTTTCAGGACCAAGGGAAAAGGTATGTGGAAATAGTAGCTCTTTTTTGGTTTTGAAGAGCCCCATTCAATAGCATGGTGATGTATATTTCAAAATGCTTTTGAAATCAAAGTCAAAACAAATTCAAATGTATTTCAAAATCAATATATTTCAAAATAGATTTAAGTCTATGGCAACAATTTCATCCAGAACTATTGTTACGAAGCAAAGGAGTTCCAGGACAAAATGCAAATTGTAGTGTTTTCAAAGCTCTCAAATTGAGAGTCAGTGAAATCCAGTTCATCCAGTGTGCTCTAGCAATGAGAATGTGGAAAATGTTTCTCTTTCAGTCCCATTAGGCACATATCACTAATTCTGTGGGACCAGCAGTAGACTATAGGCTTTTGGTAGAGAGTTTCCTACATAATTTCTTACCATCACTAAATATAAAGGGTTCCTACACCATCTTATTTCTAGACTGCCAAACATACACCCTTTAACTTACATAGGAAAATATGTTTAGCATATCCCTATTTGAGGCAATAATCCCAATGATAAAAAAGACCAAAAATGAGTATAATTGCAGAAAGCTTGTTCTTATGTAAGAAAACAAGCATTTAACCTCACAATAATCTTGTAAAGCAGTTGGTGTTCTGACCATTTCCAAGTGCTAAAGGATGGCCAGAGAAGTCAAGAGGCTTGCACCGCTGCTAAGTGCTGTGGTTCTAGGTCAAATACTCTTTGCATTTAAAGAACTCATGTTCTGATGACTATTTGTGAGACACTCTATGAACCATGGCTGTGACACTTTGGGCAAATGCTGGAGGCCTTTAAAATGTGAAGGGTAGACCAATGATAAGCCTAATTGAATTTATGAGTTTTAAAAACTTGATCTTATATCAGCTTGCCATTAACTATTCCACAAAAGAGACTCGCTGCAGTGCAATCCCTCTCTTATTATGATGATCTTAGAAAACAAAATTAAAAGGAACTTGACGGGGAGCACTTTATTTAATGAGCAGAGCTTACATAAGAGTGCAGAAATAATACCCCAGAGCTATTTTATACAAGAGCCACAAAAGATCTACGGCAGATGAATGACAGAAACATAATGAGAGTGAGCTCACGCTGCTGCCAAGTCACTATTATTTAGAAGCGCCCGCTCTACTTGAAGTTCAGCTTTGCCTCTCACTAAGTATCACTCTCAGAAGAAACAGAAGATGGTAGCTAGAGAGCTGATGACCCTGCTGTGAGTCCCAGAGCATTTTACTAGTTAATAACACAGACAATGCTAAGCTAAGCATCCCTCAGAGGTCTCTGACAAGAAGCCATATTCTTACCTTGGTTTGCTTAGGTCTCTGGGGAAAAAAAAAAAAGACTAAGAAGTGCATTTGTTCCTTTCTCGAGAATTTAACACCATGTGAACACTCTCATTTGGGGATCTGATTGTCCACAATTCTCATAGCACAGATGATGCCATGTTTGTGGTTTCTCTTCAGGCTCATAGCTGGTCCTTGGGGTTTACAATTAATGGGGTCATTGAACATAATCTGTACTTGCCTGAGACAACATTCAGAATAACACCAGTTTATATACATTCTAAATTCTATACAAGATAACTGTGCCTGTTTTATTTCTTCTGGATTGGCTCTTGGAGCAATTATCCTTACAGATCTATTCCAAAGACATAGAAAATAAGGGATTTCACAGATTTGTACCTGGAGACTCAGGTAAAAGTATAGTAAGTTTGAAGCTAGTTTGAGCTATATGTGGGTCCAAGCTAGTCTAGGATAGAAAGATCCTGTCTCAAAAAACAGAAAAAGAAAAACACCAAATTCCTCAGAAACAATAAATATCCAAAATACCAACAAGAAATCATATGTTGATAAATTAAGCATTGACACAACCATGAAGAAGCAGGCGTGGGACAGGCATCATCTGTACATGGAAGCCTGGAACCAGGATCATTCACAAAACATGTTCTTCGGCAAAGAATACTTGTAGTTTGGCCTTTAAAATGTTGATTTAAGAAAGCAAGATTTGTCCAAAGTAAGGACTGGGATATAAACTGTTGGGGGCAGACTTTTAGCAGAAAGCGGCTATCAGCTTTGCAGCCATCTTGAGCCATATACCCTGACATGAGACTTGGATTACAATAGCCTACAACAGCTGAGCACACTCTGATAATCTTGGTTTAGATACCTTGGGTGTGTGAGATTAAAGGTGTGTGAGATTAAAGGTGTGTGACTTAAGAGTGACCTAGAGATCAGATTTAGAGACAACACCTAAGGGCATGATTATAGGTGTGACTTAGAGGCATGGCTTAGAAGTGAGACATATAAAAAGCAGAGACAGAACAGAACTGAGAATCAGACACATCAGAGAGAGGAGACAGAGAAGCAGGCACTTGGGAGAGAACTTGGAAGAAGTAACTTGGAACTTGGAGGCACTAGGAACTAGGAACTAGGAACTCAAGACTTGGGACTTGGACTAAGAAGAGAGACTGAAGAATAAACGGGACTGAAACTCACTCTGTCTGGTCTCCATTCTTCGAGTCTGTCCTCACTTTCTCTCTTGCTGAACCCCGACCCGAGGACCAGAGCGGCAGCTCGGGCCACGATATTTTAGGCCGCCCAAAGTGGGACAGCCTAGGCCCCAACATTTTTGGCACCTGAACAGGGACTCGAGCTTGGGCCTCAACATTTTTTGGCGCCCAACATGAGGCTAGTGCGGTTCTCAACATTTTTTGGCACCCCACGTGGGGCTAGTGCAGTTCTCAACAATAAACCAGGCTACTTCCCCTCCTTGCTTATAAACCAGGATAGGAAGGATAATGTTTCTAAATGAATAATGTACTTACAGAATTCCACTTCATTAGCCTGTCTTTAAGTTGGTTGATATTTCTATGAAAAACAATGTTAGATTATTTTAAAGTATTTATCATGAAGCAATAAATATCCAATATGCTATTCATCCTAAGAATTAAAATATATACAGACACAAAAATGAAAATTAGTAGATGCCATAACTGTGAAAATATGCATCCAAGGAAGAAGGGCTGGAGAGATGGTCTAGTTGGTAAATCATCTCTACCATAAGTTTGACCTGAATTTGTCTCTCAGAACCCAGCGGGAAAGCTTGGCTTGGCAGCTTATACCTGTATTGTCTGCAGTGACAGATAGGAGTTGGAGATATGTAGACCCCTGGACAATTAGCATAGATTACTTGGCAGTATTCCAAGCCATGTGCCAAACAAAAGATAGAAAGTACCTGAGGAATGACACCTGAGTTTGTCCTTTGACCTTCAGCACTCAGTGACTAGGGTAAGATTGTAACGTATAAAAACTGTGCTACCACTCATGTAGAAAAAGCACACATATGCATAGTCATGTGCATGCAAACATGCGTACACACATACACAGACACAGACAAATGGATACCTGCTTTAGGTACTACCTAATTTCTTGCGGGTGGCTTAAAAACATCTCTTGGGAGAAAATACATTTATGTTCTAAAAACTTGAGTTCATAAAAATACAGCAAATCTATTCGAAAACTGAGATGTGAAAATTCAGGGAGAGAGAAATGAATTGCATAGAAGCAAAAATCCTTTAAACAGAAACACTGAAGAAAGAAGGCATGCTTTGGAAATCAATATATTTCAAGTATCTGTTATGACCATTCATATTTGATAGGTTATTCTTAAAAATCATCTCAAGGAAATTAGATTAGTTTGGTTAATTGTCTTCCAAGATGGTATGTACAGATCTATTGAGCAAATAGCCGGGTGTCTTAGCACCTTTATGGCTCTTGGAGATGCCGCAGGTATTTCTGAGAAAATGCCCAACACAAGCACATACCAGGATAATTCTTACTCTAAAGAAGTTTTCAGTCTACCAGAGAAGGTTAGGGTTATAGGTAGGAAAGTTTCTAAAAAATAATTTAGAATTATGATACATTTCTTTCTGGTTAAACAACAAATACGTTTAATGTAGGTTCTTAAGGAATAGATTGAGGTAAGACTATAGAAACTTGCATTTAGAAAACTGTGTTTATGGAATTACTCTTACCAAAAGAAATAAAAACAAGTGGGGAAGAGAAAAGAAGGGCTAGGAAACAGGGGAGAAATGAGAGGAAGATGAATGAGGGAGAGAAAGGCACTGAGAGGGGCAGGTGCGACGGGTCTATTCTGTGATTGACTCCTTTTGTCAACCAGAACTGGAATATGCCAGGATTCCATCATTCATGTACCAGTCAGAACAAGAGAGCTATGGAGGCTATCTGGTCCTAGGCTATCTGGTCCTATCTCTCTCAGGAGAGCCTCTGAATTGTTCTTCATCTACTTGCATTGAGTCTGCAACTCTGCTGCCCACTTGATCTATGGCATGAACCCACCCCCACTTTTGCTTTCTGCAGATTCATGTCTCTGATTCTGAATGCAAGATGGTGACTTGTTCTTGAGCTCTTAAGTGAGCATCTAACTTCTGCTCTAGAAAGCAATTGACATTACTTCCTGGCATGAAAGCCATCCCCATCCCAGAAGGGCACCTGGTGTCAACTTGGTTTTTAAAAAATTGCATAAGAAACAACAAGTGTGAGTCTGAATTCTACAGATTACTCCTAGCATCCAGTTTCCATGTTTACCAAGTCTCATTTCCCATGTGTTCTTGTATTTTAACAGATGAAAGCAGCTTTTATGGGTTTCCATTCACTTAGGGTTCAGAGTGTGTCATAGGCCATTAGGAGTCCAGCTTAATTCTCATGAAGAATTTTTTTGACGTTCTTCTATCCTTGAGGACAGTGATCTCTGAATCCTGAGAGTCCTGTGAACTTTTCAGGATCTCCATAGTAATGAGTCACAGGTACTAAGTGCTCACAATGACTAGGCATTTTAGTTCTAGCATTTTATGCTAGCTGATCATGTGCCTTTAAGGGAAGTATTAGTATGCCCATTTTATATGGGAGGAAAATGAAGCTTGGATCAACTGATTTGTTTAAGACACATTAACTAATAAACCTCATTCCAAGCCCAAGTTTGACTCAGTTTCTGGTCTTTTACTCAATGTGCAACAATTGCAGACTTAGATTATTCTATAATGATTCTCTACAAATATACTACATCAATATTGCTTTTATTCAAACTTTTTATGAAAGCCATGGAAGTATAAAACATACCTTTATGCCCAATTAACTATTTGTGTCCACAATGTATCGCATACCTAGAAATTCTCTAAGTACAAATATAAGTCAATGTTACTCAAGTTCACTTTGATCCACAATGAATCAGATGGATTTTCCACAGACCCAACATAATAGGCTATGACTAAAGAACAATTGACTAAAGAAAAATAACACAATACAATCAGTCAATTCAATGAAGGGAAATGTCATTTAAAGTAACTTTAAGACTTCCCATAAATTGAAAGCAAATTTCACAAAGTTTTTCTATGTCAAGCAATTATTCTAGGTGGTTTCCTAGATGCCTTTCTCCTAATAACTAGCATAGATTCACAAAAGGTATGTTGGGTCCTGAATGGGAGAGGTATACTTGCTTATTATGGACAAAAACAAAACAGAAAATAATTATATAACTATGTTTTCGTAAAGTCATCATTGATTTGGCTGAATTGAAAATATCTTGGTTTCCCTTTGTGCAGAATTGCTTCCTCTGGGGGAAATTTAGGCAACACAAAAATTGTGAGACTCACCCCATAAGACCTTGTAATTCTCACACTGCAGATCAATGTCTAAAGGCTGCTGCCCAGCCTCTAAAGATCCCCCAAGAATGTCATATGCACAGAGAGCTGGCACCTGGACCGGCTTCAAAGTCCTCACATAGGCCCTTGGAGTGAGCTCATCACATCAGCTAAAAATCCAGTCTTTGTTCCCAGTGTCACGTCTTGCCTTAGCAGGAGATGACTTCTTCACAATTCATCCATTCATGAGGCCAGTACACTGGGGTCCACACTGAACAACTCTTCATTGAGCTGAAGTAAACGGGGAAATAGCTGCCATGTTTTCCCAGTGATGCTATTAATACTTAAGCCTTGTTCTCTAGAGGATGGGGGATAAGAATTGAAGACTAAAAGAACTCTGACCTAGTCTCATGATTATTGCTGCAATAATGAACAGATTGCTAAAAATGAAAGGCTGTTCACATCTATCTGTACTCCAAATAACCACCATAGAAGGCTCATGTTGGTGAAAGATGGTACTTTCCCACTCTGCAGTAATGGCTGTGGATAACTGGGCACTGGTTCTCGACCTTCCTAATGCTGGGCCTTTTAATATTTTCCTTATGTAGTGATGACCCCAACTATGAAACCATTTTCATTGCTACATCATAACTGTAATTTTGCTACTATTATGAATGGTAATGTAAATAGCCAATATGCAAGATATCTGATGTGACCCCTGCGAAAGAGACATTTAGCCCCCAAAGGTGTCACAACCCATAGGCTGAGAACTGCTGACATAGTTGAGTCTCTACTGAAGCAAGGTGCTCAGTGCTCTGTTACAGTAGCCCTTACTTCCATATGGATGGCGGAAGGAGTTATAAACAATAGAGCTCTGGTTTCAGCACATCCTTGTATCTCATCATCCCTATTCAATTATAGAAAGCAAATACAGAGAATCTAGTTCCACCTCAAGAAGGTTAAGTGATTTGTTTTTCAGGATCCATTTAGCAGATTAGTATGAATCAGAACAGGTGGACCAAGACCCGTGAGGCAACACTAGGTCCAGATACACCTATGCCCTGGCTTCCCAGTCAAAAGGAAACTCTGACTAACAGCTGGGAAGCAAATGGATGACCTTCCCAGCTGCTGTCACCATAAAAACTCTCATACTTGTACATCTAGACATCCTTTCTCTAGTTTAGCTTACTTCCCTTTTTCCCACTTATTGTCTCTGCATACTATCAACTGAGAAAGCTCCAATTCCTGGAAGCAGAACTAAGCTGACAGTCGTTGGGTTCATTAAAAGATAAGAGAACATTACGAATACTAGTTAAGGAAATAAGCACCACCTTCCCTGTCTTCTTCTCCCCCTTTCTCTTTTCCACCCCTTTCTTTTTCCTTTCCATCTTGACTACCTATGTTACACGTAACTCCTGATCATACAGAAGCATCCTGATCACATGGAAGCATCCATCTCTCTGAATCATTTTTTTTCCTTAAGAGTGCATGCACAATGCTAACCCTATCATTAAGAACATTCTTTATATTTTTTAATTATATGTTATATTTAAGAAGCTTGTTTTTAGGATGCGAAGCACTTTTCTCTTTCTGGCTGCCCTCTAAGAAATGAAGAAAAATAAATATGTCTCATATATCATGTCCCTCAGCCCAGAGTTTCTGTCTCTGTCTCATGATTTTTCAGTTACAGCTCAGCTGTCATTTGGGACTAGACAATTCTGTGTACTGTAGAGCTATTCTGTGTGCTGATGTATGCTTTGAATCATCTCTGGCCTCTTCTACTAGATGCCAATAACAACCCCGCTCCTACCCACCAGCCTTCATGCTCAAAAGAGAACCAAATGTCACCATGTGTCACTGGTAAAGTACATGCTGGTTGAGCTCAGTGAGAAGCTCTGTCTGGAGTTGGGTCACTCCCCCACATCAGAACTAAACATGTTTATGTCAGGTCCCTGTCCTGAGACAGACTATCCCCTATCTCTATAACAGAGAGAAAGAAAACAGCAGGAAGCTAAGGATATTAAAAATATTGTAGACAGAAAGTTAAAATTGCCTGCAATAAGAGCAGGAAACTAGAAGTTCAGACATAAGTAGCTACGCCATGGAGGGAAAGATCAAACAGGAACCCCAGCTATTTACCTCAGTGTCCCCTGTCAGTTTCTGCTGAGTTTGAGAGCCCACAAAGATGATGGTGAGTGAAGTTATCTCTGATCACTAATTTTTTTACTTGGAAACCTTACCTAAAGGGAATACTCTGCTCTGCCTGGGAGTCTCTCAGTAGTGAACTCTAGCTAGTGCCTGAGCTAGCTTTCCTAGACAATGTCTGCTAGAGATTGGTAATTTTTTGATTTGATGATCCTGCATTTGCTCTCTCAATTGTACTGCTCCATTTGTTTCTGATGGATGCCATGAGTCCCCATTGTTTCTCTCAATTTGGTACTTGCTACTTATTCTTTTATTTTTGCTTGCTACATACTTAATAAATTCAGTTACCCAATACCTAAATTATAGATCATTTTCCAGACCACACAGACACCCTGGTGAAAAAAAACCTCCCCCAGCAGAGAGGCACTTGTCTATCCTACATTACCTAGTGGCCTGTGGATTGGTATGAGTCAGAAAGGGGTGATTATGTCTGTGTTTTTGGAGTGGCATTCCTGAGGCCTGGATAAACTGCAAATGAGTGACGTGAGAGATTTTCCTTGATAACTTCACATTGCTCCTTTTAAAAAAAAAATATGAAAAAGAACTAGATTGTTTAAAGAATTTTCCATTTCTTAGATGAAAAATAAAATACCCCAAACCATAATAAAAGCATCAAAGAGTAACAAAGTATTTTAAATAACACAAATGAACTTAGCCTAACAGGACAACTTTTTGTCATCTACTATTGACATAACCTAATGAAAGGGTAATAAAAAAACAGTTACTAGGAAACAGGGTTTATTCTTGACATAACCTGACTTTTATTTTTTCCTTATGCTTGTCTTTGCCACAAAAATGTTAGCTCTGCTCTGAAAATATATCAAAGTTTTCCACAAACAATTTATCCTTGCAGCACATTAATACTGAAGAAAAAATTGTCATGTCTTACTAAGAACACAAATAGAAAACCTATTTGTGTTACTGTTCTGAAATGAAGTAATGTTTTAAAATGTAAACTAATAAGAGACTTTTAAACATAAATGTTTGTAGCAAACACTGTCAAGCAGGATTTTTACTTAGGTACACAAGAAAAGACTTCCTGAGCCACAGGAAAAATTTACTATCTCAGATTTCATCAAAAGACTCTAAACAGGAAACTGCTTCCCCTTGCTAGCAAAATGTAATTTTAAGGGTCTTTTTTGCTAATTTCCATCTATGAATGTATATCACATTTAAAAGAAGCTAACTAATAATAACACAGTTGTACATGATTTCCGTCTTTAGGGGTCACTGGAAAATAGACAATCAATACTACCAAGCCTTTCCTTCCTGGGCATTGCAAATTTTCTTGCATGTTTCTCTAACAAAACCCCTTCATCTGAAAGCTGGATCCTTAACAGCAGGAAGATTTACTCTTCAGTAGCTACAAGTACAGTGTAACTCTTAACTGAAAATATAGTTGGACTAATAAGTACTTAAAATTTTTTAAGCAGATGATAAAATTTATACTAAAGCACAGAGTTGTCATTTGAAAGTCATTTTACTGAGTAGATAATTATAAGCACACTAGAAAATGGGAAGAAAGGACAAAAAATAGAGAGTGTTAAAGTATTTTTACAAAATTGTAGTGAAAAGAAATGATTGGGCTTGTAGGATTCAAATCACCATCTTACCTCTAATTAGCTCTGTGACCCTGGGCAAAATTGCCCAATTGCATTAAAGTAGAGTGCAAAAAGAACTGAAGAGCAGAGCCATGATTTCTCTCTTTATTATGGTTGCTTTATATTCTCCCTACTCAAATAGTTCTGCTTAGATTTCCTTGTATTTTAAAAGTGGGGCAATGGTGTGATGGTCTAAACCAAGTGGCACACTGGGCAATGACTATGAATATGACCCTTCAGACATGCAGATTTCTTACAGATGATAATTTTAGCAACATAGAAAATAACCCCAATGCCCAATTCCATAAAGTAAAAGGTTGTGACCCTCTTCACACTCTCTTGAAAATCTTTGAGATCTTTATTCCCTGCCCTTGAAGTTGGGAGCCAGGAGATCCAGGATATGGTATCCTGCCATATCCAAAGCCTTAGCACAGTGCATGTGTATAACTACCTGGCACTCAGAAGTATCTGCAGAGTAAATTAGCAATTCAACCCACAGAAAATAAAATATAATGCTTTCACTTGATCTGTTGGTTGTTAGTTAACTCTATAAGCAGAAAGTGGAAAGTGGCACTCAGGCTGGTCCATAAGTGTAAGGAAAACAAATATTTCTAAGCTCTCCATGTGTTATGTTCAATAATTATAATAGCACCATCTGAAATTCCTCAAATGGGTCTTTAATTTCTAATAACAGGAAAGAAAACATGAGCAGAGGAGCCAGATTCTAAGGCAAAGCACAAAGAAATCAACCCCAGAGGGAATTTGGGCTGTTGAAGCAAAATATTAAAGATTGTTACTCCCCACAGCAATAGACAGACTCTTCAACCGAGCCTGTTGCCATCTGTGGTTGTCACTGGCCATCTGCTTGGGTCTAATCTGGTCTGCCACTAGCATCAGATATAAGTTTAGACTCTGTTCTTCTAAGTAATTCCAGAAAATCTCTTACTCTCTTCTGAATGGTAAGCTAAATTTTCATCCTTGATCATCTTGGAAAGAACATTAAGTTCTCCATGAGGTCAGGAGCAAGGCCCACCAGCTCAATATCTGAATTCTGGTGGATTCTGAAAGTCAGGGTTCTACCATTGGTAGTGAATCCCTTTCATGGCCCAGCTTCCACTTTCTTTGTAAATGTCATAGTTGCAATTAGAGGCCAAAACACATCAATGTCAGGCATGGAAACAACAGGCAGAATTCTCTGATAGGCAAAGTTTATATCATAATCCTCTTCCCTTGAGTGCAGACAGAGCTTAGAGACCCAATGGACTAGTCACCGCCTTTACTTAGTAACAATTACAGAAGATTCCATTAGACATGGAAAGGGACTGGAAGACACAGAGACATATCGATAATTAATTGGAAGAAAACAAAGGTCTATGTGGTGTGAAAGCTTGTGAAGACCATAGAAACCAGATCTGGCTTCTAGATGCCATGGGTGTTCCTGACTGTTTTTGTCAGCTTAACAGAGATGTCAGTCTTTAGAAAGCAAATGTCCAAATGACAAATAAACTCAACCTGGGGAGAGAGAGCTGAGGTTCCAGGCCAACCCATCACTGGACCTCTGACACACAGAAATGTGAGATAAGAAAGAGATTCTTGTGCAAAACTGCTAAACATGTATAGATATTAAAGTGAGTATACAAGTGGACTCCAGTTTATAATGATGGGATTTCTCCTTAATACTTGGAGTTATATGCAGCATATGGGAACATGAGCCACCACGTGACTAATGTGATGGATAGTACATATACTGCAGAGAAGAAAATAAGAGAAAAGTCATAACAGAGTTTGGTAGAACTAGAGAGGAAAAATATAAGAAAACATTATGGTTTCAAGTGTATAAGACTCAGAAAAAGTAGTTTCATCGACAGGCAAGGTCTTGCTCAGTGGTCCTCACCATTTTTAGAGTAATTGTAAAGCAGTTAAATTTCAGCCTCACGGCTTCCCTGTGGTTTCTTCATCCTATGTGCATGTTGACAGTGCACATACATTGGGATCACATGACAGGAAGTGCTCTTAAAACTTGGAACCACCTGTTTCTTTATGCCTTTCTTCCTTTTTAATTTGTCACAATTGTTCCCCAGTCACATGTCAAATCTCCACATCATCTCAGAAAACTCTTTACACATGCACAGGTTAAACTAAAATAACTTTTTCATGGCCATAGTCTACCTAGCATAGTCAGGACATTTAATTTGTATGTGCTGTGTTTTTTTTCCACCCAAGACTGAAACCTCACACACCACATCTGGAACTACTAGCTTGTGCATAAAAGGCATAAATCTGTAAGAAAATTTGAATTCCATTTTCTTGAATTTTTGGTTGACGACAGAACGGAATCTAGTACAATTAGAATTGTTTTCTGAGCCAGTGTTAGCGTATTGTAGTAGAATTGATGATTCGGACAATAATCAAAATAGCCACAATTCAGCTCAATTCAGCTTAGCACATTCTTAAAGCTCCCTGTGATAAAAAAGAAACTCCAGGTGCTAAATGGGTTCTAGAAATTTCACTCATGTTACTTCCTTAAGAATATTTAGACAGATTACTCAGTTTCAGAATTCAAAGTGAACAAAAATAAAAACTTCAAATCAGGATTCTCCAGGCACCTGAATTCTCTTGTTTAATCACCTACTTTCAGGATAACAGAAAGGTTGCCACTATTTGCAGGCACCCTCTGCACACTTATCCAGATTGCTTACAGTATTTGTAAATCACTGCACCTGTGTAAAAAAAAATAATAATAACTGCTAACCAGTAGCAATATCTTAGTGATTTGCATGTGTAAATTACTTTGCACATGCATTTTTGTTTGCCCCTCATGATATCCCTATAAAGCAGCTAAGCATCACTGTCTCTGAAAATGGATGAAGAGCCTGGAGAAGTCGCAAAGCTCTTCTCTCCCCTCCTCTCCCTCTGGGGAGCAGTGAGTTGGCTAATCTTTCTGACTTTTGCTGCCCTTACTTCTCTCTGCCAAGCAGGACTGACCCAGGTTCTGTGAGATCTGATGCTCCAGATGGTGCTGAGTCCCGTCTTAAAGAAGAAGAATGCAAACTATAGACATGATAGGAGAGATGGCAATGGGGCTTGCTTGAAGGCCGGGTACATATTAACTCATAATCTTCATCACCATGGTTTTTCATTGCTGAGAAAACTGAATTTTGGTTTAGATGCACTAGCTCACCTCTCCTCTTCCCACCCCATCTCTCTCCTCTGTTCTTTCTTTCCTTGTGTATGTGTGCATGCACGTCTGTGTGTATGTGTGTGTGTGTGTGTGTGTGTGTGTGTGTGTCTGCAGGTACACATGTAGGCATGTGCTTGAGTATGCAAATGTGCCTGTATGCACATGTATGTGCAGAAAGATGGAAGGCCAGAGGAAAATCCTGGCATTCCTCAGCCACCAAGTACCTTATTTGTTGAGACAAGGCACCTCATTAGACTGGAAATTACCAAGCAGGCCAAAAGATCCGCCAAGGGTCTGGGTACTGAATTAAGGCCATCATGCTTCCAGTGCAAATATTTTACTGACTGATCTATCACTGCAACCCTAGAGATCCTCTTTTTATGACTGTCTATCAGTATCAACGTGGCATACTCTGAAATTACAGCCAGAACTGTCTGTTGAAAGACATACCAGTGCCCGCACCTATCCAGGGCAATTCCCAATGGAGTAAAGCCTACTGTGCTCTCCAGCCTTTTGTATTAGATCTGACCAGAGACCACAGCTTGCAGGTTACTGGGAAGCAAGTAAGAGTGAGTGGCCAGAACCTGCTGAATCTGGGCTTATCATCTTCATGGTGTTTTCATTGTAACTATACAGTACACCATCAAGAGATATAAGAAATAACTCTTCATTGTTATAGGATTGTTGGGAAAATTACCTTAACCAGTTCTGAAAGTCTGGTGCCCACAAGAACACATGGATTTAGGCAAAATACTTCCAGGAAAAGTTGTATGCAGAACTGGGAGAGATCACGCATCCTAAATCATTTGACATCAGCATTCTGTGGATGTTGTATAATTAAACATCCTTGGATATGATTTAAGACACTGAATCCATTGTAGCCCATTTCCTTCTACAGGAACTAGTAATGCATCAAAAATATGCTATTCAATTTCCTGAGGAGAATTTGATATGGTGTAAAGAAATAAGAATATTATTGCTTGACTGTTCACAGCTATAGGGAAGAGAGAATAGGTGACATCACCATTGAGAACTCATGTATAACTGAAACAATATAAAATAGAATGAGTAAAAATAGCATATTTGAAGTTGTATGAATGACAGCCAATGTTTCTCAATCGCCCTAAACTAATTTTGAGATTATTCTTATCTTTTATGCTTTTTTCTTATAGACAGTTTAGAAAACCTCTCATCATAGAAGAAGATAAATTTTTTGCATATATCTGCTGAGTCATTTGGGACAGAGTGTAATGTATTCTTGGAAAACTATTATTTAAGATAGAAGGGCATTTTTTCTGCCCAGTGCAATTGTGCAAGAGTTTGCTTCTTCACTGATGCAATGCCCTTAAGCTCTAAGCAGGCACCTGAAACATGTTTTTGAGATTTTCACTTCAAGTAAATATGTGAGTCCTATATTTCCTTACATGATGGTATTTCAGAAACAACGCACTGAAGCGACATTGATATTAAGTAAAAATAAACACGAGGACATTAAATATGCACCACAGTCTCTGTATTGTTTTCTCTTCAATGGAGAATACTGGCTTCTGTAAGAAGGGGATACGGTCTTAAGGAACTCTCTTTCCCTGATGGTTTAATTCACTTAGAATTTAGTCAACAGTAACTGTTCAGTCTTTCAGATGTGTAGTTTATATATCTTCAAATGAACAATGCTCTGATGATTAATGATACATTGAAATTCATCCACACAATCAAAATGTACAAATAAAATGTACTTGATGCTTTTTTTAAAAAGAAGACCTTTGCCTAGGACTCATTGTGCTGTGTAAAATGTAAAGATGCCTATTGATTCTTCTATTCAGTATATATTTATTTAGCACTTACCTGGATCAGGTACTTAGTACTGGGCATGAAAGAGTGTATCTTCCTACCCTGTCATTGAACTCTACTTTGAGTGTAATTCTTAAAGGTTATTGGTGATAGTTGTCTAAACATTTGGATATTTGTGTTTGATTTACCTTTCAAATTGAAAAACACATTTGGAAATTACCTTCCAATTTATAATAAATATTAGTGGTAGAAATAGAGAAATTAAAATATTATTTAACCAAAGGAGGCATGAGTATTAAAGCTATTCAATAATGATAGCTATCTTCTAAATAGAAAACTCTGCGGTACTACTTGTATTCTCATAGTGGGGTAAAAACCAAAATAAGATGATGTGGAAAAGTCAAAAGAGATAGTGATGTTTGAAAGTCATTGATACAGGACATAGTGATGTGGGAAAGTCATGGATACAGGACATAGTGATGTGGGAAAGTCATGGACACAGGACATAGTGATGTGGGAAAGTCATGGATACAGGACATAGTGATGTAGGAAAGTCATGGACACAGGACATAGTGATGTGGGAAAGTCATGGATACAGGACATAGTGATGTGGGAAAGTCATGGACACAGGACATAGTGATGTGGGAAAGTCATGGATACAAGATATAGTGATGTGGGAAAGTCATGGATACAGGACATAGGGACATAGTGATGTAGGAAAGTCATGGATACAGGACATAGTGATGTGGGAAAGTCATGGATACAGGACATAGTGATGTGGGAAAGTCATGGATACAGGACATAGTGATGATGTGGGAAAGTCATGGATACAGGACATAGTGATGTGGGAAAGTCATGGATACAGGACATAGTGATGTGGGAAAGTCATGGATACAGGACATAGTGATGTGGGAAAGTCACTGTTTGGAGTACTAGACTTTTCCTGAGGCTAGAATCTAAATTAAGATATAATCATGAACAAACAAATAAAAGCTGAGTTTTCTCTAAGAAAATAAAGATGTTCTTAAAGTCCTTGTTCATTTGTTGTCCTTGAATTAGGTGGCAGGATAGATGACAGCGTCTTCCTCCTTTGCTGATGTAGCCATAAGTTGTAGTTAGTACACAGCACCTACCAATGCAGATCTACAATGAATGTACGAGCACTTATGATGGCTGCAAAGGAGATTGACTGTTAAGCTTTTCGTTGAAATGGTACTCCTGAAACATCTACTTGAAAGATTGATGTAATCGCAAATGTTCCCAATTTGCTTTGGCTAAAACTTATGCAGAACATGTGGTTAAGAGTAAACACTACTACAGGAAGCCATATGTCTAAGCAGTGGTTTGGGAGTGGAGCTACAGAAGGAAGACGCTACTGTTCCGGGCTCCAGAAGAATTCAATGCATGTTGGCTGAGCCCCAGCTCAGGCCAGGCAGTCAGGGGGTTGCGGAAGGGGGCAGAGAGAGCATGTTTCTGCAGATTGGCTCATCAGGCTAATGGGTTGCTGGCACTTCTCTCCCAGGGCAGTTGAAACTTCTGAGCCTGACTGAGCAGGAAGAGAGAGCTGGCAGATCTCTTGTGATAAACAGAGTCCTCAGCTTTCTTTGCATGAATGGCTGCATTATGCGCAGATGTTCCGTGCACTTCCACAAGCTTTTATGGATGAATAAGTGGCATCATTAGGGTGTGATCTGACCAGAAATGAAGCATGGCCCGGTGCCATCTGCAAAATTCCTATCTTTCTCATAGACACTGTAGAGGGTGAAGCTAACGGGACTAAAATACTCTCCAGAGAAACTGGTGACTGTTAGGAAGACTATCAATTAATCTCAGAATACGAAATTGGATTTCTTTCTCCACCAGTCTAACTTTAACAATCTTTCACTCTGACTCTCTTTATAGCATTTAAAAAACAGTCAAACGCCATTCCATTTTAAAAATCTCTCTCACAGAAAAATAGAGCTGCATAGAAAAATATTTCTGATGTCTACCAGAGTCAGCATTTTCTCTCAGTCTGAAAGGCATGTTGGGTACAAAGCAATCACATTTCCTAACTTGATTTCTCTAGGAACAATATTTTTATAAGAGCCAGGTTGAGGAGACAAAGTCTGGGATTTGTAGTTATCAACTGGTAATTGGAGAAGTGGAGACATGAAGAGGGATCAGATGCAATGAAAGGGAACAGGCAGAGGTGATATATATCAAAGTACACTGGACAGGTTTTTTCCATTCCAGTATGCAGAGGATTTCAAAACATTAAAGGAGAACATAGAAACCATAGAACTCAGCTCATGACCATGAATGCACTACAAGCCTGATGATCCAAATTCAGTTCCTGGGACTCACAGAAAAAAAGGCATGCACCTGTAGCCTCAGCCCTTGAATGTGGTGGATGAGAGGCAGAGACAGAAGACTCAGCTAGCTAAGAGTCCACTTTGTGGCAGAAACAAGAAGGATGGAATGTCAACAGGCTAGAACAAAGCATGGTGGCAAACACCTTTAGTCACTCAATGGCACTCACTCCAGAGTCAAAGGTAGGTGGATCTTTGTAAACTTGAGGCTAACCTGGTCTATACAGAGAGTCCCAGAACACCCCAGGCTACATAGAAAGACCTTGTGTCAAAACAACAAGATGGAAGGTAAGAACCAACTCCTGAAAGTTGCCTTTGACCTCCGAACAAAATTGTGGCATGGATATGCAGTTGTTCTCTCTCTCTCTCTCTCTCTCTCTCTCTCTCTCTCTCTCTCTCTCTCTCTCACACACACACACACACACACACACACACACACACTCATACACACAGACTGATACCCCTTGACCAATTTCAAAGGACATCTTCCTTATTTCTCCAAATTCAAGGATTAAGCAAGCACAGTGATGTCAAGGATCCAGTAAATGAAAACAAATACCAACTTATGTAATACAGAAAGCAGGGACGTAAGAAGTTAAGGGGAAAAAAAACAAAACAGGAAAATGAACATTTAAAAACTAAAAGAAAGAAACTCCTTCAAGGCCAGTAGAGCGGGACCCTTCAGATTTGTGCCTGTGCCTGGAGCAGTCCTAGGGTGTCAGCTCTGCACCCAATCTCCCAAAACTCAGAAGAGGCTGAACTCACAGGAGCTCTAACATGTCCAGAATTTTAGACAGCATATTTGTGTTTTTCTGCAGGATGCTGAAGGAGCATGGTGGCTACCAGCGTGACTAGTAAGACATGCTGATGCCAGGACAAAGAATGATGATGACCTGTGAGCTTGCTGAGTGCCCTGACAATGATGATTAGGAAGCTGATTGGACATATGTTCTCAACCCACCTTTGCTTACCTATACCCCAGATGGGACAAGCTGCCTTGCCTCAAGTTTTTAGACCTTATGGAACAAAGAATCTAAAAGAAAAGTTATAATGACTCATGTATTTTTCTTAAATATGACCAGTTACTCAAACTCAATCATGGAATGATCTAGAAGTCAATCCAATATTGGAAATAAAAGACTTCCTTTGGAAGGCTGGTTCTGGACATTTTCAGAGACATGTTTGGAAGTTAGCTGCAGTTCTCTATAATGTTATGTTAGCAAGAGATAAAGTCGGGGCAGGATCTGGATTTCAAACAAGTGTTAGTACATGTGCTAGGGCTCTTTTAATTGTCAAGTTAAAATTACTTTATTTCTTCTACAATATTTAATGTAAGTTGCATTGATTGTACACTCTCTAATTGAATTAGTGTGTTGAAACCCAGCACTTCTGTTATGGAGGTCTATCAACCAGCTTTTGTTTTATTGCCCTGAGTGTCATGGAAACTTGGTATTCTGAAAAAAAGCATGCAAGTATTGGAAGAAGTGAGTTAGGCTTTAAGCAGAGGCAATAGGGTAGTGGGCTTGATTATTGCTGGTATAACAGCCTTAAATACATTAATTGCTAGCACCACTGCTTCTGCAATTGCTTTGATACAAAAAGTTAAGACAGCTACTTCTGTTAATCATTTAGCAAAAAAATGTTACTAATGTGTTAAATATACAAGAGGATTTAGATAGGCATTTAGAACAATGGATTGATGCTCTTTATCATATTCAAATTATTGGAAGAAGTTTCAGAGTTTAAGAGTAAGAAGCCATCTTGAGTGTCATGCCAAATACCATGGGATTCATGTTAGTTCTAAAATTTACGGTAGTAGTCATTATAACTAGAAAAAAGTTTAAAGACACTTGCAGTGTATTTGGCATAATTCTAACACCTCTCTGGATGTTTTAACTTTGCATACTGAGCTTATGAATTTCAAGAATGCTGGTCTGCTGAGGGTTGATGTGGCAGATACTGCTGGTAAAATTACCTATGGCCTGAGGTCAGTATTTCTATTTTGGTCAAGCTTCAAGAATGGCATATATAGCTTGATCATGCTAGTCCCTTTTGTCCTGGGAATACTTTTATTCCTGCCCATAGTGTTAAAGCTTATCTTTAACAATATCAACATGTTGGCAGCCAAAGTACATGGCTTGAAACTGAAAATGGACCCCCAGACAGAGTTATTAAGTTAACAGGCTGGCAAGCCAAGGATGGGTAAGATTCTGGGCAGAGCCTTACTAACCTAAGACACAAATGCATTGCTTTTAATTATGTATGTTCCACAATGGGTAAGAAAGGCATTTTTGTCAGAACAACCTAAGACAGACTCAGTCTTGTTTATGAAATAAAAAAGGGGGAGAGGCAGAGAGCTTTTGGGGTTGCTTGGCAAGAATATGACATGGGACAATGACAAGGACAAGGAAATGGGCTGCTTAGTAGAAATATGACATTGGCCAAAGACAAGGAAGTGGGCTTCAGGCAGGAATCTGACATGAGACTAGAACAAAGAAGTAATTTCAGGCAGAAACCTAAATATTAAGCTAGAACAAAGAATTAATTTTAGGCAGAAATCTAAATTTTAGGCTAGAACAAGAAAGTAGGTTTCAGACATGAAAATTACTTTGGGCTAGGACAGGGAAGTTGGTTCAGATATTTTGGTCATCCTGATAATCCCTTGGAAACAGTGTTCAAGGGAGTGTTCACAGAATTTTGTTTATTGCTTTGCTTGTTTTTTGACTATTTGTGTTTATTGTCTTGCTTGTTCCTCAACTATTTGCATCTATTGTATTGCTAGACTCTCAACCTAGACCTGATCATGCATACAAGCATGTAATTAAAATGATATAAAAAAAAGAGGAGTGGGATAAGGGGTTTTAGGGAGGGGAAATGGGGAAAAGGGATGGATGGCATCTGAAATGTAAATAAATAAAATCCAGTAAAAAAAGGAACTAAAAGAAAGTCCCTTTGAACATTAAATTTCAGGACAGGAAAGGGCTTTCTGTGAAATAAATAAAATCAAAAGAATCTATTTATAAAATTTAGCTAATGACAGTTCTCTTTTAAATGTGACACAAAATTAAAAGGCAAATAAAAACAGACACAAATGTTTCCTATGAGGAAAAAAAAAGATTTTTTTAGTAGAGGGATCATACTTACACAACTTTTGAAAGTGTGAGAGAAAAGTGTTCAATGGAGGTAAACAAACAAAAATTAGAAAATGGCCAATTATAAAAAGGAAAACTTCATTCTGCTGTTTACCAAATCAGTATAAAGTTATACAAGGTACCACTTTTCAATGAAAGGAGAAAAGGGGTTTATTCCTTATAAAAATAACTCTTTTGTGGATTATCAAAAATATCAAGACAATATTACTAGGTAACAAACTATTAGATTCAAATACATAAAACGCAGAATGGATTAAAGGGCATATGTAGTAAGGGTCTCATGTACCCATGTTAAAGTTCATAAAGCTAAAACTACTCAGAAACTTTTGCCCAGGCCCATGGTTCTGACATTCAAAATGTCTTCAAAGATTTCTTAATGGCAACAACAGGGTAGTTTTATGATATGATAAGTAAAAAGTTAAGATTAAAAGCTTCATATTGAACTGAGTTTAGTGGGACTCACCTTTTATCCCAGCACTTAGAAGGCAGGGACAGGCAATTAGACTGTCCATTTCCCTTCCTAATAAAATTGAGAATCACTGAAGTGCTTGTTTTATAAATTTACACTCTTTTAAGGCACAAAAACTCTCCATTTGCATAACTTGGTCAAAACTAACCAAGTCTTGGCCATTTGTCAACTTATAGAAGAACCCATTATAGATGGGGTGGTAGTATCAACACCCCAAGCACAGACTATGAAGACACACAGCTACACTTAGAGAATCTGGCTCATCTATTAACTCTTCTGCATCCATAATCCTAGCACCTAATACATCACAGAAATCAAGAACAAGTTTGAGAATGACACAGGTATCTTCTTTGCTTATCACAATCTTCTGAAACCTAACATAGGGCTCAGCACACAGTAAACACATTCTCCAAAGAACATGCCTGCCCTTCTTCTGCATCCATGTGCATCCATGTGTTTAGATTCTCAAACAAGACAGAATGTCCAGGAACAAATCACAGTGAACAAGTGAAGACTATTCTCTGCATTATTATTACCCAAATAACATAACATTACAACTATTTCACAGTGTGTACATTTTATCAAACATTATAAGTAATCTAAAAATGACTTAAAGTACAGCAGAAAATGTATACAGATGTATGCAGTATATGTAAATGTCATACCATATTGTACAAAGAACTTAAACACCTAAGCACTTGGGCATCCTCAGGATTCTAGAATACTGTAGGATGGGTGTGCATGGCATCACTCTGCAAAATGCAAATTTCAATGCAAATGTTAAGAAGCCAGCAATTAATGGGTTGTCCTGAACTGCACTACTTAGTACAACAGAATACTTTAATTTTCTTATATTTGGATTCTAAAATTACTTCTTCAGTCATCAAGTAACCCCAAAAGAATGTTACCAGTAGATGATGCAGAGATGACATTCTACTGGAAGAAGAAGAGTGAAGCATATGGTACAAACTCAGTCTAAATGTGACTCTAACACAACTCATATGTCTCAGTGGCTTCCAACAAAGCAGAAGTTTCTTAGTTTATAGATTTAGTTATTTCCTAAAGAAAACGACTTCAATTCCAACAGTGAAGATTCAGAATTCCCACATGAAAAATGAAGTCAAAGTAGCACAGGATTAACACATTTAACCTAATGGCTTTAAATTTCTTCAGATGTAAGATTATATCCAGGAGAAATTTAAAAAAAAAAACATAAGAAAGGAAAATTAAAAGGGACCAAGGAAGTGGGGGCAGGAGCTATTGGGAGTGGACATCAGGGGACATGAGCAATATGAGGGGGGAAATGGGAAAACAGGGAGTATTTAATAGGAGAGGTGTGAGGAAGAACAATACAGAAAAAGACAAAGGGAGGAGTCATAAATAACACCAAAGGTTTTTTTTAAGCCATAGAGAATCATATTTTAAATTTACCTAAAATTACACATAATGCACATAGGTGTATGTGTATGTACTTGTGTGTGTGTATACATATACATATGTATATACATATACATATATGTATATACATATATATACGTATATGTATATATACATACATATACATATATGTATGTGTATATACATCATATACATATATATGTATACATATATGTATACACACACACACACATTTAGGTGAAATTACAAAAACTTTGTAATTTTTAAGTGACTCGATACCCCTAAAGTGGAAATTATTCATGCAGGCAGTTTTAAACCATGGGAAATAAAAACTATTAAGCTTCCCATTGGATTAGATATTAAAGAAAAGTCTGAATGTAGATGCTTCCCTCTCATGATAGACTAAGTTGAATTCAGTCCAGCTATTAAGAACAGAGAGAGAGAGAGAGAGAGAGAGAGAGAGAGAGAGAGAGAGAGAGAGAGAGAGAGAGGAGGAGGAGGAGGGGAAGGGAGAGGGAGAGGGAGAGGGGGAGGGGGAGGGGGAGGGGGAGGGGGAGGGGGAGGGGGAGGGGGAGGGGGAGGGGGAGGGGGAGAGGGGAGAGGGAGAGGGAGAGGGAGAGGGAGAGGGAGAGGGAGAGGGAGAGGGAGAGGGAGAGGGAGAGGGAGAGGGAGAGGGAGAGGGAGAGAGAGTGTTGTGGCCCAAGCTGCCCTACATTTGGGGACCAAAGTGTCTCAGACAGCTCAGTTAATGTTTGAACCCACACTGCCTAAAGCCTTGGGGGCTAAGTTGTTAGAGCCCACACTGCCCCAAGCTGCTTCAGTCCATGGGTCGGGGTTCATCAAGAGAGAGAGTGAGGATGGACTCGAAGAATGGAGACCAGACAGAGTGTGATTCAATCGCATTTATTCTTCAGTCTCTCTTCTTCTCTCCAAGTCCCAAGTCTTGAGTTCTTAGTCCCTGGTTTCTAGTTCCTAGTCCCTAGTGCCTCCAAGTTCCAAGTGTCTTCTTCCTCAATGCCTAATTCCTACTCCAAGTTGTATTCTTTAGAGCTAAGTGTCTTCTACCTAATGCCAAGTAATCTGTTGCTTTCTCTGTCTGCCTCTCACCTTTTATATGTCTCACTTCTAAGTCATGCCCTTAAGTCACACCCTTAGATCTTGTCTCTAAATCTGATCTCTAAGTCACTGCCTTAAGTCTCACTCTAAATCACACCTTTAAGTCTCACACACCCAAGGGAAGATCCTGTGTATCTAAAACAAGATGTTATCAGAGTGTGCTCAGCTGTTGAAGGCTAATGTAATCAAATCTCTTGTCAGGGTATATGGCTCAAGATGACTGCAAGGATGATAGCTGCCTTCTGTCGGCTCCCCACAAGAGAGGGGGAGGGAGAGGGAGAGGGAGAGGGAGAGGGAGAGGGAGAGGGAGAGGGAGAGGGAGAGGGAGAGGGAGAGGGAGAGGGAGAGGGAGAGGGAGAGGGAGAGGGAGAGGGAGAGGGAGGAGAGGGAGAGGGAGAGGGGAGGGGGGAGGAGGAGAGGGGATGGAGAGAGAGAGAGCGGGGGAGAGAGAGAGAGAGAGAGAGAGAGAGAGAGAGAGAGAGAGAGAGAGAGAGAAGCACACAAAAAAGCTTGGAGAAAAAAATGTCATTTGTCAGGACAAACGACTATGATGTTTCTATGAGAGCTTTTGACAAAATCAAGTTACAAGTTTTGTCTTGTCTCCTCGATTCCTTCTCTTAAGCCAATCAAAGGTCATTAGTGTTATTATTATTTGTTGTTCTACTTTATCCCACCTAAAACTTGTGATTGTAACACATATATCCACTATCACTAAAAAGATGAATTCAATTCAACAAAAAGGAAAGACCTTTTATGTTCCCAGCTTTTGAATGCTGAACCTTAAACATTGTCCTTTGGGTCTTTGAGTGTTTTAATTAGTAAAAGGGCAAATCATTTGTAAGTTGAGAAATTACCATCTAATTTCTACTTTAACCCTTTCACCATAAAGTAAATTCAGATTTATAGGGATTCAGAATGCCCTAAAGTTACATTCCTGATACAAAATGAAAACCAGACCAAACACTGCTTTAAAAAGGTCTACTTTTCTCTAGATAGGATGCTTCATATGATAGAATCCCCAGTTACCCAACAGGTCTCAGGTGGAAATCGCTTCCCTCACAAATGACAGTCCTGCTGAATCCACAGCACACCGGTGTGACAGTGCACAGTATCCCATTTGGGGCATGTGCGGAATGGATTCAGTTCAGAAACGCAAAAGACCATTACCTGTATAAGCTTCCTGCCTAGAGACAGAGGCTTGTTACTTAGCAGAAGGCTTGAGGAGCTAGGTTGGTGGTGTGGTCAGGGACTGTGCAGCTGCTGAATGTAGTGCCCTCTGAGTGACCTCTGAGAAGCCCAGAACTTGACATTCTAACGACTAGAATTCTAATGACTAGGGTTGGTTATAACCAACTTCTCAACTGCTCTTGTTAAATCAAATAAGTGCTTTCAAAGATGACAGCTCCAGAAACTCAAAAAATAGGATTTTCATTCTGGTAAATATATGCCACATAAAGTTGATCATTTTTTATCCTTTATTTAACTTTATTTTATGTGCACTGGTGTGAGGGTATCAGATCCCATAGAACTTGAGTTACACACAGTTGTAAGCTTCCATGTGGAAACTGAGAATTGAACCGCTAACCACTAAGCCCTAAATTGACAATTTTAACAGCCCTTGAGGGCACAATTCAGTGGCATTAACTATGTTCACATAACTGTGTAACAATTTCCACTATCTACCCCCTAAAATATCCCATCACCATAACACCCATATCAGACTGAAACTCTGTAACCATTAATAACAGACCTTCCCTTTGGCTCTAACACAGAACTTTAATTAATAAATATTAGGAACCTAACTTTTTCCCCACACTATGAAAACATCTCTATTCTACAAACAAGACATTTGCTAACACATTTCTCAATATCACAAAAAAATCTGATGATGATCATGTTTATCAATATTAGTAGCAGGTAAATATCCCCCCTGATACCTATATAACATCACTTTTCAAACCAGGCCTCTCACCATAGGCAGCTCATCCCATTCAAGGAGGACAAGACTGTTGAACTCCGTTTATTAACTTTGCCCAAACTCTGATGTGAGGCTGTTGCAGCATCAGGATTTCCTTCTGCTTTAAGAAGAATATTCTATAGCTCAGAGAAGGCCTTGCAGGTTTTAACTGTATTACCTTAGGAAGCAGGCAGGACAATGGCATTCTCTTAGCCCAGGGAGACCTGCTGCTGTATGACAAAGAGAAATTACTGCAAGCAGAAAAAAAAAATCTTTTGTCTTGTTCCACCCAAGGATAAAATAATACAGTTGCTTACAGTCATCCAAACACAGAGTAGTCACTGTTTTACACCTACACCTGGTGCTGTGCCCTGAACTCTGCTAAAGGCCTAGGATTCAACAGTGACATCCACAGATTCACATATCTCTTAAAGGCTGATGTGCACATCGGACTCACCACTCTCAAGGGATACAGCTGAATGCAGGAATGCTTGAAGGTTCTTCTCTGTGGGGCTCTGACTATAGAACCCAAGCTTTAAGGCTCTAAAAAGAAAACCCCCATAACTTCAGCTTCAGAAATGTACTTTCTAGATTGTAAAATTTATAATTTTAATATTTGAAATTGTCAGTTATCTAACAGACATAAAATAGAACATTTTGGAGTAAGTCCCTGGCATATGGTAATTCACACACTTAATCTTCATGTACCTGGGACCAAATAGCACTTTACTAACCATGGGGCTTGTATACGCAGAACATGATGCTTACTGAAGTAGCTATTTGTCTTTCTTGTTCCTAGATTCATTCTCTCTTTTTTTGCATCATTTTCCCACCGAATGTCTAAGCAAACAATAGCATTCTTGGTGATACCTGGCTTAAATAGATGAACAAACTCAGATTCAAAAGCTCTTGATAAAACACTAAATCCATTCTGAGATTCAGTTAGGTGGCCTGAAGGAATAGGATAAGAAAGAGACTATTGAGAAATAAGGAGAAGAGGAATAGGTGGAAAGGAAGAGGAAAAAAGGGAGGGAGAGAAGAAGGAGGATTAGAACAATGGGATTTAGAAAAAAAGAGAGAGAAGAAAGCCCAAACACTTGTATCACTTGACACCAAAACTGTTTCCAGCTCTTAAAAACAGTCTGAATCATCCAGGCACATCCGTCCTAAATGAATCTGCATATGCACAGATGTCTGATTTAGGACAAAGGTGATATTGTAGATCCAGGGACAGTGGAACTGATAGAGAAGCAGTGCTTGAGGCCCAGGCTTGCCCCCATTAGCCTGCCCTTCATGAGCAGCTCCTCTCAGTCCCAGCACTAGGTATGGACGCTGCTCCTCCACTCCTCAACCCTCTGTATATGTGGAATTGTCATGTCTACCTAGCCACCGTCACAAACACCTTCCAGTCCTTGTTCATCAGTTAGCACGCTGCCTATCACAGGCTTAGACATAAACCAAGACTAGGAACCAAGTGCAGGCATTAGGAAGGGCTCCAGGATAGCAAAAATCCACTTCAAAGTTTCCAGGAGAAATGGTGCCTCAGAAATACCAGACGATTTCTATCTCCTTTAAGAAGTGAAGTAAAGCCAGGGATTCCTCATCTATTAAAATTCTCCAGGGTGAAAAGATAACAATGTTCCCTTCTAAAACTGAAGGTCAAACATGACATACAGGATTGGGGTCAGTCATGCAGAGGTGACTGCCTGCAGAGGTAAGTAATTGTGATCTGAACAGGGATGTGGGAACAGGCCAGTCATCAGCCAGCTTTGCAAGCATCCCAGCATACCAGGTGGTGCTAATATCTACTGAAATAAGCAGAAGAAACAAGTTTAAAACTACCATCTTGTCAGTAAGCATTTCTTGCCATCAGCAAAAGTGTCTGGGTTTGGTGTAGAGGCTCTACCAGAGCTGGACCAACACAGATGCGGATGTACACAGCCAAACATTGAACTGAGTGCGGGGACCCCAATGGGGAAGTTAGGGCAAGGACTGTAGGGGTTGGAGGGGTTTGCAACCCCATAGGAAGAACAACAATATCAACCAACCAGACCCCCCCCCCCAAAGCTCCTAGGGACTAAACCACCAACCAAAGAGTACACAGCGGGTACCCATGGCTCCAGTTGAATATGTAGCAGAGGACTGCCTTATCTGGCATCACTGGGAGGGAATCCCCTTGGTCCAGTGGAGGCTTGATGACCCAGGATAGGGGAATGCTAGCCCACTGAGGCAGAAGTGGGTAGGTGGTGGGTGAGGGAGCACCCTCATAGAGGCAAGAGGGAGGGAGGAGGAGGTGGGGGCTTGTGAAGCAGAAATTGGGAAGGGGGATAATATTTGAAATGTAAATAAATAAAATAACCAATAAAAACGCTACCATCTTGTCAGATGTGGTGGCTCACTCCTTTAAGTGCCAGCACTTGGGAGGCAAAGGGAGGCAGATCTATGTGAGTTTGAGACCAGCTTTGTTTACATTGGGAGATCCAGGATAGCAAAGACTACATAGCAAGATCCTGTCTTGAAAAACAAACAAATAACAACAACAACAAAACCCAATAATCTCAGCAAGATTTTCTGAGTTAAGCAAGATGAAGTACATTTTTCTCTTTGAGTTGGATGTGGCCACTGGGGTTATGCAATCTCATTAAGACTGTCCCAGGCCTGAGGCTTCATTTTCTTCGTGACTTCTCTTTCCATCATCACAGTTTCTGGTGGCAAAGTTAAATGCTAGGACCTATATGTTGGTCCAGAACTGAGTGGCTCTTGCTGGCCACCTGATCAAGGCAGATTCTCACTGCCAGGACCAGGAACTGGGATACCACTTGGCCTCAGGTAAGCGGTGGAAAGGCCATGTTCCAATGTGTGAATGGAGAAACAGAAGGAGCAACTTTGCAGAAACAAGCCGAAAGTAGGCCCAACAAAGAATCTGAACCAAGAGACAAACTGGCTGGAGTTTGAGAGAGCATAGCTGCCACCTTCCACACTTGTCCATACCCTCCCTGTCCTTTTTAATACCCCATCCCACTGATGCCTATAGATCTCATCAGGTTTCCCGAAGATCATACCTCTGTTTACGACACAACTTCTCCATCTTCTTTCAGGATAATGCTATTTTTGTTGTACTTACAAATAAGGGAATCCTAACATTAAGGTATCCAATCTAAGTACATATGTGTTTGCTTTTCCACAAATGTAAAATTACATTAAAAGAGGAAAAAAAGTTGAAAAAAATTATGAGCTTTCTTCACCAGTTGAAAGACATAAAAGTACAAAAAATGTTTTAAAAATTAGTGTTGCAGATAGGAATCATCATAGTTCCTTAGAAGAGTATGTTGAGCATACTAATGTACACACATACACACACATATGCATTCTCCTGCACACACCACAGGCTGAAGTCAGGTGTCTTCTTCCATCTTGCCCCATCTTACTTTTTGAAAGAAGGTCCCCCACTAAGCCAGGAACTGACCAATTCTGTTAGAGTAGCTGGCCAGTGAGTTCCAGGATCCTCCTGTCTCCACCTCCCTAGTACCAGGATTATAGGCACACTGCATAAGGCAACTTTCTTACAATGGGTGTCATGGATCAAACATCCTCATACTTAATGCAGCAAGAGCTTTACAGACTGAGCCATTTCCACAGTCTTAGAAGATGCTTTAAGAACAGAAGAAGCATATGACTTAACAGATGCATATAGAGACAGTTACACAAGTTAACTACAGGTATTGAATGGTCTCAGATGCTTTTTTATGATGTTTAATGAGCATCTGCAGATGCTGCACTTGAAGTGCATAGTGCAATGACTTTTGAAATGTGACAATTCTGTGTAGAAGTAGAATTATAAATCTGGATAGTTTTTCTCAACCATTTTATACTCCTATGTGCCTACTACAAGTGAATCATGAGTTGTCTAATGTTTGCCTTTAACTGAGTATTAACACGAAAGATAGAAGAACCTAAGTTATTTTGATTGCTGTTCAAATTAAAAGACTCAAGTTTCAGAGACTTGGTTACTTTTCTTGTTTCAGTGATTAAAATCCACCAACAAAAACAACTTTAAGAAGAAAAGATCGATTAGATTTTTGTTTGTTGTTGTTTTCTTGTTTAACTTACAGCTCTGTTATTGTCTGTTGATGCAGGGAATTTACAACAGCAGAAAATTCAGCTCGTGCCATTACAGCCACCAGGAAGCATACAGAATCAAATACTTGTGCACAGCTCACTTTCTTCTTTTTACATAGTCCAGGACCTAAGCCCAGGGAGTGGTACCACACACAGTAAGCAGCCAGGGAATAGTACCACCCATAAACACCAGGTCTTCTCACTTCAATTAACCTCACCAAGATAATCTTTTATAGGTATGACTGGAGACCCACCTTCCAGAATATTCTAGATCTCGTCAAATAGACATCTGTGATTAATCATCACAAACAGACACTAAACTCAAAACATGTGTCCACTTGTAATATTATTCTCTGGTAAGTCAACTTCTCTTTTAAGTTTCAGCCTGTATTAAACAAGCTTTTTGTTCAGCATTTACTCTAGAATGTTCATCATTGATCCACTGGAGAAATAATGACAGGGGGAAGGTTATGCCACATTGTGTTTTTATTCTTACATATAGCCTATGGCTAAATAAACTGCACAGTTTAATAGATTCTGGTTACAAAGGACTCAGCCAAGTATGTAGTTTGGCAACCTACTTATTCAACAACAAGAAAAGGGTCCATGGAATTTTGATCCAAATTAAGCTCACCTTTTCTATATAATAACACAATGTGCTAGTGGAGAACGGGAGGATCAATAAAGTTGCTCGTGCAATTAAGTCTGTGACACAGGGCCTGGTGCTTGAATATTCAACAGATATTGGCTGCTTTTCAATTCTGTCAGTCCCACATCTTTCCTTCATCAGCCCCATCAGTAAGAAGAGACTGATCAGTGCACATACACAGCATAGTACTGTGAAGAGGATTGCATACACTAACATCCCTAAAGCACTGGTGAGGGATGGAGTTGGCAAGACCAGAGAGTAAATGGTGTAGGTTCTGCAGCAACTACTCAACTCAAGAGCAGTCCCAGGTAATATGGAAAAAAAAAAAAAGAGTATGGCTGCAATCCACTGATACTTAACTTCTGGGCACTCAAGTATGAATTTTATAATTTTTTTCTGTCACAAAACAACTCTTGATTCTTGGCTTGCAGGCCACATATGAACAGGCAATGGCCTGTCCTGTGGCAAATCCAGAAAAAAAAAACCAAAAACTCCAGCATTTCTACTGATGATAACTGAAAACAGAAGGGATTGTAGTTCTGTCAAGAACAAGTCATTTTTTAAACTAAGTGTTTTCCTACTTCTTTCCTACAGTTTAAATTGCCATTGAAGGAAGATTATAAAAGGAATCTGAGAGTAGATTCCTATGAGGTAATATATACACCTTTCAGAGAACTCATACAGGAGTAAGGAAGACCTCTCATCTCACAGTAGTCTCTCTCTTCATGAAGTCTAATCCCAACAGCAGCTGGGGGGTGTGACTTCAGATGCATCTTCATATCTAACATATGAACATCAGAACAATCACAACAAAAAGGAAAGAGCAACAAGAGTTTGAGTTTTAAAAGACTTGAACATTTCTTGTCTACAAATGGGTTTTATTATCTTACTTTCAAAGACATTTCTGTAATATACCAATGACTTGAGAATTTTGGGAGTTTTTCAGGCCAAGAAAAAAATTTTCTTTCATTTTTCTAAAAGCATGGGATGGGTTCACAGCAGCTTCTAAATTTTGTAAGGTGATGAACTGGGCAAATTTATGGGATGGAAGAAAACTCACTTTTAATTTTTTCATGTTGGATAAGCACATCTTTACATATACAATTAGAAACTAACATTTTTTGCTAATAATTTTTAATCCACAACAAACAGCATACCAAGATCCCACCCCTACACACACACAAATGCACACATAAAAGAATGACTTAGGTTGCCTTTTCAAAGCTGCAAATGGTGATTTAGGTTCTGGGGGAATACAGTGGTAACCGTGTCAACACAAATACAGCAAAAAGAAAATTATATAGTTCTTTATTCCTAACAAAGTCTCCAGCCTAAGCCAGCCCAGATCAATGAACAGAATCAAGAAAAAGGAGGCAGATGGGGAGATGGAGAAGTTTAAGTGCTACCATCATGAAGGTATTGATCGGTGAATAATACTGGATAATGAAGATGGGTTAGAGAATCTGGCATTGTAAGAAAGTCAACAGACATACTTGGAGAGTCTCCAAGGGAGCAGTATCCCCAGTACAGTCTGGATCTAAAGTATGCCCCACAAAGCTCATGTGTTGAAGTATCGGACCTGTCACAACAATGTTTACAGGTAAGGCTTTGGGTAGTTGACTGGATCACAAAGGCTCTGGTACCATCTGGAGATCAATCCATTGGTGTGTTCATCATTTAATGGACTATTAGGAGATAATAGAATCAGGAGATAAGACCTAGTAGAAGAGAGCAGGTTTCCTGTGTGGTATTCACTGAGGAACTCCTTTCTTTTTCCACTCTCTCCCTCCTCCCCTCTCTTTCAACCAATGTGAATTTAGTCAAACCACCTATCACACTTCCATCACCATGATGCCTTACTCAGGAAGGTAGCAAAGGAGTCAAGTGTTCATGGGCTGAAACCACAAGCCAAAACAAATCATCTGTCCTTTAAGATACTTTGCATCAGATATTTTGTCATAGCAATAGAAAGTAACCCAGTTGCCAAATCAAGTTGGTTAATTTCCTGGTGCTTTTAGATTTCAGTTCTACACATGTCTCCCATAGGTCTTACTTTTGGAGCCATATCCACAAGTATGGCTCTGCACACAAGAATGTGTTAACTGCTCCCCTCTGGGAAGTTCTTGTGGACAAGATTTGCAGTTTTACTAATTGGAAGTACCTTGGAGTCACAGAGGAGTCCATGATGAAACGTGAACTTCAGCTAAGCTCCCTTTACCTGTGGGAGAAGAACAATACTCTCTGATATCATAAAAGGGTTTGGTTCTTTTGAAAATGAGGGTTTCAAAGTTAACCCAAATCCTGATTATATACTGACTCGTTGGTTTCCTTTTTTCTACATTCCTTTTGCATTTCAGTAACTCTCTCGGAGATATTTGTCATTCTAGAAAGGAGAGTTAATAAAAAGTCTGACAGCAAACTGCCCAGCAGAGTCAAAATTACTTCCTTCCCTATAAATTATTTGTCTAAGGAGATGAATCATATCAGTATGAAAAGAGTTCTAAATGAGATAAGGTATTTAAAGAAAAAAGGTAGAAATTTTGAATCAATCAATATTTTAATGTAAGTTCTATAGGGACAGATTAGGATATTGTAATTGATCATTGATTAAATGTGAACCTGCCATTTTATTACCACCTTAAGATCACAGAGCTACAGTCCTGAAGGTGAAGATGACATCATGCCTACTATGTCCAACTCTGATCTGTATCCTTAGCATCCATGAGGCAACAGAGCAAAACACTGCAAAAGGCAACATGAAAACAATGCTGGTAATCACACTAAAGGCAGGTGTCATACAAAGACAGTGTGGGTGTCAGCACACAAAATTGTCCCTCATGCTTTTATACTTTTTACATTTTATATTTTTAGTGTTTTGAGAATTTTATAGTTAAGTATTGTATTTATATTATTCCCACCCCTCATCTTCACTTCCAATTCCTTTTATATTCCCTATAACTCCTTCTTAATAATTCCTTCTGTAATTCTCTCTCTCCCTCTTCCTCTCTCTCTCTCTCTCTCTCTCTCTCTCTCTCTCTCTCTCTCTCTCTCTCTCTCTGTCTCTCTCACACACACACACATACACACACACACATATACACACACACATACACACCTACACGTGCGTGCACATAGGCCTTACTAACCATTTAGAATTATTCTTGTATACATGTTTTTAAAGGGGACCACTGATATTGAGTAACCTATCAGTGGGGCTCAACATCCCCAAAGAAAAAGATGAATCTCCTCTTAGCAGCCATTGGTTGCCTGAAGTTCTTCATTCACAGGTAGGGCCTTGTGAATTTTCTATCTGCAATGGCATGTCAGCCGGTACTATTATTGTGCAGGCTTGTTCAAGCAGCCGTGTTGTTGGAAGTTTATGGGGCAGCTTCCTTGTCATATATAAAAGACACTATCTAGCACAAGGTATTCCAATCATCTGGCTCTACTACCTTTCGTCCCAATTTTGTACAATGTTCCCCAAGCTTTAGATGTAGGACTTGTATCTCAGAGGTACCAATTAGGGATGGCCATGCTATGGTTACTTATTCTCTACATTTTGAGCAGTTGTGGATCTCTGTGGTAGTCTGTCTGTTCCAAATGAAGCTTCCTTGATGAAAGGTTAAAGCTACATTTATGTGTGGATATAAGGATAAGTATTCAGAATACAGTAGTTTTTCTAATGCTGAATGTAGACTCTGAAAATAAATCCTGACCATTGCCAGTTTATGTAGCCTATTTTCATCACTCCTAAGTAAATCCAATAGCCTGGATGGCTCAGTGTACCTGGAAGTAGGGCCATAGAGAGACATCTAAATAAGTAGGTATCAATGTTCTAATGAGAGCTGAAAAGCTAATTGGTATCTCTCAGGAAATCCTCAGCCCTCCTCACCTTCTCCCTCATGTACCATCACCACCCAAGCAGAAGCTCTCCCATCCCAGTGGCCTTCCTGCATATCTTTCTCTCTCTTCCTCCTCCTCCTCCTCACCAGCCCCTCCCCTCTCCCTCCCTCTTACTCTTCTTTCCCCTCCCTATCTTAAATGCTCAAGAGAAGCTACTCTCAGCCCCACAGCTCTTACTCCCTCAGTGGTTTCCTCTAGTACCACACATACCACAACCCCAATGTTTGATAATGACTTTATCTACATCTCCAGCATCACGTTGATTCTGCTGTCTGGTTCAGAATACCCAACCTCAGCAACTGCATCTTCCTCCTCTAGTCGTGACCTTTTACCCTGTTTCCTGTCTCATTTTATAGCAACCCAAGACAGAAGTTCAGATATTGATCTGTCCTTTCCCCTGACTCAGCCTCGACTTATATGACATGCTTTTATCATAGGCCAGAGCCATCCCATTTCCCATCCTGAGCTTTGTTCCAAAATTCAAAGTCAATGATCCAATTCAGGGTTTTCTACTGCTGAAAGATAAACTTTAAGTATTATTGTAATCTTAAATAAATAAATAAATAAATAAATGCAACAGGGCTAGCAAGATAGACCAGTGGGTAATGGCATTTGTCTTTCAAACTTGGGGGTATAAGTTCTATCCCCAGAACACCTATAAAAGCAGCAGGAGAGAATTGACTCACAAGACTGTCCTCTGACCTTCACATGTGAGCATGGGTGCCCACTTGCAAAATGGGGTGCAGATCTAAACCTTGAATTCTCAACAGAGGAAACTCTTAACAGCTGCAGAGCAATTAAGGAAATGTTCAACATCCTTAAGTCATCAGGGAAATGCAAATCAAAACTTCCCTGACATTCCAACTTACACATGTGTCAGAATGGCCAAGATTTTTAAAAAATTAAAAATAAGAAAAATAAAATAAAAACCAAGCAACAGAACATGGTGGAAAGGACGTAGAGCAAAGAGGAACACTCCTTCATTGCTGGTGGGAATTCAAACCTGTATAACCACTCTGAAAATCAATTTGGCAGTTTCTCAAAATATTAGGAATAATTCTACCTCAAGACCAAGCTATACCATTCCTGGAACATACCCACCATATCACAAGGACACTTGCTTCACTATGTTCATAGCGGCTTTATTCATAATAGCTAGAAAGTGGAAACAACCTAGATGTCCCTCAAATGATGAGTGGCGAGAAAAGTGGTTCTAAATTTATACAACAGAATACTACTCAGCTACTAAAAACAAGGACATCATGAACTTTGCAGGCAAATGGGTAGAACTAGAAAATAACATCCTGAGTGAGTTAACCCAGACCTGAAAGAACATGCATTGTATATACACACTTATAAGTGGATATTAGCCATAAAGTACAGGATAACTATGATACAATCCATAGACGTAAAGAAGCTAAGTAACAAGGACAGCCCTATGGGAGTCACTGGGATCTCACTGAGACATCATAGACATGGAGGGGGAAACTGGGTGGGGAGAGATTATGGGAAGGGGAGCAGGAGGGGTCAAGTGGGGGGGAGGTCAGAGGGAGAGAGTACAGGGAGAAAGAACTGGAATTGGTGGGGGACATCTCTAGGGCAAGCTAGAATCCTAGAACAATAAAAACTCCCAAGAATCTTTGAGGACAATCCTAACTAGGACTCTGAGCAATGAAGGATATAGAATTTAAACTAGCCATCTCTTGTAACCAGAAAATTCCTCCAATAGAGGGACTGAGACTCCAACCCAGCACAAAATCTTTGACCCATGATTTTTCCTGACTACAAAATGTGCAGGGGTATAAATGGAGCCAAAATTGAGAGAATAGCCAACCAACAACTGGCTTAACTTGAAACACATTCTACGAGAAAGAGCCCACCCCTGACAATATTAATGATATTCCTATGCTATACCTATTGACAGGCATCTAGCATAACTGTCATCTGAGAAGCATCACCAAGAAACAGATAGAAACAGATGCAGAGACCTACAGCCAAACATTGGGCAGAGCTTAGGGAATCCCTACTGAAGAGGAGAAGGAAGGATTGAAGGAACCTGAGAGGTCAAGGACACCACAAAGGAAACACTGAATCAACAAACCTGGACTCATAGTGGCTCACAAAGACTGAGCCTCCAAACAAAGGACCTGCATGGGATGGACCTAGGCCCTCTGCACATGTGTAACAGTTGTGAAGCTCATTCTTCATGTAGGACTGCTAACAGCAAGAGCAGGGCTGTCTCCGTCACTGTTGCCTGCCTTTGAATCATTTTCCCCTTACTGGCTGCCTTGCCTAGGCACAATAAGAGAAACTGCACCTAGTCTTACAGCAACTTAATATGCCAAGGGGAGTTGATTTTCATGGGAGGCCTCCCATTTTCTGAGGAGAAAGGTAGGAAGGATGTAGGGGAGGGGAAATAAGAGAGGGACTGAGAGGAGAGGAAGGTGGGGATATAAAGGGAAGAAATAAAGGAAGAAAGGGAGAGAGAAGAAGAAGAAGGGAAGAAGGAAGAGAAGAGAAAGTAAGGGAAATAATGAGTACAAAATGCTTTATAGGATCTCCATTCCATAGAAGACACTCAGACCCCTCTGTGAACCTCCTTCCCTTTTATCCAGGTATACCGCCAACATCACCAATTGGTTGGCACACAATTCACTTCCATAGACACTTAGGCCTGCTTATATACTGAGGGTATTTCTAGCCAGCCTTTCCTATGTTGTGTTCTGTTAAGTTGTTCAATTATGTATCTCTCTTTTTAAAAATTCTGGCTCCCTTAGGGACACAGAGCTCACTAACCCAATAGCTAGAAACTATTCACCCAGTGGCTAACACCATGCCCAGGCATAGGAAATACTAACAATTGTCCAACAAATAAATGAATGAAAACATAAATTGATTTCTGTTCAATTTTAGCCTTTTAAAAAAAATCACATTATATTTCTAGACATTACAATGTCTTCCACTGCTATTCACAACCATTGAGTCAGGCATTGCAACACATAGAATGCTGGAACTGAATGCTTACCCAAATTCTACTTCTAAAGTCATTAAGCATCAGAGATGGAAATGACTAGGGTCTTTGGATGATCGTGGGCATCTGTAGTCCTCTGCATCTCCCACATTTATCTGACGACTTATTTAAGCCCACATGTCTCCAGCTGGGGCCTTGCAGACCCTCTAGAACTCCTGAGGACCTGTACATTGGAGAGGAGATTTAGTCTTGTGGGCTTTTGAAGCTTCATCTCATATATTGGTTCAATTGTTAAGAATGTAACATAAACTGGCCTGTGCTGGACACTGCAATCCTACATATAAGGCTTTGAACAATTGCACAAGACAAGTAGCTCCATACCACACACACCCATAAACATAAAGCTATCCAGGGATCAAGAAGGAATTTGAGGCGCCAACTTCCTGCCCTCTAGTAGAAGGGATTTCATGAGTGTATTATTAGCAGTATGATGCCACTAGGAAAGGAAGAGAACTTTTAGCAATTTTTGCTGGCAAGGCTAAAGAAACATGAACCAAACATCCCCTCTGGAATGTACAAAGACATTCATCACTCAGTCACACTAGGAAACAGAAGATTTCCCCAAGGAAACCACTCCAGCTGGATCTGATGGAGACCGTCAGAGGACAGGGACAGAAATGCTCCCAGGATATCCTAGTGGAGAAAAGGCTGGGTTTTCTATGGTTCACTCTTGCTAAGGACCCTCTCATTTGACCTTGAGTTAAGAGCCCCAGAAAGAACAGGAAGCACAATAATAGAATTTCTGTGCTTTTAAAGGGGTGTTTTAAGCAAGATTTTTTTTTCTTTTTGATGTAAGGCAGGGCACAGCAGATCAGGAACATACCAGGATGCTGATTGCCTTCGAACAAGCTGTGTTAGTGAAAGAAAAAGAGCTATTAATACTTCCTAGCCTGTATGGAGTGAAAGGAGTTACATCTGAAACTGACTTACATTTAGAGAGAGAGAATCTGTGAGGTAGGCACCAGACCTTTCACTGCTTACGCTGGCATACGTGACACACATTAAAGTCTTAGCTGTTTTTGAGGCCAGAAGCTAATACTAGCCTCATGGGGAAATCTCCTAGTGGAAAAATGGAGGGTTGAGACTTTTACGGGTTGTACAATGACTATTGCATCCTTTGAAATTTATATGTATCGAAGCCTTGATGTGGAGATGATGCGTCTTAGGAATGTTTCGGGGTGTCTTTAGGCTAGATTTACAGTTCATCCAAAATAGCAGTGTTGTATGTGCTACAATGTCTAATTCAACAATGTTGGGTGAACTGGAATATAGATAAATAATATAAAATTCTTAACTTTATATTAGATTTAAAACTGGGCAAAAATCATTGTAATGGTTTGTATATGCTTGGCCCAGGGAGTGATACTATTAAGAGGTATGGCCTTTTTGGAGTAGGTGTGGCCTTGTTCAGGTGGGTATGTCACTGTGGGTGTGGGCTTTAATACCCTTGTCCTACCTGCCTGGAACCCATCTTCTCCTATTTGCCTTCAGAACAAGATGTAGAACTCTCAGCTCCTCCTGCACCATGCCTGACTGGATGCTGCCATGCTCCTGCTTTGACGATAATGGACTGAACCTCTGAATTTTGTCCTTATAAAATTTTGCCTTGGTCATGGAGTCTGTTCACAGCAGTGAAACCCTAACTGAGACAATCATGAAAAAGTAATTTGTAGAAAAGGACACAAAAATGACTGACTGAGCTTAGAAAGTTGCCAATATCCCCAGCAAAACAGAAGGCTTCAGTGTGAGATGCACTGGATAACATTGTAACCAGTGTACTGGGTAACACTATAACCAATGCTCTGATAATACTGTAACCAATGCTCTGGGCAACACTGTAACCAGTGCACTAGATAACATTGTAGCCAGTGAGTGCACTGGGTAACATTTGTAACCAATGCACCGGATACTACTGTAACCAGTCAGCTTTGCTAGTACTGAGGGAAGATAAAACACTGAACACTAATGAGAGGGTAGTTAGAGATTTCTTATTTTAGTTGGTGAGAAAGACCTTTCTAGAAAGTGGTTGTTAAATGGTATGTGTCAAAATCCTTAAGAATAGATCATGGTTTTTTTATCTATGAATAATGCCACTTAACGATATCTGTTCTACTAAAATCGTCAGCTGTATTTTTAAAAGGTTATGACCAAAGATGTTTATCACATCATTACTTATAGCAAATACAGTCACTAAAATTACATTCAAAGTAATTAATAGTAACTAATGCAAACTATTCTTAAATGACCCCTGAAATCAATTGCATTTCATTGATTTTTTCAGACTAACACATAAAACTTCATTTGTATATCTATGTGTAACATACATGCAGTTATATGTACAAAACATGAAACAAAATACACCAAAATATCATTGTGAGTTGTGGTTGTGGGATAATTACTGTTTACCTTTAAATATTTTTTCCCAGAATTTTCTGAGTTTTCTGCAAAATATATATTATTTTTCCAACCATGAGGGAAAAATGGCAGAATTAGCTTTAGCTAGTGAGGAGTTTTTCATTATAGTAAAATAAAAACATCAATTAAAACAAGATTATGCATCAGCCTTAGGTACAAGATATTAAATTTCTTGGTATTTTCTTCAATATCTATATTTGCATATTTATGGAGTACCTTCTTTCTTGAAACTATTCTTATCTTAATATGCATTAAAGAATTAACAAGAATTATGCTGAATAAAGAAAATAAAATCTTTGGTCCCCATTTCAATTATTCTCTTAAAAACTGAGTCTGTAACATAACCCAAAACACCAAATGATATCTGGTTTCTTTAAAACCTAAAATGTGTTCAATTTGAAACTGAATAGTGCTCAAGCCAAGTTTTCTAGTTTGACCTTGAAGATAAAAGAGTTGAATAAATTGTTACCACTTGAGACATCAATGTGAATTTGCGCCCTCTAGTGACAGAACTTTAAAGTGTATAGAGAGGGGAAGAGACTGGCATATTTATTGCATCGTGGGAAAAACACATGCTCGCCATATGGAGTACACACTGCTCAAAGAAAACTCATCCGACATTTCTGATTATTGAGGGGGTTTTTTTGATGAGCATTAGTACAGAAAGTGGCCAAGGTGTGGCTTGTTTTAAAACTCAGGAAAGTTGTCTCATTGCAAGTCACTCACATGGCAGGGTTTATCAAAGTGAAACACAGGACAATCTCATGTGAGCATCCTACCATACAAGGTTCATCAGTTTTATTAAAAGTTCAGACTTTTTTTCTTAAATGATAGAAGATGCTGCTTTTGTAAATTCGTAATATAAAGGTCATAAATAAGTTCTCAAAAGTAAAAATTATAATAACATGTTGAGGGAGAAATAAAATTGAATTAGGTATAAAGGACATCTTCAGCATAGAAGGGGCATGCATAGGAAGGGCAGGGGAGACTCCCTCCCCTTGATGGTAGATGTCCATAACCACAAAGGCGGAACTGAACTTCCTAACACTCTCTAGAGCCTGGGCACCTCTATAGCAACCTCTTATAGTCAGGATCTATATAACTAGTGGGCTGAGACACAATTAATTAGGACACATCTGAGAATATTATGTTAAAGTGAAATTAATGCTTTAAGACACCACACTTCACCAAGGCCACTAGGCCATACCTTTTGTAATCCCATCTCAAAGCTTAATTGGCAACGCCGTTTAGAGGAGCGTCCTTTGGAGTGAGACAGCATGCTGCCTGCAGGCATTTGTTAACCTTGCCTTGCAGGTAGCTCTAACCAAAATTTCTCCTTTATTTTGTTCTTTTTATATTTATTTATTTAGGCAAACAACTTGAAGAACTTCTTTTTCCTTTCCAGGTTCTCATTTATTTTGGGAATAGGTTTCTCACAAAAAAGTTGATGGAGACACTTCCCAGTAAACTTGTATCTTAACATCAGTGGAAAAATTTACACTTCCATCTGCTCATCTCATTAGTGCTGAGAAGTAGAGAACTGCAAAGTCCTGAGACAATGGATTCCTAATGAATGTAATCTAGGTCAGCCACTCTCAAAGTCTGGGGACCTCTGGGAGTCCCCAAGACATCTTCTGGAGGTGCTAACCATCAAAACCACAAGCACACCAACTCTCTATTGTCCCTTCACTCTTGTTCTCCCAATAGTATACAGAACAGATATTGTGATGAAATTAGCAGAATCAAATAGTGAACTTGTCTGTCTCCTGTTAATGCAGGCACAGCCTGTTTCCTGTTAATGCAGGCATGAGAGAAGTTTATAGAAGCATGAAGCAGTGACATGATTATTTTTCTTTTTAAAAATACAATTTTTCATTAAACCATGATATTTATGTTAACCTGCCATGGGTTTTTTTGTAATTTTAGTTACTGCATAAATATTTTTAAATGTTTTTATTAACTTCTAATAAGATTAATATGAATTGGTATGACATATATAAGCAGAAAACCTTTAGAACCTCAATAATTTCCAAAAATATAAATAGGCTCGAGCCCAGAATTCTGGAGAACAGCAGTCACAGACTTCTGGGTTTTGCCATTGTTGTTGTGTTTTGTTACAAATTTTTATTTATTTTATGTGTACGTGGGAGGGGATGTAGTCAAGCATCGCAGTGCATCTGTGAAAACCATAAGACAATTTGTGGGGTCTTTTTTCTCTTTCTCTCATGTGGGTGGGTTCCAAGTATCAAACTCATGGTCAGGCTTAGTGACTGGTATCTTTACTCACTGAGCTATCCCACTAGAATGAGACCTGTTTTGATTCAGAATTAAAATTTATGTTAATTGATGAACTCAAATAGTCCACAACATCCTTTCTTTTTTTCATGAGTGAAGCAACCTTCTGCTCTGCTCTAGAGCTGGAAAGCATTATTATTTGACTCTGGTACTCAGAGTCCAAACTGGATTTCATTTGATGCAAATTTATGTAAGAACAAACTCTTTAATATCATTCACTTTGTACAAATTTACAGAGTGCCTATCAGAAGCAAATAGAGAAGTTTGGTGAGTTAGTGGTTTAGAGAGATGCAGCTAAAGTTTCAGTTGGAAAAATATATTCATCTACCCCCAAATGATAACAAAAACCAAGCATTCACTAAATATTCCATGCACTGTATGCTATGTTGATTGGCACAACCATCATGTGTCTTTCTGTCTTGCAGATAAGGAAACTGAGTGTGGAGAAAATAAGAATAGCCTAAGGGAAAAGGCTGACAAGTGGCAGACACAGGACTCCAACCACAGAATCTCTGCACAGATGAACTGGTACTATCCAGAAAGAGTCTTGAGCCTATGTATACCTAAAAATTAATTGCGGATGGCAGAACAGACCGCAAAGTGGTGTCAAGATTTGAATACTGATAGCTGACTGAACGATAGTGTGTGTGACTTTGAATGAGGCATTGATTCCTGAAATCCATGGACAGAACTAAAAATGTAGATTGATGGGAATTTTTGTTGCCCTTAAGTTGCTGACATCATAAAAGTTGTGGAGAAAGGGTCTAACATTGCTAAATTACCTTCTGTCTATATGGAGTCCACTCTGAAAGAGTTACATGTGGGAGGCCTGGTTCCCAGCTGGGGGGGGGGGGTAGGGGGCGCTGCTGAGAAGTGAGAAAACCATAAGAGCAGTGACCCTAACACTGAGTTATCCCTTCATTAATTCAAAGCTGAATAGGTTATTAAGACATAGAGTCCAATAGAAGGATTCCAGTTGCTCAAGGCAAACCATTCACACCTGATTCATTAGTCTCTCTGCTCTCTGGCTGCCATGGGTGAGCGAGCAGCTTCCCTCCACCACTCCCTTCTGCCACTAAAAGCAACTGAGTCACTAGACCCTGAACTGAAGCTTCTAACTCCATGGATCAAAATAACGGTTCTCCTCTCTTCAGTTCTTTACGTCAGGTATTTGTCACAATGATGCAAAAATGATTAACTCAGTGAGTAAATTGTTAAACGTTTGTTTGTTGGTTTGTTTTTAATAAATCAAGTCTCAACTTTGAAATATGGAAAGATACTTAGAATATATTCTCCCCCAAGCTACATGCCCACATGCAGTAACTCAATGTTAAGGTATATGAATAAATCAGCAATATTAAAGTCCAAACCCTGAGTTCATTTCATAAAGAGGAAGCATCTAAAAACAAAGTCTTTAAGGAACTTAGTAAAACTCAGTCATATGAGTAGTCTCTACTCCAATAAGACTGGAATTCTTATAAAAGAGAGATACCAGAGACCCAGAAAGTCTCTATGAGGACACAAGAAAAGAGCAGGAGGTGTCAGAAGACATCAAACCTTCCAACACTTTTGTTGTGGTCATGTGGGATAATTAGTTTCTGTTGTAGATAAGTCACTCAGCTTATGAGATTTTGTTATGAAAGTCCTAAGTGCCAACATCAGCTTAACAATATTACCAAATATATTTCTGAAAATACTAGTTTCAACTTGTAAAATTATCCTTGTAAGATTATTAAATTACCATGTCTATATACTTGTTTGAGAAGAAAAATAGAAATTACTATGTTGTTACACTTGGGATCTACAAGGGGGGCTGAACAGATGCTCTTCAGCCTTACCTGTCCTAATGGGCTGATGAAAGTAAGGGCCAATGGAGAAAAAGGATAAATATACAAAGTACAGATGGAAATTCATCTGTACCATGCATGTTTATTCTGCTCTAGCATGTTATTAAGGGATGGTATATTCAGTTAAACTGCTTCGTGAGCTGCTGAAAAGAATGAAGATAGACAGCTGGCAACTGAGGAGATGTTGCCAAGGTTAATGGCTCCCCAGTATTACAAATCAGGAGAACTCATTGGAGATAATGTAGCTTATGATTCATAAATAACACATCACAGGGAATCTGTAAACAGTGTTTTAAAGTTCAGATGATCACAGACCAGAACATACCACCTAACTACAGTGTTGCATTCAACCACAGATGTCAGCAAACTGGACCAAAGGGCAAGCAAGTGACAGCATTCAGACAGAATCACTGATTCTTTTGGTTTTGTTTGTTGGGAAGAAGGATAGAACCTAGCATACATCATGCTGGGCAAGGACATAATCAGGGAGCTATGTCCCTAATGCAGAAACACTAAAAATTTGAGCTTTCTGAAACTAGACACTATTATCCTCTTAGACTAGTGGGTGGGACAGAGCATTTATTTGAATGCTGTATAATCTAATTATCAGTATATTAAAAGGCAAATTAGAATAATTTTATCAAAGAAAATTTATAGATACATATTAAATTCTAAAAATATCTCCCTGTCTATCTCTCTGTCTTGCTCTGTCTCCCTGAATGTCTCTGTTTCTCTGTGTGTCTCTCTGTCTCTGTCTCTCTTCTCTGTCTCTGTCTATCTGTCTCTCCCTCTCTTTCTCCTCTTCCCTGTGGACACACATATACACTAATATAACTTTCAGGAATTTATTATAAATAGAAGACATGACTAGCAATGTCCACAGACTTACATACAAAATACTTTAAATAGCTATGTATGATTTAGAAAAAATATGCTCCAAAAGTTAAAGGTGCTTGAGTCATGAAATGACAGGTGGTTTTTATTATGGTTAACTTTTGTTATATTTCAAACATTCCATAATGACTTATGAACTATCAAAACTAAAAAGTCTTTCATTTCTTTCTTTATTTCTTCCTTGACCAAGTTATCATTGAGTAGAGCATTGTTCAGTTTCCATGTGTATGTGGGCTTTCTATTGTTTTTGTCATTATTAAAGATCAACCTTAATCCACGGTGATCTGATAGGGTGCAAGGATTATTTCAATCTTTTTGTATCTGCTGAGGCCTGTTTTGTGACAAATTATATGGTCTATTTTGGAGAAGGTACCATGAGGTGCTGAGAAAACAGTATATTCTTTTGTTTAAGGATAAAATGTTCTATAGATATCAGTTAAATCCATTTGGTTCATGACTTCTGTTAGTTTCATTGTGTCTCAGTTCAGTTTCTGTTTCCATGATCTGTCCATTCCTGAGAGTGGGGTGTTAAAATCCCCCACTATTATTGTGTGAGATGCAATGTATGCTTTGAGCTTTAGTAAAGTTTCTTTCATGCATGTGGGTGCCCTTGTATTTGGGGCATAGATGTTCAGAATTGAGAGTTCACCTTGGTAGGTTTTTTTTCCTTTGATGAGAATGAAGTGTCCTTCCTTGTCTTTTTTGATCACTTTTGGTTGAAAGTCAATTTTATTTGATATTAGAATTGCTACTCCAGCTTGTTTCTTGGGACCATTTGCTTGGAAGATTGTTTTCCATCCTTTTACTCTGAGGTAGTGTCTGTCTTTTTCACTGAGGTGTGTTTCCTGTATGCAGCAAAATGCTGGGTCCTGTTTCTGTATCCAGTCTGATAGTCTACATCTTTTCATTGGAGAATTGAGTCCATTGATATAAAGAGATATTAAGGAAAAATGGTTGTTGCTTCCTGTTATTTTTGGTATTAGAAGTGGAATTATGTTTGTGTAACTGTCTTCTTTGGGGGTTGTTGGAAGATTACTTCCTTGCTTTTTCTAGGTTGTAGTTTCCCTCCTTGTGTTGGAGTTTTCAATCAATAATCCTTTGAAGTGCTAGATTTGTGAAAATATATTGTGTAAATTTGGTTTTGCAATGGAATATCTTGGTTTCTCCATCAATAGTGATTGAGGGTTTTGCTGGGTATAGTAGTCTGGGCTGGCATTTGTGTTCTCTTAGTGTCTGTATGGTATCAGTCCAGGATCTTCTGGCTTTTATAGTCTCTGGTGAGAAGTCTTGTGTAATTCTTATAGGTCTGTCTTTATAGGTTACTTTACCTTTTTCCCTTACTGCTTTTAGTACTTTTTCCTTTGTTTTGTACATTTGATGTTTTGATTATTATGCGACAGGGGGCATTTCTTTTCTGGGCTAGTCTATTTGGAGTTCTGTAGGCTTCTTATATATTCATGGACATCTCTTTCTTTAGGTTAGGGAAGTTTTCCTCTATAATTTTGTTGAGGATATTTACTGGCCCTTTAAGTTGGGAATCTTCACCCTCATCTATACCTATTATCCTTAGGTTTGGCCTTCTCATTGTGTCCTGGATTTCCTGTATGTTTTGGGTTAGGAGCTTTTTGCATTTTGCATTTTCTTTGACAGTTGTGTCAATGTTTTCCATGGTATCTTCTGTACCTGAGATTCTCTCTTCTATCTCTTGTATTCTGTTGGTGATGCTTGTGTCTATGACTCCTGATCTCTTTCCCAGGTTTTCTATCTCCAGGGTAGTCTCCCTTTGAGATTTCTTTTTTGTTTCTACTTCCATTTTTAGATTCTGGGTGGTTTTGTGTAATTCCTTCACCTGTTTGGTTTTCTTTTCTTGCAATTCCTTAAGGGCTTTTTGTGTTTCCTCTTTAAGGGCTTCTACCTGTTTACCTTTGTTCTCCTGTACTTCTTTAAGGGAGTTATTTATGTCCTTCTTAAAGTCCTCTATCATCATCATGAGAACTGATTTAATTCTCAATCCTGCTTTTCCGGCGTGATGGGGTGTCCAGGGCTTGCTATGGTGGGAGAACTGGGTTCTGATGATGCCAAGTAACTTTGGTTTCTGTTGCTTACATTCTTGCACTTGCCTTTCACTATCTGGTTAACTCTAGTGCTACCTGCACTCACTGTCTCTGACTGGAGCCTGTCTTTCCAGGTAGCTTGCTTGTGTCAAAACTTCTCATGGTTCAGATTTCTCTGTGATTCTGTTATCCTGTGCTCCAGCTGCTCTGAGTGCAGTGGCTCCTCTAGGATGTTTCAGGATATGGTGTCTTCACAGGAGCAGAAAAGCTAGGTATCTGCCCTAGCCACAAGGACCAAGCAAGGGGTGGAAGGGGAGTGATATTTCACAGGGGCAGGGTTTGGGTGCCTGGTGGGTCCTGAGCACCCCCTTCTCCCAGTTGTAGCTCTGGGGCATAGGTAGTGAGAGAGTGTTCTTACCCATTACTCTGAGTACAGTGGCTCCTCTAGGATGTCTCAGAATATGGTGTCTTCACGGGAGCAGACTATGCCCCAGCCACAAGGACCAAGCAAGGGGTGGAAGGGTCCTAGCAAAACTATATAAATGTTTCCTTCTTTCTTTTCATAAGACTCTATGTTATCCCTGGAAGAAGGGAACCACCACTAAGTTCTTCCACTGGGACCTCCAGTCAGGTAAAGACCACCTCCTGATTACCACCAAGACAAATCAAAAGGAAGAAAAGTGAGAGAATTTGTTTAGTAGAAATAAAGCAGGATGGCATTCAAGGGCAGGCACTTAGAGAAAGCACATAAGAAAATGGCTGTCCCCAAGACATTGACCTGGGCTCCCAAGAACAGTCAAGGCAGGAACTTAAAAGAGAGTAAGGAGAGAGTGGGAGGGTTTAGAGGAAAGAAATAGAAGGGAAAAGTTATTCTAACTATATTAGAATCTCAAAAATAAAACAGTAAGAAAGGAAATTGTTGAAATAAACTTTTTCTAGTAAAAACAACCAACACACACACACAACCATTTTCTGGGCTTGGTAGGATATCCATGTAAAAGAATAATCACCTGGCTTCTTTCTGAACAAAACAGGTAGTTGTTGAAGTTGCAAAACAGAGAGAATGAAAGACAGTCACGGACACTCAGATCCATCTGGTAGGAATATATCAATGAGCAGAGTTATTTCTCAAGACCTGAATGTGCTTCAGAACCACCCAAATATACATAAGTCTTTGCTCATCACATACTAGATCAGAATCTTAGGAACCTTGGGACATAGAGTTTAATGAGTTTTCTAGATGTTTGTAGACTACAGACCATATTTCCCAAAGTCTTTATTGACACAAATCGTGGACTACTACATGCCTCAAATTCCTAATAATTATAAGAGCAGCAATTTACATCTCACGGGATTTAAAAAAGTGAACAGTACATCTCTCTAGTCACTTCAAACCATGGTTTTCATTTAAAAACACATTAGTATTGATTCTGGCAAACCCCTAGCCTCTCAAAAAAGCCTTTGCCCCTGCAACCATCTTTACCACCCTTGCCACAGCTCGGCTTCATGCAAGAGACACAGTGACTCTCTTCTTGTCATGTCCATGTATTTCTAAAATGATATAAAGAACAGTGCTCTGACACATAATGACAGCTTCAGTCTTTACAGTATTTTATTAAACACATACACTCATATGTACAGCCTTCTCTGGGTTCTCACCATAACTAAGAATGCCAGTATTTTTTTTAAGAAGCATATTTGAAATGCAGACAAATACTGGTTTCTTGGTTGTTTTCCCAAGATACTCTTCACCCTTTTCTTTGCATGGCCTTCAGACAATATGCTTTTTTTGGTAATGGCATCTACCAAAAATCAAGTTCATGGAAGAAACTTTCATAATTTATTAATTCAATAAGATTGCTTAAATGGATTTTTTCTCAAAAGTTTGTTTATTAAAGTGAAAAGTACACATTCACAAATTGAGATAATTCAACTACTAAGTCTGCAAACAGTAAACTAGAACAAAAGGGTCCACTTTTTAGTTGAACAAATATTATCTTAAAATGAGAGAAAAGTAGAAGGAGGAGGAGGAAGAGGAAAAAGAAGAAGAGGAGGAGGAAGAAAAGGAGGAAGAGGAAGAAGAAGAGGACCAAAGCATTAAATAAGCTATAATATAAATGAGAACAGATACTGAATATGAGTAATCTAAGAACTTCTGTGCTCCTGATGTGCACTGCCATAAAAATTTAGGTAATGTCGCCGGGCGGTGGTGGCGCACACCTTTAATCCCAGCACTTGGGAGGCAGAGGCAGGCGGATTTCTGAGTTCAAGGCCAGCCTGGTCTACAGAGTGAGTTCCAGGACAGACAGGGCTATACAGAGAAACCCTGTCTAAAAAAACAAAAAACAAAAAAAAAATTTAGGTAATGTCAATTCAATAAAAAAATATTCTCTTTAGTGGGATATTTTGTTTATTTGGTTTTTGTTTTTGACTTGAAGTTTGTTTGTCTTGGGAGTGTTTATCTGAGACAGGATCTTACTATACAAGCCTGTCTGGACTGAAACTCACTATGCAGACCAACTGCCCTTAAAGTGATGGAGTTTCACCTGCCTCTGCCTCCTGTGTACAAGGGTAAACTCCTTAGCCACTGTGACCAGATACTAGATTGGTTTTTATTTCAGGATCTCATTTTCTTATTTTTGTTAGAAATAAAGAAAATTTTTGTCTTTAGTTTCAGAGTAAAATTTGATGTGTTCATTCCTTGCTGTGGTATCTCCTATACTGACTTCTGGTGGTTTCCAATGTTTCATACTTTTCTTCATTCTATTTGTCTGCTCCTGCATTTATGCAACAAAATGTTATTTTTTTATGTTTTATATTTTCAACTATTTTGATGATGTAGATGATGGAAATGTCTCAAAAAAGCTCTGCATCTGCTATTTCTATTTCCAGTGAACCTAATGTGGAGTGGTCCTTTTGTGTCATCAAAATTGAGAGATAAAGTTAATTGTGAAAATCAAATTGGGACAACCTCCTTCCACTTATATATTGAAGCCCTAATGTCCAATCCTTCAGAATGTGACTATATTTGGAGACAGTGCCTTTTAAGACTCAATTAAATTAAACTGAAACCATTAGAATGGTCCTAACTTAACTAATGAAACTGGTGGTCTCATAAGAGGAGGAAAACTGGACCTAGTACAAAAAGGAATAATGATGTAAAAACACAAAGGAAGATAGCCATCTACATATCAAAGAAGGGCCTTAATAAAAGTCAACTGTAGCTAGGTATGGGGAACACAATGGCATCCCATTACTTAGAGAGGTGAAGGCAGGTGGATCTTTACAACAAGACCCCACCTCAAGAAAACAAGCAAAAGGAGGCGGAGGAGATGAAGAATGATAAAGCTGAAAGAAAAGGGAGCTAGGAGTGGAAGAGAAGAATGAGGAGGAATAATAATAATACAGAGGAAGAATGAGGGGAAGAGGAGCAGGAGGAGCAGCCGACTCTGAGGACGCACAGATCTCAACCACTGGGCTTCAGGAATTGTTATCCAGCTCCCATTGTTCATATACTCAGCTTCCTCATAGTACTGCCTTATAGGAAACCAACACACCTACCCATCATCTACCACAGCTGTGGGAGGAAATAACGGAATACCTGACCCCTGTATGCATAGGGCTAATAGTGAAGCATCCTATAGAGGGGGGAAAGAGGAAGTGTTTTTCTCTCTCACTACTACTAATGAGAGGACCTCAAGAATATCCATTTTTAAAGGCTGAGGCAACCGCAAAAGGGGGAAGTAATTTGTTCCTTAGCTAGACTTTTCTTTGGTAGTAGCTTTTGTCTGTTTCTTCCGGTCTTAGCAAAGTTCAAAAGAACTGAAGAGAGAGGGTAGGACAGAGGAAAGACTGTTCAGTAGCTCCACAATTGCTGCTCTCACTCGCTAGGACAAGGGATTGCAACCAGTGCCTGATCTGCAGGTCCTCTGGAAGCTGTGGGCTTTCAATGGATAGCTAGAGTCCCACTATACACACTGTAGGACAAGAAGCTGGAAGTGGATCTGAGAAGAGAAGCACTGGTCACCTTGAGCCTAATATTCAACACAATGACAGGTGGAAAGGGGGAATATCTGCAGTGGCCCTGCACTATCCCCAGGCACTTCAGAAGAGGTGACATCTTTAGGGTAACTGCTTAGAAACACTCCAAGGCTAGGCACTATCAGCCAAAAAAATCAATGATAACAGAAGCAACGTTGATCAACTGTGGAATAAAATACAACTCTTTCTTCTTATGACCTCACCATAGACAATCTTACAAAGAAAAACAGGGGGAAAGATGTAAAAATAGTAGCTTAGCTCCCACCTCTAGACCTTTAGTCTCAGATAGAGCTTCCACTGGGGCCACAAGGATGTTTGCCAATAGATAGGAGAGTAAAGATTTAGATTGATTGCCTAAAGTAGTCGCATGTTATAGCAACCAGAAAAGCTAGGGTGTTTCTAGAAAACAGTTGTGGCTAAGAAGAAATGTAAGAGAACATAATTGATATGTTCTCTTTGATAATGGCTTGAGAAAACAAAACATAAGTTGTGTGAATACTGACATGAAGCTCAACAACTAATGAAAATAGTGCAGGACCATCCATGAAAGCTATAAAAAAGTAATCAAGAGTTGGCAGAAGAGCTTCCGAACTTCAAAATAAATTAGTTGTCTGTAAAGATTCTAAGTGCTTTTAAAGCATCACTTAATCGTTTCTCTAGAAAGCTATGTTTCACACCATTAAATATCCCTCTTTTCTTAAAAAACAAAGACTGTGTAGTAGGAATTGTTTCAGGAAAAGAAATATCAGTCTGCTTCTTAGAATGTGCATTTTCAGTCACTACTTTTGGTGAGATGGCATACTTTGGAGTCAGAGGTACAACCATTAATAGCAATATTCCCCAAATACTAGTATCCAATGGTAACCAGTTAAAATTATTATGGATTGTAAGAATTTGTTATGTTCCAGACCCAGGATGCTGAGGACTTCACATACACTGTTTCTGGAATCCTCTTTACTGTCCTGTGAGTCAAACTCTTTATTATATTCAGTAATGATGTATTTGAGACTGTCAATGAATATATTATTAAACATTCTAGAATTTTGCAAACCACAACTCTTGGGAATGTAGAACTACAGGCAAGAAAGTAGCTACACCTTGGAAAGTGGAAAAAGTTACCAATCAAGATTCTCAGCCTTCCTAACCCAAATGGCTTCTGGGCAAGCCATCGCATGAGGAATGAGACTTAGAGATCTTAGGATGCTTAGAGATCTTATGATGCTTAGAGATCTTAGGATGCTTGTGTAGTTTGTGGAGATGAAAGTGGGAAAACTAGGCCTGAGCCCATGAGCTACAATTCTATCAAAAGACACTGTCCTCAACATAGCACAAGCATCAGTTTGCTCAGCATTGTGCAGACTGGCTAGAGTAGCCCTTCTCAATTTGAGCACCCCTGCTGATCTAGAGTCATACTGTTTCTATCTCTTTCAATGTTTCTTCTCCACCCCATTACACTCTAATGACAATTTCTCCTTTGATGCCTCTGGAGGACCCTTGTCTAGCAGCTGAAGAGAGCTGGCAAGACTTCTAGAGAAGTTCAGCTTCTGTCAGAGTGAGAGGCGTGGTGGGCTACAGCTTCCCTGCACTGCTGCCCTTTTCTCCAAGCTTTGTCAAAAACAAGAGCAACATCTGCTCTCAGGGTAAGCAGATGATTATACTGGACCCCATGGTTTTATATCAAAGAAGACCACATCTTAAACCATCTGTCTGTTAGCATGCATGTGATGGGGTTGAAGAACCTGAATTTTCTTTCAAGAAAGGAGGAGGTCATCTCAAAACGTAAGCATGCTGAAAAGCTGCAGAAACAATGGGAATCTTTAGTAAGCAGAGAGAAGAAACATAAATAACTCGTTGCTTTACAGAATATTCTACCTCATGTCTTCTTTTAATGCCTTAATATACTGGGGAAATATTCTTTGAGCTATACTGATATTTATTTATTACACAATAGTAGAGACTGGACACTAGCAGACAGCACCACACCAATAGAGGCACTGCCTGTCTCATCTCTTGTATGTACTTAAAGCTACGCTTGCCACTGCACTGGTCTTGAATTCTAGAGAAATATTACCTATTAAATACACTAAACCTCTAAAAGGAAATTGAGTGACTCGGTCTGTCATAAAGGAGTTGACAGAAATCCAGATACAGAAATAAACCAGAGCACCTGCAGTAGCACTACAAGACCCAGGTCCCTCTGTGCAATGAGTAATGCCCATTACAGATGTTCATTCTGCTTGTGTTCCACCATCATTGCCACCTTACTCCAGCCAAGACTTTCCTCCATACACTTTTATTAATCACCTATAAAATTAGACATTACTAGCTAGAAGAAATGTACAAGGAATTTTTAATTTAGTTGTATGGAGTTAGAATTCTAAAAAATGAGATGTGTCATGCCTTACTACAGTCAATACCGGAAGGCACCTTTTGCTCTTCATCAGGTTAATGTGAAATATTAGAACTATATATGTTGGGTTTATGCACTCAGCATGAGACTTTAGGGTAAAGAAACTAACAATAGAATCAAGAAAAAGGCTGTAGTTGAGTCCCTCAAGAAACAGGGTGAGCACTTGGGTATACCATCATATCATCTGCAAATAGTGATATCTTGATTTCTTCCTTTCCTATTTGTATTCTTTTGACCTCCTTTTGTTGTCTAATTGCTCTGGCTAGAGGATATTGAATAGATAGGGAGAGAGTAGGCAGCCTTGTCTGGATCCTGATTTTACTGGAATTGCTTCAAGTTTCTCTCCATTCACTTTGATGTTGGCTATTGGTTTGCTGTATATCGCTTTTATTATGTTTAGGTATAAGCCTTGAATTCCTGATCTTTCCAAGACTTTTAACATGGAGGGTGTTATATTTTGTCAAATGCTTTTTCAGCATCTAATGTGGTGATCATGTGGGGTTTTTTCTTTGAGTTTATTTATATAGTGGATTATGTTGATGGATTTCCATATGTTGAACCATCTCTGCATCACTGAGATGAAGTCTACTTGATCATGGAAAATGATCGTTTTGGTGTGTTCTTGGATTCAGCTTTCAAGAATTTTGTTGAGTATTTTACCATCAATATTCATAAGGGAAATTGGTCTGAAGTTCTCTTTCTTTGTTGGGTCTTTGTGTGGTTTAGGTATCAGTGAAATCATACTGATTGAGGCAACCTAATCACAAAAGAACACACATGGTATATACTCACTGATAAATGGATATTAGCCCCAAAGCTCAGAATATCCATGATACAACCCACAAACCATATGGAGCTTAAGAAGAAGGAAGACCAAAGTGTGGATGTTTCAGTCCTACTTAGAAGGTGGAATAAAATAATCATGGGAGGTAGAAGGAGGAAGGCACCTGGGAGGGAAAGGAAGGGGCTGAAAAAAGAGGGACAGAATCAGGGGTGGGAAGAGACAGGGAAGAAGTACAGAGGGTCAGGAAATTGAAAGGAGGTATATAGCAATGGGGAATGGGGAGCCAGGGGTAGCCACTAGAAAGTCCCAGATGCTAGGAAAGCAAGAGACTCCCAGGACCCAATGGGCATGACATTAGCTGAAATACCCCCCCCCCCCAAAAAAGGGAGAGAGAACCTGTAGAGACCATATATAATAGTTAGACACAGCCCCCACTTGAGGGATGGGGCCACTCACCCATCTCAAAAATATTAACACAGAATTGTTCCTGTCTAAAGGAAATTCGGGGAGAAATTGTGGATCAGAGACTGAAGCCATCCAGAGACTGTCCCATCTAGTGATCCATCCCATCTGCAGACACCAAACCCAAACACTATTGCTGATGTCAAGAAACACTTGCTGACAGGAGCCTGGTGGTATGGCTGTCCCTTGAGAGGCTCTGCCACAGCCTAACCAATACAGATATGGATGCTCGAAGCCAACTATTAGAGCAAGCAAGGGAACCTCAATGGGAAGTTAGGGGAAGTACTGAAGGAACTGAAGGGGTTCACAACCCCATAGGAAGAACAACAATGTCAACCAATCAGATCCCTCAGAGCATCCAGGGACTAATCCACTAACCAAAGAGTACACATGGAGGGACCCATGGATCCAGCTGCTTATGTAGCAGAGGAATGCCATATCTGGCATCAACAGGGGAGGAAGCACTTGGTCCTGTGGAGGCTCAATGCCTCAGTGTAGGGGAATGCTAGGGACATGAGGTGGAAGTGGGTGAGTGGGTGGGGAAGCTCCCTCATACAGGCAGGGAAGATGGGGTTGGGATAGGGGTTTTGTGGAGGGGAAACAGGGAAGGGGGATAACATTTGGAATATAAATAATAAAATAGCCAATAAAAATTTTAAAAATTAAAAATATTAAAAGAAACACTGTGACAATGCTTTATATTAACTGAGCACAGAGAGTAGCCAGACAGAGAAGAGAAAGCAGAGGACAGACAGAGAGCCTAGACTAGAAAGATAGACTAGACCCCACCAATCAGCTCTAGAGCTAGAGGTTGGGTTCCTCCCACTTGTCAGTCTTTTGTCTGGACTACTTGAGAGTCAGCTGGGAAGGAATAAACTATAAATGTTCTATATGTGTCTATTAAGTATTATCATCATATAGAGATGTTCAGTGATCTTAGTGTCCCTGCCTGCAGTCACAATGGCCTTCTGAATAGTTTCTCTGATTAAGCAGAAAAAAATATATTTTCAGAATTATTAAACCTGTTAGGGATTCCGTGTCTATCCATTCATAGGAAGTTGGTTCTCTCATTTCCAATGCTGTCACGGAGTTCCTTCTCGAAGTCCCTACTAGAGATGGCCAGCAGAGTTTTGAGATGAGATAAAACAGAGGAGGTACTAGATCAAAGATGAGTGACTCTGAGCCAGCTGACCCATGGCATCAGACTTTCTCTTTGTGGGCTCTTCAATGAAACCAAAGAACTCTTTTTAAGTACAGAGAGCCAAGTCAATGAAGGAACACAGGTTTCAGACAGTTATAGAGAAATACTAAATAGACTCAAACTTTTCTAAAATAAACTCCACAGCCATGTATTTTCTCCTTACCTTTTTGACCACCTTACCTTTTTCTCCTGTACCTGTATTAAAACTTGTCCATTGACCATCAAGCATGGTTGTGATACACAACTGTTCTTTCTGCAATGAGGAATCTTTATCTACATCCCTTCCTATTCCAAGGGGCCATGCTTGCTATCTGTGTCACCTTCCTGGTCCTCTTCACATTTACACATCCTCAAATCAGAACAAGTCTATTCTTCTTTAGGTGTACTGTGTTGGGAGTAAAATGCTGATGAAATCAGACACTTATCTTCATAGAAAATGCTTCACAACTTGCAAAATTAACGATTTCTTTCTGACTCTTATTTGTGACCAAATTGATACCTAGTCTATAATATAAATAGTCAAATCTCTAAACTACCATGTAATATAACAATGTTCGGTAAGGAAGTAAATGTTAAATATAAAGATTTTATACAAATAAGGGCATTCAAAAATACTATAAAATTTATACTATAGTATTAAAAAATACTATATATATATGGGACCCAAGTACCTTATGGGTTATTTAAACTATAATGAAAGCAACGGCAGAGTCCAAATTCACAAATCATGATGGAGGGAGATTAAGATTATAATACTGTGATCCCTCCTAGATCATCGGTTCTCAAAGTAGGCAGCATCCTCTTGGGTCTGCTTATTGTCCTTAGCTCCTCATTGGTGCAATGTATACTATAGGAGCTTAGGAGTATTCTATAAGACTAAAGCAAATTATCCTCAAAGGCAATCTGATTGTACTGGAAAGTATGTGAATTTGGATTTAAAAATCCTGAATTTGATTTCTGCCATGTACCTGTTTATGTACTCAAATAAATCTCTCAAGATCAAAGCCTTGTTATACAGTTATAAATGTCAGGTATATATGTACTTTGAAAGTATGTTACAGGACGTGTCATTGGTTCAACAGACTGGTCTTCAACTGTACAATAAAAGACAACATTTTTAAATGCTATTGTGCTTTCGTGGTGTGTAGGCCAGAGGTAAACATTGCATGTTTTTTGCAATTATTCTCTGCAGTATTTATTGAAACATAATCTCTTACTTAATGTAGAACTCATTGATTTCACTAGACTGGTTTAGCCCATGAGCCTAGAGGTCCTTTTATTGTCCCTTCTCTGGTGTTGGAATTGCAGGAACATTCTACCATGTCCAACATTTCAGAGTGAGTGCTAGGATCAAGTTCAGATCCTCATGAGACACAGCAAACACTTTACAAACTAAGCTATTTCCCCAAGACCTCCCCTTTTTGTATCCCATTTTGTTGAATCACATTTTTTATCTTCTCAATTGTGTACAAATATGTTTTCCTATATCTCAGATATAGCCATGTTTATTAATTTCAGATTGCTAGAATTGTTTTCCTCTCCTCGGATATAACACATTGGAACTCACATTGGAACTCAGGACCGCTCAACACTGCTCCACAGACAAAGTGGAGAAAGGGCATTCTACTTCATGTTCTCCATTTTCTCAGGTTTCATTTTAATGGTAAGAATTATGGCAGAGGTTTGGCCTTGAAGTCAAATGTTTGCCTAAAGGCAGTATTGAACATCTGATCATGGGGTCTCCCTTCCTTTTCTAGAATCTTCTGAAATCCCGACTTTCCACAGTCCTGGCTCAAATCCTAACAGGCCAACAATGGCTTCAATGATGTCTAATAAGGATTGAAATTTTCCAGTGAAATATTAAAAGTTTCTCTTGTAGGTGTTTTTAAATGGCCTCTGCAACTCAGTGGCTGACTCAGATGGCAGAGTTGGGCAGCACCCCACTACTGAGGACTGGATGCACTTAGACAAAGAAACAGTCATGCTTTCAATCTCAAGTTTTATCAATGAACTGACTGGATTCCAGGCACTGTCCCCAGGTTGCCTAGTAAAGAAGCACTCATTGGAGGCTTAATCACAGTTTCACATACACAATGGAAGGGCCAGAATCTTTCTCTGCTCAAGGCATCCCGACAACACATCAAAAGACAGCACCATTACTCTGAATTGCCCTGTATACATTCTCTCCAACAGAGCTAGGGCAAAAGGACCAGCACTTACGCTTCTTCTGAAAATGCCGAATGCCCACAGTGCCCTACAGCCCAGTGCCTGGCTGGGTAGTACCATCTTTCCAGCCCGTAACTGCAGACAAAGAGCTTGAGAAGCTTCAAACTGTTTGCTAGAAAGGATTCTGCCTTGGCCACCAATGGCTATTTGTGAGCTAAAGAGCAGGTGTCTATAAACTACTGTGGGGCATCCAGCATACATGCAGAGAGGATGCGTAATAGTGGGTGCTGGCTCCAGAACGAGATACCTGAAGTTCCTATAAAGCAGCATGTTTATGCCTCTAAAGTGACTCCCACTGTCTAGAGCACAGCAACCTTGACGCCTCACACCATTTTTGTCAAGGGCCACTATTATATTGGTCAGTGATAGCCAATAAAATGGCTACATGTGGTTTCAGTCCTTCATCCTAGGACACATCACTGCTGTGTTTTATTACCTTAGACCATCCTTGGGCATGACCTGGTACATGCACTTATGTCCATATATGAAGCACTCTGTTCAAAAGGCAGATAATAAAACAGTACAGGCATACATGAAACAATGTGATTAATACCAATTAAAACTAAAACAAAATCGTTCTGAGGTAGAGTCGTAACACAGTCCACATTGTTTTTGCATCCTTTCTAATTCCTACCCACTCTATATTCTTTCCTTTACCTGAGTAAAGCAGTAGGGAGAGAAAGTTTTGGTATAGCAATAGGAGTCTAAAAATCTCACCCATAATGGTTTAACTGGAACATCCAGTGATCTCTCAAGAGACAAAGAAGCAGCATGAACTTGAAACCAGATAGAATAAAATTTTACCCTGGAAGAAGGTCTACCAAACTTCTGCTAAGCACTATGTCAGCTCGGGTGTAAAATCTGCTGGAGTAGATCAGGTGCAGTTCCAAATATGAATCCATTTCTCATGCCTATTGTTAGATCACACACTAGACAGTGGGTTCTGTGTTTAATTTTGGACAGAAGATCTGCCAATCCTGAGTATAGCCTGGGGAGCAAATACATATTAGAAATGCAGTTGAAGTGCTAACCTGTGCTTACAAATCCTAACAGGTATTTCTTCTTGCAAGAGCAAATTTTAAAACTCTCTAAGACACAGACTTTTAAAATCTCAAGATATAAAATAGCATCAAGATTTTATAATATATTAAGTGACACAAATATCATCTTCTAGTCTTAGTCAACCAAATGCGTAAAAATGTGTCAGCTGTAACACATGTTACATGTGTTACATGTTGTTTTCTCATGACAAGATTTCAAAGTGAAAGGTGATACTTAGAATAGTTTGAGAATGGATCATGAAGCTTAATTTAATATTTAAAGGTAATGGAAAGTTGAAAATAAATTATTTATGAATTACCTAACATTTTCAAAGAATTAAAATATATTTAACATTCCAGAGTTTATACTGAGTATATTTTAATATTCAATGAACAGAAAATCTTGAGGTCATCTCTATGTTTCTTCCATATTTGACCATTTATATTCATGAGAAAACTGAGGAATAGTTTTCTGTTCCTTATATCTCAGCTTGGATTAAGAAGCACCAGACATATGAATGCAAAATCCGTCATTTGGAAGCTTTGAGTTTGGAAAGAAAACATCTATCTAAGAGAATCACTTCTGACTATAGTCACTATTTCTGGACTTGAAAATGTTGCAGAGGTGGTTTGGGTAGCATTACACTGGTGACATTTTAAAAGAAAATGTTATGTTCCCCACAAGAATCAAAGAGTAACAAAAACCTCAGCACCAAGTACAAGAAACCATCTTTTCAAATGGTTGGTCAGGGTAGTCCAAGTGACACCTGAAACAATATAGGTCATTGATGAAGCTCTTGGTGCTGAGGACACTGCATACTCAGGACATAAGACTCAGATGTTCCAAGCTGGCTCTGACCTTAAAGCCTCTTTCCTGTGGTCTAGCTTTCATGGTTTCAGAAAATATAACGCAAGCTGCCAATGGAGGGAAGCAATTAAACAATCCTACTAGCGGTAATATCTATAAACCATGACAATTGCCAGAAGGTCAAGATGTCCATAAAGGTGCAACAAGTGGCACTCACATGTCAGTGGCAACCAACTGCTGTCTAATTAGACTTAAGACCCACTCAACCGGAGGAAGACCTAGCCACCTTCTTGGTGCTAGTGGAGTCATAAACCTTAGAAAAGAATCTACTACTACTTTGCTAGACAAGTACAATTCCTTACTATATTCCAAATTCTTATACCCACAGATAAGTGTAAGTACCACCACTTATCTAGGAAGCCTCTCTTTACAGCAAATGGAGATTATCACAGAAAATCACCCTGCAGAGACCAATAAATTGTGGAAATCTCAGCCCTAAAAGATACACCTACATCACTGCTCATACATTTGCAGCTCAGGGAACATCACAAAATAAGAGGTGAGAGCCAAAATACCAGGAAGCCTGTGGTGAAACAGTCACTCCTAGAAATGGCTGCATCAGCAATGGCAACATCAATGGACATGTTAATATGGGAAGGAGAAATTTTCATGCAGTCGCACCATTAGTCAAAGAGCTATAGGAAACCAATGACTGTTGGGAGGAAGGAGGAGAATTAGCCTCTCCCAGTATTGAACGCCCTAACTGGTTGTCCAGTGATGGTTGGTTAGCCTTGAAAACAAGTACACATAAACAGCAAAAGTGAACTCAACAAATTATATATGCACACATATTATGTATATGCATATGTATGTATACATATACAGAGACATATGTATATAAAAATAATCAAAGAGAAAGAGGCTATCAACTTTAGAGTGAGGTAGGCAGAAGGGTTTCAAGGAAAGCAACTGAGAGACTGCAAGGGGTAGAGAAAGGGGAAAGTTATGTAATTCTATTCAGTTGAAAACATCTTTTAAAATTATTACCAGTGATAAGTGATTTTAACCGTTTACCTTAACAAAGTCAAGGTCATCTAAAATATAAATTGTATTCCATATACAGACAGCAAACGAAAGATTAGAAAATGAACCACTTGATCTCTCAGTTACCTTATTTACCTTGTTCACCGTGGGTGTTTGTTCAAATGGCTCTCCCTATACAACATTTATAATCTATAGTGATGTTTAAGCCACTGTAGCTTGGTAATATTTGTATAAGGCTCAAGCTTGAAAAAACTCACATAGCTCTTATTATCTGGAGTTATTAATGTCTTCATAATTATTGGAAGCATTTAAGGCTATACTTTGAAATCATTAAGGCTGAGAATCTTTATCTATAGATACTCAGGAGACATCAAGAACCACACATGCTCTCGTTGATATTTGCTGCACATAACTTTCCAGAAATGTCCTGCTTCCCTTGCAAAACAATCTAGACTATAACAATAAATTACCTACTTCCTACCCACTGAGAGAATGGCGGGTCACTCACAAGCTCCTGTACCTTCTCAAGAGGTCTTATTGGAGATGTGAATGTCATCCTACATCCAGACTGGCTGAGATCACAAAAATATTAGTGAATTCTGAAATGGTCACATAAAAGACTTATGATGCCTGCCTTCTTGGCCTACTACTGGTCCATATTTAGCTGAAAACATAAACAACTTTTGTCTTTGGTGAGGTTTTGATGATAAATCTAAACTGTAAAAGTGAATCTATAAAAGGGATTTTTTTTTTTTTTTTTTTTTTTTTTTTTTTTTTTTTTTTTTTTTTTTTTAGTGTTTGCAAACAGGAGTTACAAAAATGAAAGTCAGGGCCCCATGTCTCATCTACCACCTTATGTGCGCATGCGTGCAAGCGTGTGTACACACACAGACACACACACAGACACACTTAACAAAATGAACTATATATGATTCAGACAAGTTTTATGTTTATGTATGCAAATATATTTGCATATAAAACATATTTAGGTAAATACAGGCTTAGAAGAGTATCAATAAAGATGAATGCACTGGTCTTACCAATCTTAAGGTTAACAACTAGGTACAAAGGATTCAACTCTCCCAAGAGTAAACCAGCAAAGTGTATTTTCCCTATGATTTTTAGGATGGAGGGGATTTTTAGCTCACACTTATTTTAATCCTCTGTCTTCTAACTTGAAAGCATCCCAGTGAAGGTATAAGGTAGTCTTCCTGCTGACATCGGGGATGCAGAATGAAGGAAGAAGTACTAATTAAATGGCATCTACTTTCTCCTAAGGTTTATCAGAGCCTCGCCCAGAGCAAATAAATGCCTGTGGTGAATATCATTATAAAGTCTGTCCAGCACAGCCTGTGAACATGGTCAGCAAGGACCAAGCCTTCATCCCTTCCTGCTAACTTCGCTCCACACCCACCAGAACTGGGTTTGTCCATGAATGTTCTGGGTACTATTTAATTTGAAATATCATTATTTTTCTTGAAAATCCGAGAGTAAGATGAGCTCAGTGAATCCAATAATCAGTCTTCAAGTTTCCCCCAAAGGTAGTTCCTCCCATAGCTGGAGGAGGCTAAAGATGATAACCACAGGGCCATTATCGACAGGGAAAACAGGATTGTCAGTTTCAAAGGAATGATTAATCCAAAGACCAAAATCAATTTTTCCTCGGCAAATTTTTTGATCTGTCTTTTACATGTTCCTTTCTCTCTTTTGTAATTAAGAAGATTCTGCCCTGGGTCTGATGAACCCCACAAGGCAAGGAAATATTGACAACTGCTGCAGAGAGTCCACCCTGTGAACTGGATCAAAGGTAGCAAGATGTGTTTAAAGACACTGCCAAGGAAGGAAGTACAGAAAGGAGATTAGCTAGCTGAAGTTAACGTCAGGTGATTTAAGAAAAGGGAAAAAAAAACTTTTCTTAAATACTTTATCTCGTAAATCTTTACTTCACAAGCATTCCTGAATGAAGTAAATCTACTCGTTAGTTTTCTGAAAGAGACGGGGTACAGAAAACAAAAAGGAAAAAAAAAAGATACACACACTGTAGAGGAAGCACAGGTCCCCAGAGCAAAGCTGGTCGAACATTCCAATTAAACGCAAAGATAAAACATTAACCTTCTCAACAATGTCTATCAATGTTCCATCGGAAATAAGTCTTGGCCAATCTGAAGAGACTCAGACACACTGTCTCTTCCCTATCCCCTTCGACCCTCACACACACAAGGCTGAGCAAAAGACTCAATCTATCGGAATGCAGGTTTCATCACTGAAGCTATTGTTCTGTCAAAAAAAGGGGGTGGGGTGGGGTGGGAGCGCTTCATTCATTAAAGCTGCAGCAGATGGCAGCTCTGCAGAAGGACGCAGCATGAGGCTGGCCACCGGCTGGCAAGCACAGTCCAAGTAACATTCACGCCCAGCTGCACTGTGAGGCTCTTTTCAGAAGCCTTGCATTCCACAGGCAGGGGCTCCCTAGGGAATCCCAGGGGCTTCGTATTTAGGCACTGCCCAGGGCAATCAGGGCAGAATCCCATTACTTATCCCTGGACTTCCTCACCCACCCTCTCTGCTTGGACCTAGGTTTTTCTGCACGGATTAGGACTCTGGCAAAAAGAGCATTCCTGTGGGGCCTTTGAACAGTGGCCTAGGTCTACACAAGGGTCTTTTCCAGGTCCCTTACCCTGGGCACATTCCTTGGTCTACACTATACAAAGAAGCAAGCTGGTGAACATTCATAGGTTTTTATTTTTCTTCAGAGAAGCCAGGCATGTCAAAGAAAGAAAGAAAAAACATCACAGTATGCCTTTCAAACTTGAAGAAATATAGTCTTTTCCCTTTTACATATGTTTGTGTTTCCTTAAAACCAACGTGTGTCTAAGACCCAATACTCCTAACTTTTCCTACTGCCTTTAATTTCACTAAATGAGACTAAGATTTTATAAATTTCATTTTCTCCTTTTTTTATTTTTATCATGCATTTCTTGGTGGGTTCACATTGAATAGTAGATTTAGATCTTGCCCACTCCTGCCTCTCCATCTGTTAAATTTCTTGATTAAAATGTGATCACGAGTTTAAGTTTCCAGTCAGTGTTTGCTATCTTGAGAACGGTTTTAATCCAACAGTCTGTATGATGTTTCACCTTTCCATCTTAGACTAGCAAACAGTCCTTCTCTCATTCAGTTATGAACCCCACTTTCTGTTGGTTTTTCTGCCTAAGAAGGAGCAGATTTTATCCTTTCTTGTAGGCACTGAACTGTTTTTATTTTAATTTTACATGTCTGGATCTTTTGCTTGAATGCATGTGTGTGTACCATGGGAGTGTCTGGGGCCTGCAGAGGCTAGAAGGCCTCTGGACCTCTGGAAATAGTTACAGATGGTCATGAGTTACCATGTTGTGCTGGGAATTGAACATGGGTCTCTGGAAGTTAACTACTGAGTCATCTCTCCAGCCTGGCACCGAATTTTATCTCTAAAACTTGTAGACTTTTCCAATCTTACTCCAAACCTCAAGCCCCCTTACTCTGACATGGAAAGATTCTGGACTATGGATGAACCCTACAAAACATCTTTTTTATAGATAACATCCACACTTCTGAAAGAAATTCCATATGAAAAGAAATATTTCCATTGGAGTCTAAAAATAGAACATCTAGAGAGAAATAAATAGTAAATTAATTCACTCAGTTGTGCATATCTGTGATTTTTCTTTTACTTTAGACATATTTTAAAATATATTCTTTCAGTTTATGCTAAAGAATTGGGGGAAAATATTTCCACATCTATGAAAGGCTTTGACTACTTGAAGTTCCCGTATTTATCAACATTGGAGTCTCAACACCTGCTTTCTTCTGTGTCTTAACTGTAATTTGGGAAATTATAATTTCAACACTGCACATTTTCAAATTAAAGATTTTAATCATGTTTACTGTAAAGCCTCAAAGTTGTTTTAGATGACTTTTCTATCTTCACCAGAGTAGTTGTACCTTGGGAATCTTGTCATCTACTTGAATTTATTATTACCTGTGCCCAGAATATTTTAACTAAGTCAATGGCCAGTGTCACCTACACTCATCTGGAGTCACTCCCCTGAGGAGTAAGTCTCCTTGAAAGTCGATGTCTTTGTAAGTCAAGGATCTTACATAGCATCTGCCATACAGTATTTGGTAAATGACGCTCAGTTAATGTTCAACAACAAAACTATCAAACTCTTGGTCTCACTGTTATGGACCAGAGGGACAGCACAACAGAGTACACAGTCATGGCTCTAGAATTCATTCAATCAGAGCTAGAGCCTAGCTGGGTGGTGGTGGTGCTCACATTTAATCCCAGCACTTGGAAGGCAGAGGCAGGTGGATATCTGAGTTTGAGTCCATCCTGGACTACGAGCAGGTTCCAAGATAGCCAAGACTACACAGAAATACCCTATCTTGAAAAACCAAAAAAGAGAGAGGAGAGGGAGGGAGAGAGAGAGAGAGAGAGAGAGAGAGAGAGAGAGAGAGAGAGAGGAAGCCTCAGCATGATGGCACTGCATGTTACATGTTCTGAGTCATTATTTAGTCTCACTGGGTATCTAAATGCTAATGGTAGGGAGAGTTCAGGAGAAATTCTGATTCAACTACACCCTGCTAAATCGCTGGGCAAAATATGCCGCTTCCGATTACTACATTGCAAGTCATATTCCAACTTCTTGCTAAAGCAGCTAAGTGAGCAAGCTTGAAGAACACATCTATATATACTTATCAAATCCTCCCCACATACAAGCAACATCCAGAAGAACAAGGCTGGCGTGTGGACATGGGGAAACAAGGAGATAGCATGGAGTCAGATGTGACTGAAAGGCTGTAGGTGGAGCGTATATCACAGATATGGATGTGATGTTGAGTGTTAATCAAAATAACACACGTGAAACTCTACCTGCAGAAGGGAGACTCCCCCCCTCGTACAGGGCATATTTCATTCCACAGAACACTAAAGACTGTGCACTATCAAGTGTAAGAACTCCCATTATCCCACAGAGAGAGACACACATTGCCGAAGGTGAGGGATGCAAACGTCCTGTGTCTACTAGCTGATGTGCCAACTTTCCTGGACCCACGCCACCCACACTACCATTCACAACTCCCTCATAAGAACCTGAAAATGATAGTGACATAGAAAACTAAGAGTCTTGGGGATTCAGGTGAACAGGTGGTGTTTTCAAATCTTATCCAACTTGAAAGTGATAATTACATGAGGGAAATGAGCATGTAAGGTGTGAGCAGGCAGTTCCATGGATGTTTTTGAGGTGGAAGGTTTTGTTGTATGTGTTCTCTTATTCATAAATGCTGGGACTGTCAGCTACTGGAAGGGATCTGAGGGCATCTCCCATAACCCAAACTTTGGTGGGAGGCTTGCCAATCTAATAAAGTGACTCTGACTTAAAATTTATGGAAAAGAAAAAGAGCCAGAACAATTAAAGTTCTTGTCAAATCTTATCTGATGGAAGACAGACAATATGCTAGGGAGAATAATTAATAACATGAAACGCAGGTCAATAACTGTTCCAAGAAGGAAACAGCTTGGATGATATTACAGCTCACATGGCATCAAAGGCACAAATTATTGCTCTATAGCTCGTAACCTATATGACTGTGAAGCCATACGCTCTTTTACAAACATTTGCAAAAGTGATTTTGCAATTGTATCACTTGGAAGGGTTGCTTGAAAATTCAATGGGTTGATAAGCAAGTAGCATTTAATTACAGAACAGCCTAGACTACTTGGCCCTTGTTAACCTTTCCAATTTTATACCCAGTATACACTCTAAACTCTGGATTATTCTTTCATATTAATTTCCACAAAAAATATTGTCAGAATCCTTGGAATATCCTCTGCCTTCCTGCTCCATGGGAAAGTCTGATTGATCCTTTAAAACTAAGCTTTAATGTTTCAAAAGTCTTTGTTCTTTACCAGGAAATTGGCTCTTTTCTCCTTGAGTTTTGTTAACAACTCTCTCATGGCTCATCTCCACAACAGCACATAGTCTGCTAGAATTCCCCAATCACACTCACGTGGGAATTCTTTAAGAGAGGTGAGTTATTCCAATATCAAACCCAAGGCTAGATATGTAATAGAGTCTGGAAAATGTTGGTTAAACGAATGAATGATGGTCATAGCGGCAAACTAAGAATTGGAATGGCTGTCCTTGCCCTCAGGTATAAGAAGAGTGGAAAAGAAAAGAGAGTACCACCCTTCCTGGCTTGCGCAAAATCAATTTAAAAGGCAAGAGACTCAAACTCATAATAAAATAAAGGAAGGAGTCCTATTTAACACCAATCGAAGCTATCATGGGTTAATTTATTTTGTAACAAATCAAATTCAAAGCATTAAGCATTAGAAGTGATGTCTTCATTAGAAATGGTAGAAACACAAAAATGCTATTTCTCCTTCATTTCCCTCCGTATCCATTCATCTCAGCTAGTTAACACACATACAGTTGTCATAGCCTAAAAACCTACCATTTTAAATATTTTTCCAGTTATTTTTTTCACATTTTTTGTTGTCATTTGTTCCACAATTCAAATAAATGTTGAAAAAAAATCGAATAGTAGACAAAATATTTGTTTACTTTCCACCAAAGCTCTTGATTGACAACTTTGCCGATGTCTCCTTTTTTGCTTTGTCTCCTTTAAGGTTGGAATGACAGCAGGCTTAGTCCTTGGTTCTCTTTTCTCCTTTGTCATATTCAGTTTCTTGGGGGTTCCATCCAGCTCCAGTTTTTAATATCAGTCGTGGTGATTTTCAAATGTGCACGCCCAGGAAGACCTTTATCCTGCCCCAGACTCTTCCGTCCAGCTGTCTATACAACAGCTCAACCTGAATAACTGAACAGATAATCGACTCTATAAAACAGCACTCAGCTGCTGACCTTGATCAGGTGTGTCCTTCCCCGTACCTGATTGCAATCTTCGTTTAATACTACTCTCTCCTATCCCAGTCCAGGGAGCCCGGCAATCATAATGGCTCGACCGTCGTCATATATCCACAATATCGTGCATCACCATTGCGTCACACTTGGGTGACTGATGTCACTTTAACATAAATACTCTATAATTTGACCCTTGTTCACATAGTCTTCTCATTGCAGTATCTTTACAAGGGACCTCTTAGGAAACAGACTACATTCCTTCTCTCCTGAAAATACACACTTGACTTTCATTCTCCCAAGGACCAAAGCAAAGTCCTTACTATGGTCTCCAGGGTGTTATCTCCTCCTGTCATCTCTAGAACTTTCTCTAGCTACCCAGTCTTCTCTGGCCCTGTTGACCTCCTGCTCTTTCTCGAACATCCAGACACCTAGCTCACAGTTACTGTGCTTCCTCTTCCCACTGCCTGGGAAGCTCTTGCACAGATGCACAAGCACCATCTCTGTTGGTTTTCTTTTTCCTTACTCTTTTTTGTATTAATCATTTTATATATTTACATTTCAAATGATATCTCCCTTCCCAGTTACTCCTCCACAACCCTCCCATCCTTTCCCTCTCTCCCTTCCCATTTCCTCTATGAGGTGCTCCTCTACCCACTCGCCCACTCCCACCTCACCAATCTAGCATTTCCCTAGGCTGGGGCATCAAACCTCCACAAGACCAAGGGCCTCTTCTCCCATTGATGTCAAATAAGGCCATCCTCTGCTACACATGTATCTGGAGCCATGGATCCCTCCATAAATACTCTTTGATTGATAGTTTAGTCTCTAAGAGCTCTGGGTGGTTCAGTTAGTTGATATTGTTGCTCTTCCTATGGGGTTGCAATCACCTTCAGCTCCTTCAGTCCTTCCCCTAGCACTTCCATTGGGGTCCCCAGGCTCAGTCTGATGGTTGGCTGTGAGTATCTGCATCTGTATCAGGTGCTCATAGATCCTCTTGGGGAACAGCCATACCAGGCTCCTGTCAGCAAGTGCTTCTTGGCATCAGCAATAGTGTGGAGATTTGGTGTGTGCAGATGGGATGGATCTCTAGGTAGGGTGGTCTCTAGATGGCCATTTCTTCAGATGGCCTGTGCCATTTTTTTGTCCCAGTCTTTCCTTTGGACAGGAACGTTTCTAGGTTAAAATTTTTGAGATGGGTGGATGGTCACATTCCTCAGCTGGGGGTCATGCCTATCTACTGAAGGTGGTCTCTATAGGTGCTATTTCCCCTTTGTTGGTTATTTCCACTAAAGTCATCCCTGTTGGGTCCTGGAAGCCTATTGCTTCCCTGACATCTAGGACTTTCTAGTGGCTATGCCCAGTTCCTCATCCCCCACTGCTACATATTTTTATTCAATTTCCTGACCCTCTGTACTTTTCTCCTGTCCCTTCCAATACCTGATCCCGTCCCCCTTTTATTTCTCTCCCTCTCCTCTCTTTCTCCTAGGTTCCCTCTCTTCCTCTACCTCCTGTGATCATTTTGTTTCCCCCTCTATGTAGGATTGAAGCATCCACACTTTGTCTTCTTTCTTCTTAAGCTCCATATGGTTTGTGGATTGTATCATGAGCATTCCAAGCTTTGGGGCTAATATCCACTTATCAGTGAGTACATACCATGTGTGTTCTTTTGTGTCTGGGTTACCTCACTCAGGATGATATTTTCTAGTTTCATCCATTAGCCTGCAAATTTCAAAAAGTCATTGTTTTTAATAACTGAGTAGTACTCCATTATGTAAATGAGGGACATCTGGGTTGTTTGCAGCTTCTGGCCATTATAAATAAGGCTATTACAAACATAGTGAAACATGTGTCCTTGTTATATGTTGGAGCACCTTTTCGGTATATGCTCAGTATTGGTATAGCTGGGTCTTCAGGTAGAACTATTTGCAATTTTCTGAGGAACCACCAGATTGATCTCCAAAATGATTTTTTCAGCTTGCAGCCCCACCAGCAATGGAGGAGTGTTTCTCTTTTTCCACATCCTCTCCAGCGTCTTCTGTCACCTGCATTTTTGATCTTAGCCATTCTGATTAGTGAGAGGTGGAATCTCAGGGTTGTTTTGATATGCATTTCCCTGATGACAGACAGACAGACAGACAGACAGACAGACAGACACAGACACACACACATACACACACCTTTTCTTTTGCTCAAAAAGAACTTTTATTTTTTCCATTTCCAAAACAGGGTAAATGGAACCAGTAAATATATTCCCCTGAATTGTTTCAGAAATGCTTTTCCTTATAATGCATCTTATTATCAAGGAGACCACATATGTAGATGTATGATACTAAGCACTTTAAATGTTCCAGCAAGGTGAAGTGTTAATGCTGTTTGTGGAATGCTGGTGACACCTGCACCCATTTATAATAGCTACTTGTGCTCATATGACAAGCTAAGTCTTTCAGTCAGTCACACTGTGAGTATATTTACATCACATTACCAACTAACTGCCAGGCTGGACAATCTTATCATAAAACAATATTACAAAAAAAAAAACCCTAGATAACTACCAATAGTTAATGCTATGCCACAGATCTCAGATTTCAACCCAGGCCAATCCCAATCACCAACTATCAATGCCTTTTTATGTTACCACCCATAATAATAATGTATTTAATGTATGCCAAAACTTAGTAGGAATATGAAGCTTCTTGGTATCATTATCACAAGGTAACCACACCCACCCTTACCATCTTTTCAGCCATCAGGCCACCGTCTTCCTTATGTATTCATTAGTTTTGAAACAGTATCATTGGCACAGTTGACACAACAACCCACCCCCTACATTAGCATCCCCTCGTGTTAGAGTCATGTGCTACAGCAACTAGCTTTTTACCTGGGAGCTGGTGATCTGTACTTAGTCCCTCTTGCTGCACAGAAAACACTGAGATATCTCTTTAGCCATGATTTAATAAATGTTGTTCTATAGACATCCATCCCTACTGCTTCAGCACTGTCACAAAGCATAAGGTATTCAATTATCCGTGAATGGCTTTCTTCTGGGCCAAGGTACTCAAAACAACCTGTTACCTCAAGGAGAGACTGTTATATGATTTTTCATACTTTGGCCAGAGTAAAAAAGGCATGCAACCATGGACTGAAGAAGGCTGGGTAGACAGTCATGGAGCTGAAGTTCTTACCCATGCTCTAGCAGGAAGAAGTTCTGGGAACAGAAATATCAATGTCTCAAATCTCAACTCAGTTCAAATAAAGAGGCACAAAATCAGCAACTCTCTCAGCTTAGAGTTATTGTGGAAATAATATATGAATGACAACATGCAGATTGTTTTCTATTATTTTTATTTCTATTTATTTTATTTCTATTATTTTTTTATTTCTATTATTTTTATTTCATTGTATTAATAGAATAATTCTCAGCTCAGACTTCTTAGAGTCTGTACAAACACATTGAAACCATTCTCTTCTCCACCTAAACCCTCAACTTTTCCCAGCAGCCTCAGAAAACAAGTCTGGACTTGGAATTCTGTGTGAGGAAAATGGGTGTAGCTGGACGACCACCAAGTTCATTTCCCTTTCATTCTTATACCAAAGTCTGGTTAAAACAGCAAACACAAGGGAAGAGTAAGAGTTTGGGTTCTTCTATTCTAAGACAGCACTGGAGTATAGCTGCTTGCAACACTTTGCAGCTCATATGATGAGGAAAACATTCATCATTCTAACACCTGCCATTTTCTTAAGATCCTGGTTTGTCTTGTGAAGTTTCCACCTTCAGGATTTTAAGGAACACCCTTAAAAATTCCTTCTAGGGAACCACAATACTGGGCAATTTACTCTTTCTCCAGTATAAAAAATATCCCTGCAAAGTGAAAGGAAACCTTTGCAACTGCCCCGAGGAGACATGTTTTCCATCATAACTTTTCTATGTAGACACATAGCAACTCAAACAAGCACAGTACAGACGATGCTTGGAGAGTCTCACTGACATTGCAATACTTGGGTATTGAAAGCACGTCTTTATCTGTAGGTTGAAAAACTAGAAACAGGGCATACGTTAAAAACCTGAAACTTTTCATAAAATATTCATCAAGTGTTAGAAGGCCCTGCTATTAAGGTCACAGTCCATCCTATCCAGATAAATTCTCCAAACTCCAAGCAAAACAGAAGACTTCCTTCCACAGTGGGGATTCATCTTCACTAACTGATACTATCTGGAGAGTATCTCTAAACACAGATATCTGACTCTATCTAGAAGAAGACCCTGTGCAAAGCTTTCTGCAAGCTCTGCATGATTCAGCACACAAAGTCCCACTCAGCCCTTTCTGCCGTACGATAATTAAGTACTGTGCTATGACCAATCAACCCTTCCCACCTGTAATCCCCAAAACACTCTGAAAAAGTCATGTAGCCCGTGGCCACATTACAGTTACAGGTTCAACTTTCTCTCTCCCCAATAAGAACCTGCCTAGCGGATCTTAGAATTCCTCTTTATGTAAATGAAGCAATCCTGGGCCTCCACACTAGCCAATAACATATATAAACCATGGAATTCCCTACTCACTCTATATAACCTCAAATAAAGGTGAGCTGACTCTGCGTGGCTAATCCCAGAAGTCCCAGCATCTGAAACCCATCCTCTCCCCCTTCTATTCCTTTTGTTCTCTTGGGATGGTTAACTTTTGTTGGGGGCCAACTTTTAGCAGAAAGCGGCTATCAGCTTTGCAGCCATCTTGAGACATATACCCTGACATGAGACTTGATTACAATAGCCTACAACAGCTGAGAACACTCTGATAATCTTGGTTTAGATACCTTGAGATTAAAGGTGTGTGAGATTAAAGGTGTGTGACTTAAGAGTATGACTTAGAAGTATAGAGATCAGAGTTAGAGACAAGACCTAAGGGCATGATTAAAGGTGTAACTTAGAGGCGTGGCTTAGAAGTGAGACATATAGAAGGCAGAGACAGAACAGATCAGAGACAGACTATAGAGAGAGAATATAGAGGGAGAATCAGACAGGAGACACTTAGAGAAAGAGAGACTGAAGAATAAACGGGATTGAATCACACCATGTCTGGTCTCCATTCTTCGAGTCTGCCCTCACCCTCGCTCTTGCTGAACCCCGACCCGAGGATTGGAGTGGCAGCTTGGGCCAGGATACAGTGGCCGCCCAAACGTAGGTTGGCCCGGGCCTCAACATTTTGCTCAGGCCGCGACAAACTTTATTTTGTAGAAAAGCTGGGAATATTATAGAAAAGTATATATGTATACATTAACTGCTTTCCTTAAATACACACACACACTTATTTGTAGAACAGTGAGTGAATCCTCATAGGATATTGTGAGGATTAAGCAATACATTACTTGTTGCAACTATGGAGAAAACACCTCTAAATAAGAAGTGTCTGTCATAGCAGATCCTTCCTCTTGCTGACAACTTTGTAAACTATTGGATAGTTGGTAATATGCCTTAACTGAATTGGGAAGCATGAGAGAGTGGCTTGTGCAACTACCAAATGGTCCATAGATGGGGCAAGTACTTGTGGACAGAGGCTTGTGGCTTGCCTGGGTACATTGCCAGGGCTTGGTAATTGCCCAGCTCTGCCTTCAATGCACCAAGTCTGTTGCATCCTCTTGGAGACAGATCCAGGAAAGGTTTTCAAGAATCCAGACCATTTGGCATAGACTAAAAACATTTGGAGTTTAGAATAATTGAAGTTAAAGGTAAGAATGACTTCACACTGAAATAAGAATCACATTTTAAATGCTTACAAATTATTCCTTAAGATTGGAATCTTGTAAAGTTTAGTTAAATTCCCCTTGTTTATATGCAGGCATTTTCTCTGTAGAACAGATGCATCCATAAAGGCAGCAGTAAAGTAAGTTGAAACAAATCAACAAATACATAAACGTGTTTGCATTTAGAATGTATCAAATGGGTATATGTGTACCTCTGTACATGTGTATAACCAAACAGATAAACATCACAACAAACAAAAAATGGAACGTTTTTCAGAAAATAAAAACAACTAGCTATGCTAGTCACCATTCCATAATTATTACAAGTTCCCAAAGAATTATTCAGCTTATAAAGAAAGAAACAAATTGTTTGGGTCTATATTTTGGGAGGCTCCAGCCCATAGTTTGTAGCCATGCTGCTTCTGTAGCTATGGCAAGGTGACACATCATGGATAGTCCATAAAGCAAAGAAATAAGACTTATAGCTGGGTCAAGAGGGAAGAAGAAGTGTCCAAATCCATATAATATCCATTGAGGACATATCCCCAGCAACCCAAAGACTTTCCACTCATCCCCACTTCTTACACCTTTCTTCCAGAGCTCCTCCCCTAGGGTTCAAATCTTTGTCATATTGGCCTTTACAGTCAAACCGTAACATTAGCTCTTTGGTTAGAGTAAATTTACTTTCATTTCAAATGTTTTCAGCTACTAAATACCCACCTATTACAACATAACCCTGAACATCTGAACCCGACAGGAAAATTTATACTACCTGGTGACAGGGTGACCTTGGAGATTATTCATCCTTTTCTTGCACAAATTTCCTTAGCTTATTCTTAATAATGGTATGCATAGAGGGCATATAGTTAGCAAAGCAATGAGATATAGATATAGATAGATATAGATATAGATATAGATATAGATATAGATATAGATATAGATATAGATATATGATTGATAGATAGATAGATGATAGATTGATATAGATAGATAGATGATAGATAGATAGATAGATAGATAGATAGATGGATCAGGGCTGAGTTCAATTTTAGACATAATTCTCCATAATTTTCCAGGTTTTTATATTGCACAGCAATAATAAATACAAAACAATGATAGTGTCGATATAATTAAGCTATCTTATAATGACCCCTTATTCTGCTTTTCAAAATAAATAACAGTGAGCACACCATTTCTGAATGCATTTGTAGATAAATACCTCACGTCTCCATGTCTACAGATGGTGAGGGAATATCCCATGCATGTGCTATTGTTGGTGCTTGTACCACCATGATTGCCACAAAGTTTGAAACACAATCTTTAATTCAGATTTATATTTCTCAGGGCACATGAAAGGAGGCAAAAGAACCATAGCTAAAGGCAGACCTAATGTCGGAAAGTGATATGAAGTGAAATGAACTCCTTCAAGTACCAGCAAAAATCAATTTTTACATAAGCCAGAGTTCAAAAACACTCTAGAACTTCAAATATGGAAAGTTTTTATTTCATTTGAGTTTGGCCATAAGTCTTCATGCTCAGTGCAATAATCAAATGAAAAGATTCATCTTTCATGAAAATAAAGCCAACTTTTGGCAAGGATTTGAATAACTTTTCATGTAAGACCATTTCAATCATTTCTTATATATGCTACCAACATATGCTTAAAACAAATATTAGAATAAACAATCCCACACAAACATTGACATACTTTCAATATGTTACATTAGTTCAATATTTACAATTTTCTCTGATATTAAATTTTCTTTTTAACTTTTTAAAATAGCACTTTTTAACCCAGTGAAAATTCAGTGAAAAGTGCTACTAGCATACCTAATACTAACAAGAATTTTGCTCATATAAAGAGATAACTATGTCACTTGTGTGAAACCCAATTTAAAAGCTATGACTTTGATAGAAATCTTAGCAATGTACATATAAACTACAATCACATATAAATTGGATTAGAAATTAGAAAATATGTTTCAGTTTCCTCCACAGGTCTAGCCTCAACATGGGATATCAAGCAGCAATAATGGTCTAACAAAGAATCTGGCTAGAGATACACACACCACATTCAAAAGGAATTTGAAATAAAGCTTCGTGTATCTTAGAAACAGAATCTGTAAAACCCACTCCAAAGTGGATCAATCATGAGCTCAATGCATCTGAGAAAAAAACTTTTCTTAAGGGCACTTATTGATTGTATTACAACTGAAAGAATTCAAGCCAGGCATGGTGCATTGACAAGGACTAAATTGTGGAGCAAGAGAAATTGATCATAATATTTCACGTGGCTGTCCAGTGAAATAAGAACTATCAGTTGCTAATTTACATGGCAGTTTGAATAATAACACATACAGTGTTATCAAATGTATAATCATAAACATCATTATACATGCCAGAAAGTTAAATAATATATTTAACTATTATTTTAAAAATTACTGAGGATGTATATGATCCAGTGAAATTAATTTCAGGAATGTAACAACAAACATGAAGAAACCACAACTAGCAGTTTTGTACAGAGAAATTGCTTCCAGGAAAGAGGAAAAATCAACCAATCTCATTAACTACTAAAATTCTTGAGAGCTGGAAAGATGGCTCAACACTTAAGAGTGCTGGCTGCTCCTCCAGAGGACCTGGGTTCAATTCCCAGCACCCACATGGTGATTCACAATCATTTGTAATTCTAATGCCAGGAGGTCCAGCACTTTCTTCTGGAATCAACAAGCATCAGGCACACATATGGCACACAGACACATGGGCAGGAAAAATATTGATACACATAAAATAAATGAAGAATTTTTAATTTAATTTAATTAAAATTCTTATGTACATATCTGTGTGTCTGTGTCTGTACATGCAGGTATATGTTTATGTATGTATATGTGTATGTGTGTGTGCGTGTACGTATGTGTTTGAGCACAAGTTTGCATATGCCACAGTGCACATTAAGGTCAGAGGACAACTCTAGAAAGTCAGTTCTCTGTAAAACCTTTGAAGGATCTAGGAATCAAACAAGATTAGATCATCAGGTCTGGGTACAATGGCCTTTACCTGCTGAGCCATCTTGTCAGGCCTAAAATTTTTAACTCTTCTATGAGATAATGAACATTCTCAGAATCAAACATTTTGTGGCAGCATGTTGGTTTCTAGATATATTCAAAGTCTTGTTCACCACTTTCCATTTTTTGAGGTATTTATAATCTACAGCTCATGGTGCTTATTCAATTCATATTCTATAATGATAACAAAATTTATTCAATTACTACAATGGAAACATGGATGGACCTGCTGTCAGGAAGACTCATATTTAAGCTCTGCCATCTTGCATGAGTGATTAACATGCTGTTGCAGAAGAAAATCAAGGTGATGTTGAGAAGACTAAGTAATAATTTTGATAAAATACATATCCTCAAACTTTGTTTTCCACCATTCCACCATGATGGTAATTTTTAGATAATTCTTATATTACTATATATATACATATGTGTGTGTGTGTGTGTGTGTGTCTGTGTCTGTGTCTGTGTCTGTGTGTATTCAAATACCAGGTGACTAGTATTCAAATGGTAATATGATCTTATGGAAGAAAATCTATGCAGCTGTCTACTGAGTGACTGGTAACTGAAGAGCCATTGTGCTGATTTATCTCTAGATTCAGACTGAATGGAAAACCCCATGTCAGTGGGAACCACTTTTCATTCTTAAGAGCCTCAAGCAATCAAGAAGCAAAGATTATATATGGTGTTTAAATATAGGGTTCAAGTGTCAGTGGTACTTGAACAACTTACTCCATGAAATGGATTTGTTTCTTAACCAAAACTTCATCTGGTGCACCTGAATTGGTAATTTCAAAGGCAACAATAATGTATGAAGAAGGAAATAAAAGGCACTGGCTAATGGGAAAGTAGGCTCATCCCAGGACAGCCCTTTAGTTCTTGGTTGATTTGAAGGTTGTTTTGATTTATTGTGGGACTTGTTTTGGTTTTGTTATTGTAATTGATAAGCCTTGACTTTAGGGTTTCTTCGGAGGCATTATTCCAACTCCATGAGCCTTTCTACTTTCATTATAAACACAGAAGGAAAAATAAAAACCACTAAGGCTTTACCTTGAAAACAAACAATGTGATCAGATGAGCTGGTTTCTTGGCATTCTGAAACACTGGGAAGTTTCTCCAACAAGTTTTCTCATCCGAAGCGTGAAAGACTAAAAATAATTGATTCTAAACACGGATTTTTCTCAAGAGGTGTTAGAGTTTCAGTTTTGCTCTGGGATCACTTACTTCAATGTGGAATCTGTAAATCAGAAAGCTATGTCTAAATTCTTATGACTAAATGTAAAACACATGGCCAATATGCGAACCCTGCATCCTAAAACAACAAAGGAAAGATAACACGATCAGAAATCAGTTCATTTTATTTTATTTTTAATTAAAATATAATTATATCATTTCTACCTACTATCTCCTCCCTCCAACTCTTCCTACTCTTACCCTCCCCCATTTCTGCCAAATTTGTGGCTTTGTTTTATTTATCAGGGTTACATTTATATGAGCAAATAAATCTGTACGTACAGCCTGCTGAGTAAGCTTACTGCTTCTGTTGTCAGAGATCAAATCTGATGCCTTCAGGTCAGTTCGGCTCCTTGTCGTTACAAATAAAAATTGTCCTCATTGTATTTTCAAAGAAAAAAATTGCAGATGCTTAAAATAATGTCAAAACACACCTCTGCCCATTTTCTCTGCTGTAGGATGCATTTATATTGTCTATATCTTGGTTACTATGGCCGACGCTGCCATCAACATAGAAATGAAGACAGCCTTTAAGACAATGTGTTTTGACTTTTTCCAGTGGATGGACATAGCCAAAAACAGAACTGTTTGTTCCTAATTTCTGTGGACCCTTCCTACATCTTGTTAGGGTTTGGTACATGTTTTTTACTGTCGATAGGCCCTGCCCCTCCCAGTTCTTAGTGACATTCTGGGGGAGCTGTGGAACATCTCAGAGGAAAGGTCTAGGCAGCAAACGTAGGTGACTGGGTCGGGACAGTGGAGACTCTAGTCTAGGCCCTGGTTCAGGTTCTCTCTATTTCCTGGTATTCCACTACTAACAGCTTCCACTTCTGGCTTCTGCTGCCAAGGGAGGAGCCACGCCACCATTCCTTCCCCTCTGTGGCAGACTGAAACCTACTGGCATTCCGAACCAAAGAAACCTTTCAGACGTCCTATCAGATAAGCACAAATATAACTGATACATACCTTAAATGCTTATATTCGGTTCTTTATCACTCACACCTCAGTAAAGCTAGTTAAATAGATAACCACACAACTAACCTTTGGAGATTTATAAAGACAAAAAAAAAAAAAAAAAAATCCTCCAACACCATTTCAATAGGGTGAGCTCATGCAGCTACACTATTGTTGGCCTAGGCTGGTCATCAAACTGACTTAGAAGGAACCAAAAGCCACAAACTCAGGAAAAACATATTTGCTTTCATGTATTTCTCCTCTCCATCTTATACTCATTAAAATAAAATATTTATTTTATTTTTAATTATGTGAATGTAAGTGCAGGTGCCCTCAGACACCAGAGTCACCTGTTCACCTGGAGCTCAGTTGTGAGCCATCCGATGTGGAATCTGGGAACTGGGGTCATCTTCTGCAAGAGCAGTACACACTATTTCTTAACTACTGAGCCATCTTTCCAGCTCCCTCATCTCATTTGAAGCATGTAATAGTTCTCCCATACTTCCTCTATGCCACTGTCCACCAATAGGTGGTTAAACTGTGGCGGCTGAACGCCAGCTCTTCTTCAATCATCAAGGAAAATACTAGCTTAAAAGACCATCCACCGAATGGCCCTGGGCTGTCACAATAACACATCACCATTCTCCTTTTGCCCTGTGCTAGTCCATGAGGATACAGGATGTGAAGTCAGATGTGTGGAAACCTTCTTCCTATCCCAGCATAGAACATTGAGCCAATGACCTGTGTCAACTCTATCTGTGAAGTTCCTCCTCTCTGGGACAATCTGAAAGGAGAACTTTCTTCATTGAAAAGCAGAACAAGGTGCTTGTGATGTAACCACTCCTAGAGTGGTTGCCCATCGTGCAAAAAGCCCTGGGTTCGATTCCCAGCACAATGTATACTTGGCTAGATAGCAGACACCTGTGATCCTAGCTTGTGGGAGAGGGGAGGGGAGGACTAGTGGGGTGAAAAGTTCGAGATTATCCTTGATCACTTAGCCAGGTCAGAAGCAATGTGGGATACATGAAGCCTTGACTCGAAAACAGCAATTAAATAATAATAACAACTAATAATAACATAATAATAAATAGAATAATATCAAAGTGGAAGGGAACATGAGCATAGGTACAGCCTTCTGAATACTGGATCGTCTACATCTCATCATCCTTCAAAAATGCCACAGGAGGGTATTTTTGTGATGTTTCCAGGTTTATATATGCAAGGTCCAGTTTGGTTTTTTTTTCCTCAGGAAATTATTGAGCTAAAGGTACTTTAGATTCCAATTTACTCAGTTTTTTTTGACAAGCGTTAGTGAGTACCAGAAAATATGAAGATGGACTGAATTTTGTAGAAGAGCAAGATCTAGAATGCACATATCATCTTTCATACCGCTCAAAATGGCGTCAGAGCAAGAGCAAGCACCCGAAAACGAGAAATAAGGTGGGGGTGGGGCCACGTGCAGATCACCAGGACTAACATGAGATGAAGTTTTAACTGATGCTTGCTCTCAAAATGCCAATTTGCATTCACTGGTCTACATGAGACGGAAGGTCGTCTTGGTGGCTATGAGACCATCTGAATTATCTCCATAGAGTTCAGTCTTATACAAGCACACCTGACAAAACGTGGGAAGGAAAAAGAAAAAAATCAGAAAATTCAGGGACAGTAGGAGAAATGGGAGATGGTCAACAAAAGAAAATGCATTTGAGAGCTGAAGTTACCCATTACAGCAAGAAGTAGGCCTGAGGGTCAGGCGAGAGAAACCGTTACAAGTGCAGCATTCAGTCGCTGGTATTTAGTCCACTCAGACAAAGCTAGCCTGGAATGTGAATTGCATGTAATGCTAAAGCTATCATACCCAGCTCCTCTGGTGTTTGGACCCAAGATCCCTTAGAACGTTGTTAGTTGAATATTGCCAAAGAGAAGCAAAGACCTTTATCCCCACTTCTAGGAAGTTTGCATGGTTGAATAGAGCTTACTGAAAAGCCTGTGGGTATTTAAAGCTCCAACTAGGCAAACAGCACAGCAGGAGGGCAGGCCTGATGGACAGTGGGCTCTACATAGCATGGACTAGACCAAGGCAGGAGGATTCCTGCTCTCTTGAGGTATGTGGGGTAATACATGAAAGCTGAACACAGTAGACTGGATCGTCTCTCAGAACTCAGGTTGGGAACACTGAGTGTGAGTCACTAATGTCCACATCAACTACTGTGGTAGTTAAGTAAAACCATAAAATGTTACAACTTTCTTTTCCTTATCCTATAAAATTTGTTAAGTTTACTTTCTGTGAGACTTATTTCTATATTTCTGAGATCATGCAGATAACAAATTCAGCAAAGAAAAGTGAAAGATGGAACAGTTAGATCTCTTTAAAGATGTCTTATATCGAGGGCCTGTTTCCACTTCCTGGTACTTAATTCACCGTTGTTTGACATCATATGTCATTGGACTAAACTCAAAATCTGGCTCAGTTGCAACTCTTTCCCAGGAGAAAATTGTCTCCAAAGAGAGTACAGTATGGACATGTCTATCAGACTAATGAGCAGTCCCCTTCCAATAGGATCCATCCCAAATGATAGCGGGATGAGGGTAGATCCAACTGACTTTCTTAAGGAATTTCCCTAAATTTGAATTCTGACTTGTTACAGCTTAAGGGAGAGAAATTAGAAATTGGGATTTTCTTGCTTTGACACAATGTGTTCATCCCCTCAATGGATAAATATATTTACAATTTAAATCCAATTATTAAGTAATTCTTCTGTGTTCTACAGCATAGATGTAAGAACATTTTTCCTTAGTAGTTCTAAGCTAGAGGCCTGCTGTTTACAATATTTTTTTTATTTATTATCTGTTTATTCAAATGAAAAAAAATATTCAGGGAGCACAGAATTATTTCCCTTAAATAAATGTTTGATTGCTGTGCCTTAAATTGGGAAGGAATTTTTTTAATGATTGATAATGATGCTAAATTGATCAGTAATTTGTTTTTTAAAAACGAACTTTTAAACAGCTGTCTATTCTAATATGAAGAAAAGCCCAATACCAGAAGGTATATATACACAAACGTTGCCACTCAACCCCTCCCCTGTAGATTCAAACACTTCGTTATGCATCATATCTTTCTTATTTTTATGTGAATGAACAGATGCACTGAAAGAATAATTAGCATTTTTGAAATAAACACTAACCCTCTCTCTATGAGAGTGTGTTAGAATGATTAATTTGGGAAAGGGCAGCTATTAGGTCAGATGCCAGCTCCCCTCATTATTTGAGACCCACAGGCAATAAAGGCAGTGAGTCTGTTTCCTTGTGCTCAACATGAATATGACAACTACTACCTTATAGGACCTGTATGACTATTAAGTTCTATAATGAACTGGAAACAATTTGGAATTCATGATTATGAAGGATAAATTCAGGTAACTTTTTTTAAAAAGGTTACTGTTAATAATTTTTAGTTATATGTCAGAATGTATGACTGTGTGTGCACATGTGCATGTGAGTACAAGGGTCCTTGGAGGCCAGAGGCATCGGATCCCCTGGAGCTGGAGTTGAAGACCTGCTGTGAGATACCTGAGCACTAGAAACCAAACATAGGTCCCCTTGAGTAACAGCAGGTGCTCTCAACAGCTGGGCTATCTCTTCATCCCTATGACTTTATTCTTAGAGATGATTTCATAAGCAATTAATAAAGAATTCCATACAAATTCTGTCATGAAATTCACATCTGGGCAATTTTGTCTAAAAAAAAAAAACAAAACAAAACAAAAAACAAAAACCTCAAACACACACACACAAACCATTAAGAATATTTTCCCTAATTACAGTAATAAAATGGAATTAAAATGATACATACTAAGCCTTTATTCCTATCTACTCTCATTCCAGTTTTTAAAAAGACAAAAATCAAAAAACCAAACAAACAAAAAAACAAAACAAACAAACAAAAAAACCTGTCCACAGATTAAAAAGAAAGAAAACAGCACAATAGTGGTAAAAATTTAGAACTGTAGAATTGATGGGCAAAAATTCAGATTTCCAGAAACAAAAAAAAGAGACTGGCAGGATCCTTCTGATTAGAAAAAGCATACCCAAGGCCACATCAAATATTTTATTACAAAGAAGAAAGCAACTGTTAGGACAACATCGAAAACTCAGAGTGACAAAGTATCAGGAGGGAGCCCCCAAGCAAATGTCACAGTCAATGGTTCAGTCTTCCCACCTCTCACTTTCCACAATCCTATGACCTACAAAAGTAGTATTGCTGTTGACCTTTGGGGTCTATAAAGACAGAGACTGGAGAAGCACTTAGATTGCCAGCATCCTAAAGGAATAGAAGCCTCGTGTGTAAGCAAAGAGAACGTTTCACTATTACTCCTCAACACAACCCTAGGCTCTCCTAATGAGAGCATGGCAGCCAGAAACATTAGTCATGCAAGGCATCTCAAGTATGAAAGCACACACACGAAAGCCATGAATTATATCAAGAAAACCAACCCATGAACAAAGCCACTGAAGTCAGTAGCAGCAATGATGGGTAATGGTTTCCTTGTCAACATGGTTCTACTAGACTTCTATTTCTGTAGTCCCCAACTACAAACACATGAAGAAACAAACAGTAGAGCAAACAGGTAATGGCCTTCAACTGGTAGATTCTTGATCCTCATTATTAGTGGGGTCCATATTTGAGAATCTGTCTAATAGCTAAAAATTCTTTGCAGTCTCCAAATCAACATTTTTCGAACTTTTGTATCATTCAGAAGTGGTAAAAATTGAGTCAGCTGGTATGCATATTCCTAGCTGAGGTCAGTCACAGCAACTCAACCTAGTTTCACATATCTTTGACCAGTGTCTTTTCTGTGCTCAGCTTAGTATGATCTTTCTCACGTTTCTGTGCTCTATGCAGAATGATTCCCTCGCACAGCACTGCAAGTCTGTCTAGCTCCCTAAATGTCAGCAAGTTAGGATGTGCATTGTGGAGCTAGTGTGTTAGATAGACTTTCTTCAAGCATGATATGTAGTATTGTGACTGTGAAAATAATTTTTGTAATATTGTATGCACATACACCGCATACAATATCTTCAACAGAAGCATACATTCTTGTACACACTGGATTGATCTCTTGATGACAATCTGGTGACCTGAGGCTAATAAAAATTTTTACTCTTGTATTTAGCCTGAGAGCAATGGTTTGGTATTTGCAATTCACTCACCACAGCAATTTCAAATAGCATAAAACTACTGTAAATAAAGAGATCCAATGGGATATCACCATATAAATAAAAAAGGCAACTGAAAAATCCAGGTGTATGAAATAGAAATGGTCCTAAAAACAGTTTATGTTTGAAGATGCTTAAAAATCAATAGACATAGCAAATAGCAAAATAGACACCAGTGGTAGAAAAACTAGAAAGTTATGCAAAACCAGACTGATCCCAAAGCACCGTAACGGGACAGAAAGTGCAAGCTCTGTGGGAGAACGTTTAAGGCCAAATTCTCAGTGCTCCTGTAGAGAAAAAAATACCGCTTCATACAAATATTCAAAACTCATTCCAATCACTGACTTTCTTGAGTTAACACTGGATGACAAAATAAAAATTAAAACAATATTTTCAAACTCCATATAAAAACAATTTGAGCCCAAAATATATATGCTAAGCAATTGCTCTGAATGCAAGGACTTTGAAAGTCTATGATTCATATACCTACTCCATAGGACTTACTTAGACACCTCAGCAAAACAAGAATAAATAATAAAGTCACAAAGATGAGATGAGATGCAAGACCGATTGTTATTAAGTACTATTCCAATTATTGTTGCAACATGTGTCTAAGTTTGCAACAGCAAAGAATGCCACTTGTAATTGCTGATTGTCAATTTTGTGTTCACCCATTTTATCATCCTATCATAGCTA